>NC_143528.1:40937422-41237422 GCF_031878675.1 Megascapheus bottae
GAGCAGATGCTCTCTCCAGGGACAATATGAAACTTCCAGAAAGGGCTGGGGGTGAGTGAGTTTGTTTCTGAGACCTGGCCTTAGGAAGGGGAGTGGGATGGGTGAGCCATGAGGACAGCGTGGGGTTCTGAGAACAATGCACATTCCCCTCACCCACATCAAAAAAGAAAGACAGTTATGGGACGTGACTACACTAGAGCACTTTGAATGAATTTAGGAAAATAGAATCACTAAAGCTGTTCTCAAAGGGTAGGATAGGGGGCAAACAAGAATAACAGAAGAGGGAGAAATGTCACAGGAGAAGTCCTTTATTAATTAGTGTACACTATTAAAAAAGAATCTATCATCGACTTGTATAACAAACTAATATAATTACTGCCACTGAACTATACACTTCAAGACATTTAAAACTGCAAAGTTTCCATTATGTTTATTTTTACCAGAAATAATAATGGAGCTTATGATTTAAAAGTTACAATATACCCCATAGGTGTAAACAATTATGAGATGCTGGTTGGAGAGTGTTTTTTTTCCAGTTCTGGGGCTTGAACTCAGGGCCTGAGCCCTAGCCTTGGGCTTTTTCAAGGCTAGCGCTCTACCCTTAAGACACAGCACCACTTCCAGCTTTTTCTATGTATGTGGTACTGAGGAATTGAACCCAGGACTTTGTGCATGCTAGGCAAGTACTCTACCATACCACCTGACCAAACTCCAAGCCTCAAGATTTATTTTTTATTAAAGAATTTATTAACATTGATCTTTACATCATATTTCAAATGACATGTTTAACAAGTATTCAACAAGGGAATCTCTATATACAATCACTGGCACTTAGATTTTAGAACATAATTAAAATTAGGATGAGGATTTGTATGTCATATATACATAATAATCAATGAAAACATTATGTCTATAGAGTCATAAGTTTTTATGTCTATGTAGTTGTGTTTATATTTCCAATACCATGTCCATAGCATTGGATATTCGAATATTGAGTCCTTCCTCTTGTACTGTTTGGATCTAATGGCCGCATATTAGGGATACCATGCACCTTTTGTTCCTTAGGTCTTGACTTGTCTCACTCAACATGCTTCGCTCTAAATTCATCCACTTCCCTGCGAATGCCATTATTTTATCTTGTCTGTTGGCTATGTAGAATTCCATTGTGTATATAGACCACATTTTCTGTATCCATTCATCTGCAGTAGGACATCAGGGTTCTTTCCATCGCTTGGCTATTGTGAATAGTGCAGAGATAAATATGGCTGAGCAGGTGTCCTTATCATATTTTGGGTTATGATGTTCAGGATAGATGCCAGGAGTCCAGCCCTGAGATTTTTAAAATTACTTAATCTTATAAAAAATAAATCTCCTTTTGCCACTGGGGATAAGACTCTCTTTTAGGATGGATACTGCAGCCTCCTGCTCATGGACTTAGCTAATAATCGCAGTCTTTCAGGTCAGTCTTTCAGGTCATCACATTTGCGACAGTGTGTGCAGTAATGTTAAGAGCAGCTCCCCTCACTAAGCACCTCGTCAGGATGAAAGAATGGTGACATGCACCGACATTCCTCCACGCTCTCGGGGTGAAACTGTATGACCTCGCTCTCCAAGAGCAAAGAGCTTCCTGTCCCACTAGAAATGGCGTCACCATTGTCTTGAATCTGAGTACACTCAACTCCAGAAATCACAGAGCTAGTTCAGGAAACTCACAGTTGAGGGCTTTTTGGCCTCACCAGCCACCCCACTTTCAATACCTATATATAAATACATATCAGTAAGAAAGAGTTCCCCAGAGAAGCCAGTGGAGAAGCACAGAGAAATGTGGATGTTTTCAAGGAATTGACTAAGAAATCTGTGGGTCTGGTGAGCCAAAACTTGGATAGAGCACCCCGGCAGGCCTGAGTCTTACAAAGGAATTTCCCTTGAAGTCCAACACTGATTTTTGTGAAGAATTTCCTTTTCTTATAAGTGACCAGTGATTGCTCAAGCTACGAAATCACCTAGAAACGCATCAAGCGATGGATAAATCGTGTGTGTGTGTGTGTGTGTGTGTGTGTGTGTGTGTGTGCAATGCTTGCAAACATGTACTATTTGGCCATAAAAAAGCATAAAATTATGTCAGATACTGTAGGAAAACGGAAAGAGCTGAAGATCATCAAAATAAGTCAGATTCAGGAGGACAAATATCACATGTTTTCTTCCTCCTATATGGAATCTAAGTCGAAAAGAAATCAAAATAGTGTAGATTTAAAGGAGAAATGGTGAGAGGAAGCCGGCAGGAAGAAGGGTTCTTGAGGCTCGCCTTTTGTGGAGAAGGGACAATAAGTCAGGATATATTACATACATGTGTAAAATATGCTAAAAAATGTTTTAAAAATAGCACTAGGGGCCTGTGGGAAGAGACCTTCCTAGGCACTCCGACTCTCTGCTCTCTGGATTCCTCAATGTGGCCAAGGTTGAAGAAGCCAGTTGAAAGAAAGGAAGGAAGAGAAACTATAAACACCCTGAATGCTAGCTACGCTCTTACAGCCCCTTTATGCTGAACATTGTTCTTTTGGCATAGTAGACTGTCAACATTTAATTGCCTGAAACCAGAGGGATGGAAAGTAGTCTTCAACGGATTGCAGGATCCCCACCTCCACTGAATTGTGCTGTGTGAATTTTGCTTGTTACACGATGTATAGACACTTTAGAAATCAAAGGGAAAAGATTAAAAAATAAAGCCTTTGCCTCTAGAACACTCTTCCTATACAATGTGTTTTCGGAAGCAACAGAGGACCTGTGCAGGGGCGCAGGGGAGCAAGCGGGGCAGAGCCCACCCAGCCTCCTCTGTCCCGACCACTCAGGGCTCCCCACCTGCCCCGCCCAGCGCCTCTCACACGTGGTCTAGAGCTGCTGGGATAAGAACCTTGGACTTCTGAGCCCGCCTCTCTGTCCTTTCCCTGCCGTAGCCGACTGACAGTGACATCTTCACAAGTGTCCAGAACAGCATTGACCAAATAGCTGTGCCCCCCTTCCTTCCTGTGATCAATAAAATTCAGCCTCAGAGATCTTCCATGGCATCCCAGAGACAGGCATTGTCCCGGCCAGGTTCTACGTGCTGTCCCTTGACATAGTAATTTCCTACCTGCATGATCTCCATATATAAAATTCCCAGATTCTCCTACACGCCAAAGGATTAAGGTCAGATATAAAAGAACATATTTGCCATTCATCAATTATTGGCAAATAAAATGTTAAGATAAACCTACAAGAAGAGCTTGCAAACAAGTGTTTCTAGATCAGAGAGTACAGGAATTCATGAGGCAGAATATAATGAACTCATACCAGTTTTTTGTTCATCCCGTGTCCTTTTAGAGTAAAGGGAATTCACATTTTTAGTCGGTTAGGAGAATAAATTGGCACTACAATACAAACACCCAAAGTTCTTGCTGTCTCAGCCGCTGAATTTGTGGCTGCGATGTGATTAGCTGAGTACCATGTCTCTATGGACCAACACTAGAGGGAGAGCAGAGCCAAAGTAGGTAGTAGAAGGAAAAAGGGTATCATAATCTATCTGCCTCTTTCTGTACCTCCCAGTGTCTTCTTCTATCTTCCTCTCTTCTTCTTCCCACTCCTCTCTCCCTCTTTCCTTACCCTCTTTTTTTTATCATAGGTGCGTGCATGCGTGTGATCTTGGTCTGTACTACCTCATCAGGCACCATTCCCTTCAGGCAGGAGGCACTGATCTCCAGGATTGTTGGGAGCCAGAGTAGAATTAAATTGTACCTTGATTTGCATCAGACCATGGCTTTATTGTCTTATTGTTTTCTGGCCTTATTCTGTTTAAATTACCTGAGATTTACCATATGAATGTAACAGTTGGAAGTTCCCTGGTTTCAAGAAGGGATATAAGCTGGAGTTGAATAAACGAGGCAGTCTTTACCTGGACTGCAGACATCTTGGACCCGGTGTGTCTGTCTCTCTTCTATTTTTTCCTAGTCCTTGCCCCCTATTTCAGGAACCCCAGTCTGCGAACCCTGGTTTGCTGCCGGCTGGCCCCGGCACAGGATAAGAGTAAATGTACTCACAACCTACTAGAGAGACTGTGCCCACAATACAGAGTACTCTACAAGGCATGTGACGGGGTTGTTGAGGGAAATGACACTCTGGGCTGCAATCCCTCCCTTCACCTCTAGGGATCCTGCAACCCACAGGTCTATAAATACAGCCTGAGCCTCTGTCCCTCACCCTGGAGGAGTCTCTGCAGCACCACATCCTAAGTCCAGCCCGCAGCCACCATGAGGACTCCTTGCTTGCTACTCCTGATGTTCTTTTTCCTCTTTTTCCAGAACACCTCAGGTAGGTCTCAGGGTAGGCTGGATTCCCTGCCAGGAGCTGGTGGTGTGGGGGAGCAGAGCACCGAGGACAGAGCCTCCTGTCCTGAGACCCCCGCACCAGCAGCAGCATCCGGGGGGGAGAGACCCGCGCTGCACACACTTCATGGCGCCCGCACACTGCCTGGTAGGGCCACAGGGAGTGCAGGCCGTGTCTCCCAACCTAATGCTCTCCCGGCCACGAGGACACCTCCTGTGTGGAAGGGGCTCTGCATCTCCTGCAGGGAGCTCACTCACACAGGAAGCCGGCTCCCCACCCGGACAGGCCTTCTAGCATCCTCATCCTGGCTCACTGCTCGGGGTCCCCAGTGGCCTTCCATCAGGGAAGGGTGCCACCAGCCTCTCACCAGCCCAGCTGATGGAGTGGGTGTGCGGGCTGTCCGGGGACCACAGCTGTCCCTTCCTGGGACATCCAGTCCTAGTCTCCATGCAGGAAAAGCTCCCTGGCACAGGAGAGGGCCTTTGTCAGCGTCCATAGATGCCCAGTTCTATGTCAAGGAAGTATGGCAAGGGAAATAGAAAGGATCCCAACAGGAAAGGAGGAAGCCAAATTATCCTCCTGTAGATGATATGATCCTATAGTTCAAGACTTAAAGACCCCACCAAAAGAAAATCATATACACCCAGTAAGCTCTTTCAAGAATACAGCAGGACATAAGTTTGACATGTGAAAATGGGTAGCTTTAGTGAGGACCAGCAAAGATCAAGCTGACAAATAAATCAGGGGGGAAAGTCCCATCAGTCTCTTTCTGCGATTCGAAACCCTCATGTTAAAGGGAATATGTCAGACTTCAATATAGTGCATGCCTTCTCTCATGGGTAAATGCAGTCCTTAGAAATGAACAGCAGGAATGTGAGAGGGGTCTCTGTTTGTGGCTGGAAGGAAGAGGGAAAACAGAGTGGGCATGGAGGGGGTAGGTGGCTTGGATTCCCTGCACAGATGAAATACAGGCCGTCTGCAGGTGCTCGGTCTGGGCGACTGAGTTCCTCACAGGTCCCTTTTCCAAAAGAGCGACTGCATGAGATTTCCCCAGAAAAGAACACTGTGTCCACAGCGGCTTCGGCAAATGTGCTGTCGCCCCGCCTCCCCTTGTATGTCTGTCTCTCCTGCAGGCATCACCAACCTTGCCAGCATTCTCCTCTCCAGTATCAAGAACGAGACCGCGTGCACACTGGTAGGGGGGACGTGTCGCAGTGGCTTTTGCCCTCCCCTGAAAACAATTCTGGGCACCTGCTCCCACATGAAAGGTCTGTGCTGCAGCTGAGGACGGCGGCTGAAGTCAGACCTCGAGGCGGGGGGACAGGGGGGCCAGTCACTGTGTCAATAAAGGAAAATTCCATTGCAGCAAATAGTCTCCAAAATGAGTCTGTGCATCAATTGCAAAGAGATTAAAAATACAACCTAGGGCCCAAGAGAGGGTGGAAGAGGGGAAGGATGGACTTGGCAGTCAGAGAATAACAAGGGGCTCCTGAGTCACCAAGACTGAGAAAGTCTTGCAGTTGGCGAGCACAGCTACGCTGCCTAAAGGACATTTCACAAGCTGGCCATGACCTCAGTGGGGATGGAGGTGGGATTGCATGAATGGTCACACCAGCTTTTCAAGAGCAGCCAGAGGGGAGCTCACACCGGGAGCTCGGAATCCAGGCACAGGAGAAGACAGCCCTGTGAGGTGGCTGTGTAGAGGAAAGGGGACACACAGGGGGGACGTGCAGGATTCAGTGCAGGCACAGCTGTCCAAGGAGCGAAGAGTGTGGCCCGGTGACCCTGCCCTCCGGGCCCCAGCAGGGCTCAGCATCTGAGGATGACCACAGAAGCAGGCTGTGGCTGGTCTCGTGAGGTGCTCTGGGGACTTCTTGGCAGGGAAGCTGAGGGCTGCAGGGTCGGGACAGGAGGCTCTTGCCACAGAGTGGTGAGCTGGTGGACAGGTGAGAATCCCTCACCCACCCGAGAGCCCAGAAAACAGCCTTGGAGACGCGAGTGCATCGGAAGCATACCTCTAAAGGCCTTGGGATTGTGGGTGTCTGGTGGCAGGCACACCCCAGAAAGTGCCACCTTGCACTTGATCTCCTGTGAGCAAAGCCTCCCTTCTCCCCACTGGCTGAGCACTATGGGTAAGCTTTCCAGCTATCACTGGAGTTTATTTTCTACCAGCCATTTCCAGTGGTGGTGCCAGCGGTCCGCCGTCTGCTCTGCAGGGTGGGAGGCCTTGGGGCTGTGCTTCGGGCATGCACCCAGCTGCTGCACACGTCTTGGGGTTGTGCTTCCGGGCATGCACCCAGCTGCTGCACACGTCTTGGGGCTGTGCTTCCGGGCATGCACCCAGCTGCTGCACACGTCTTGGGGCTGTGCTTCCGGGCATGCACCCAGCTGCTGCACACGTCTTGGGGCTGTGCTTCCGGGCATGCACCCAGCTGCTGCACACGTCTTGGGGCTGTGCTTCCGGGCATGCACCCAGCTGCTGCACACGTCTTGGGGCTGTGCTTCCGGGCATGCACCCAGCTGCTGCACACGTCTTGGGGCTGTGCTTCCGGGCATGCACCCAGCTGCTGCACACGTCTTGGGGCTGTGCTTCCGGGCATGCACCCAGCTGCTGCACACGTCTTGGGGCTGTGCTTCCGGGCATGCACCCAGCTGCTGCACACGTCTCACCTCACCGCATTCCACCCGCTTCCGGCTCACTGGACCCTTTCTGATGTCCTGTTTGCCTACTCGGCTTAGGGAACATCCAAGTCCAGGGATTTTATGGTGGCTGTCAAGTTATTGTGGGAAGGAGCGTTTGACTCAAGGCCAGGCGTGTGGTGTCGCCTTGTCTTGGACTGCATTTTCCACAGTGGGCAGGGTGTGGAGGGACGACACTGCAGGCAGAGTCCTGAGTGCCCACACTCCATCGCCGCAGAACTCACCTCATCGTTTGCGCCCCTCCTCACTAGGAGAGCAGTGGGGTCCTCATGGAGATACCCCTTTGTGACCTTGAGGGCACACGTGGGGCATCTGTGGAGCAAGCATGACCCTGACTGGTCTAGAGACACAAAGAACTATGTAGACAGTGGCAGAATGCGACACAGGAGGAGTGGGAAGCTTTCGTGCCAGAGGCAGTAGAGCAGTAGATCCTTAACAAGCCTGTCGTCAAGTCACACCACGCACACACGCGCCTCAGCCACGAGGAAGCAAGAGTCCCAGCGGTGTTGGTGGCTCACGCTGGCCATCCTCTTAGGAGGTGGAGAGATCACATTCAACACCAGCCCGGAGGCCAGGAGTGGGGCCTAGTGGTGGAGTGCTTGCCTACAGCGAGTGCACGAAGCCCTGGGGTCGACCCTTCGGTTCCACATACACAGAAAAAGCGCCAGAAGTGGTGCTGCGGCTCAAAGTGGCTTAGAGGCCGGGTGTGGTGGTTCACACCTGTAATCTCAGCGCAAAGCCAGCCTCTTATCTCCAGTGAACCACTAGAAAACCGGAAGTGGCCATGTGGCTCCAGAGGAAGGGAGGTAGCCTTGAGCTGAAGAGCCCAGGGACAGCGCCCAGGCCGGAGTTCAAGGCCCATGACTGACAACAAATAAAAACAAAATACAAAAAACTAAAGATGCGCAAAGAAAATGTAAGTAAATATCCAGAGGAAGGAAGAAAGACAAGCGAGGACATGAATTCAATAAAGAAATCGATCCTTAAAGAGAATGAAGTTGAAATGCTGATAAGGAAAGGTTCAAGATCAAAATCCAGCATGTGGATCAAATGGAAGACGGTGTTTCAGGGCTCAAGGACATGACAGCTGTAGGAAGCATCAAAACACAAATAGGAAAAGGGTCATAGGCAAAGAAGAAGGAAAGTGAAAAAAGCTAAAGGGACAGAAATATATTCAATAAAATAATAGAAGAAAAAATTCCCAAATCTGAGAAGGCACATGTTGGAGAAACCTACAATATACACATAGAAACTCTCTCTGGCTTCTGCAGCTGTAAGACAATAATAAATTGCTTTGGGTAAAGGTCAGTAATATGCCATTCAAGGATTAGTGACAAATAAAAATATTATAATAAACATGCAAGAATAATTTGAGTAAGTAGAAAAAGTAACAGGTAGACATGCAAGAAGTGCATCTCTTACTCCGTTCAGAAGTTCTCTCATTAAGGAATTACAGAGAGAACAGAAAAATAAAAGATAGAAAAAAAACCCCGAAGAAACAGGGGAATAATCTTCTCATACATATTTGTAAATTGAAAAAAGCTAGCAAATGTCATGCAGGCATATGATGAAAGACGACAATGTCTATTTCAATATTTCCAACACAAATTAGAAAAAGAAGAGCCTAAGTCTTCTAAAGAGAACGAAAACATGCTCAAAGTGGAATAGCAGCAGGCGTGAGCAAAACCCAGCTCAGAGCCAGTGCCCAGTCCCAGACTGCAGCCCCAGGCTGACAACACAAGAATAGGAAGACCATAACACCTATTTTTTGTCACCCCTCCTTCGTTATGGTGATCAATGACAACAGTAGTACTGTGTGTTCAGGGTTAGACCCGTTACCTAGCAGAAAGCCATTTTGTACAATGACTTCGTGGACTGTACAGCCCGGTGATGGAGGCAGTTACTGAAGGTCAATCATGAGTAAGAACTCTTTCTGCTCTCCTGCCTCTGTTCACTGCAACAGCAATTCCAAGTTGATTCTTAGAAAAATCAACTTTCTTGAACACAGATCAAGTGAGAACTGACAGATCCCTGCTGCATTTCACCCACAGAACCTGCCCGGGTCTCCGGATCACTGCGTTCTGATGCTGACGCATCAATAACAAAAACATAAGGAAGATAATTTAAAATGGCATGAGACCTGTACAGATATTGTCATTAGAAGGCATAAATGAATTTTTTTAAAAATCAATGACAAAGTTCTATATAATTGATGATTAGAAAAATGGAAACAAAATATTACCTCATACTTCTTAGAACAGCTGTGAACCCAACAAACTTAATGACCATGTGATGCCTCTGAGAAACAGAACATCTGTGCCCAGAAAAGAGAAGCTTAAAAGGAAGGGGTAACTGGGTTATGGAGGCTGGGGAGCTGAGGAAAAGCATCACTAGGAGAGCGTGTAGACTCGGCAAGAATGCAGGCAGACAGAAGGGCAGCCTCGCGGTCATTCCGTGCAAGACGCCAGCCAGAGACGAGGGCTTTGCTGAACACCTGCCCGTGTAAATGCCAGTGTGCTTTCTGCATTCTGCAAAGTACGGTGGGGAGAATCATGGTGAGAAAGCCGTGTTTCTGGGGGATAGAGATGTCCTGTAGGGCGAGGCCTGCGGGTGGATGTGGTAGGACATTCCAGCAACACCCGGGACATGCAATTTCCACAATTCCAAATTAGCCCCTGCTCTCTGGACTGCAGGCCTGGGACACAGAATTCCTCTGCTCCTCCAGGCCAGAGCCAGGATGTAGCTTATAGTCCAAATCCCATAGATACACTCACCATCGTCTGAACAAGCTACTTTTGCTGTCGAGGAAGTCCCGCCTCATTCCTGTCCCTGTCTCCAGAACACGCCGTGCTGTGCAGCGAGGGGCAGCCCAGCCACTCGTGGCCTTTCCTGAGACCTTGCTCCTTTGACCGCCTCCCCTCCTCCTTTCCTCTCAGCAGACTGACCAGGACAGAAAAGAACCTAAATCATACCGTCATCTAAAACACACCTACCTTCCAGACCTCCCGTGCATTATGTGTTCTAATCTGAGCACTGACGTCCAACAGGGCTGTCACCACACAACCTTCTCAGATTGTCCCCGAACCCCATCCCCAAAGACCATGCCCAGCTGCACCCTGCACCTTGTCACCCTCTCCAATTGCCAGGAGATTTGAGGACATCTAAACTCAACCTCTCACTGCACATCAGGCCACCAGCATTGGCTTGTCATGTGGAGAAACCAAGTGAGTGTGCTTGAATGAGAGTGAAGGAATGAATGAGATGAGATCTGGTAAAGTCGTTGTTTGTTTACTGTCCCAGATCCTTAGATCTTTTGAGTGTTTGAAAATTCACCATTATCAGATTTGGAAGGCAGCAAAACACTCCTTTGTGCAGAATTCACAGCCAGAGTTCTTGCTGTCTTTGATGAAGTGCAAACTCAGTTCCACGTGTCTGTTTCTCTGTTACTCTATCTCTTTCTGTGCGTGTGTGTGTGTGTGTGTGTCACTGTCACTGTCAACTTCAGTCTCTGTAACGCATTCCCTGTGGGACTTACTGTGTCTGCCTCGATTTTTCCTTTTTCTATCTGTTTCTCTGCTTTGCTCAGCACTGGAAAATACGACCTTCCCTGTGACACTCAGAATGGTTCTTGCAGAAATCCCGTGAGTAGCCGTCGTCGACACTTCTGCAGCAATGAACCCACGGTGAGGGACACTGCTGCCCTCTGGGGGTCACCGTGGGCATTCTCTTCTGAGGCTCCCTGCTCTCCGATGCTGATGATCTGTCCTCGGGTAAGACAGACGACCTCCTCGCAGGCAGGCCTAGGATTGGACAATGGGTCAGTGAGGACTGAGGACAGGGCCTCCTTCCCTGAGGGACTAGTAGCAGCTGAGCATCCCGAGTGGACAGCCTGCTACTGCCTCCCATCGGGGTGTGCAAAGCCTTACCCTGGCCAGCAGAGGAAGGGGCCTGGCCATCCACTGGACTGGTCATGTCCAGCTCTCTTCACACACACAAACACCCACAAGCACACAAATACACAAATATACCACACACACAAGCATACACACACCACATACAAACACACACACCACACACAAGCACACACACACCGCACACACACACCACACACACACACACACACACACACACACACACACACACACACCTTCCTTCTTAAACCAAGTCCTCCATTTCGTAAATACCCTGCCAGTCAAGAACTGAAATACCATTAACCTGTTTACCTTCTAAAATCTATGGGAAGTTGTCAACAACCCAACTATTTATCATATATTTTCCAACTGTACAAAAAATGGGTTAGAATAAACGCTAAAACTACTAGAAGTTCTACCATAATGGTCTATAGAGTGCTTCCCAGCACAAAAGGCTAGAAAAGAGTGGTATATACCACTGGGATTACTTCATGTCAAAGGCATTTCACAGAAGAAGAAAACAGTAGAAAGAAGACACGTGGGCCAGGAGTTTGGCCGAGTGGTAGAGTGCTTGCCTAGCATGCAACCAATACTCAGGTTCAATTCCTTGATACCACATACATAGAAAAAAGCCAGAAGTGGTGCTATGGCTCAAGTGGTAGAGTGCTAGCCTTGAGAAAGCCCAGGGACAGTGCTTAAGCCCTGAATTCAAGCCCCAGAACTGGCAAAAAAAAAGACACATGTATTTGGAATTTAATGTTCTTTGACGTCCAATCTAGCCATGTTACTATAAAAGCATCCAAGATTCCCAAATAAAACAGCAATAATAGCCTGAGATCTGAACAGATATTGTCAGAAGAAGGCCTAAATGAAAAAAATAATGAATGAAAAACTTCTATGTCACAGATGATTAGAAAAATACAAATGAAAACTATAACAAAATATTACCTCTTCTCAGGACAGCTGTTTTCAAACCTGTGAAAGAACAGAAGCTTTCTGGGCTATTGTTAGAATAATACACTTGTGCAGGCTGCAGGGAAAATCTTTACAGATCTCCTCTAGGAAACAATTCCAAGACAGATATGAGAGTGTGGCGTCTATATACAAATGGCGTACCTACATGGAGTGTTTAGCACAGCCTTGTTGTGCAAGATACAAAGCAGGGAATTAAAAGAAAGTTGATTCAATGGAAAAATGAATAAACGTTGTGTATATTGGTAGGTGCCTGTACACCCAAATACACACAGACACAGACAGACAGACAGACAGACAGACACACACACACACACACACACACACACACACACACACAATGGAAGAGCATTGAATAATGCCAATGAATGAGGGCCTATGATATGCAAAAGATAAATATACCTCGAGTACATCATGCTAAGGGAAATAAACCATACCAAAAAATGTGAATGTCATGTAACTCACTAACATGAGATCTAATCTGAGTTCTGTTATCCTCCTGTGATCAGAGTTGTATTTGCATGATATAGTATTTGTGTAATTATAAATGTATATAATTGTATTTGTATAATAGAGTCTCTGTGTCCTTAGGAAAATATACAAACTGTAAAGCAAATGGAGCCCAAAAGGCACAGTAAACATTCATGTACCTACTGTAAGTACCAAAGTGAGCTGTGGCAGTTTGGGAAGTGGCCTGCCTTTAGCAGAGTCTGCCCAGATACTGGGGGACAAATCAAGTCCTCAGGGCGGGGGGGCTGCCATGTTTGCGTTCTGCCATCCGTTTTCCTCAGCCTGGTAGTGACTGTCTCCCTTGGGGGCCAGGGGGCCACTGTGCTCAGCGTGAACCTTCTGCCTCTGCACACACCCCAGCTTCATCCAGATCTGCACTGGGGAGTGTCGGGGCCCCTCATGACTGTCATTCTTTGTCTTGGAACCTGCCCTAGTGATCACAAACCCCACCACTGTGCATCTCTGTGAGGGCTTTTCCATGCGCTCCAGCTGGGTGGCCCAAACTATCAACTCCTGATCTGAATTAAAGTTTCCTCCCACAGGTTGATTTGCTCATGTATTTCATCACAGCCACCAACTTAGTGATCACATGGGGGTTCCCCTGAGAAACCGAACGCCTGTGCACAGAAGAGAGACGTCTGTGAGGAAGTGGACCCCGGGTGTGGAAACTGGGGACATGAAAAGCTAATAAAGCGTCACTAGGAAAGCGGAGACTGAGGGAAGAGCGCGGGGAGGCAGAGGGCAGCCTGGGCTGGGATTCTTCCTCTGTGCAAGACGCCAGCCACACACTGGAGAGACAAGAACCCTCGTGGGCATCTTATTGAAATGCTATTGCACTTTCTATAGTCTACACAAACAGAACCATCAGAATATTGGAAGTGGAAACTTCTCGAGTGAGACAAAATGCCCCACCATATCCCTGCTTTCCACATCCCTTGATTCCTGTCTAGGCCTCCAGAACACGCCCAGCTGTGCAGCAGGTAGCGGCTTGGCCCCTCCTGATCTTTCCTGAGACCTGCTTCCTTGACTGCCTCCCCTCCTCCTTTCCTCTCAGCTGACTGACCACAAATTCACCTATTTCCAAAACACACCTTCCAGAAAAGTCCTGAGTAGTATTTGTTCTGATCTGGAATCGGGTCCACGAGATGGACAAGAGAAATCAAACGTGAGAAGACAGTTCACGTCCTCTTCTTTATGACCACCTGATGTGAGCCCCAAATATCAAGTGACCTGCATAAAATTCGTCTTCCAATGAAGCAATGTAGAAGAAGTCTCTGTTTCCTAGGAGACAGAGTGGATCTCCATAACCAACCACAAATACCAACACGCTGATGACAATATTCCTCTAAAGAAAATATATGTAAGCCAAAGATAAAATAGGAAGTAGAACACAAAGATGGTTGTTTCTGAGGAAAGCCAATACCTCTATAATGTTGACCTCATTTAACTCAACACTTGAACCAAACAAAACTCACCTCCTTGAAGATGGAAGTACAGGCTGCTCTCTGATTTAGTATAATTCTTTCTTGAATCTCCCCCATGACAGCCACCCATTAGACTTTTAGACCTCACACAGGCCTAGCTCTGTGATGTCATTTCTTAAAAGGATTTGGGACTTAGCAATCTAAGGCCAAAAGCACTCTAGCACCAAACCTGTATGCAGAGGTTGTGACAATTAGAGAAGTTTCTCAGGATAACGCAGTAATGACCCCTATTGTCAGTAAGGGGTCACCCTGCGGAGAGGCTGCAGGCAGCTGTGCATGCTTGAGTCTGCTGCTGGTTTCACCTTCTCAGAGAGGATTCTCCCTCTCCATTCCATTCTCCAGCCTGAGCACTATCCACCATCTGAACCAGAAGCTCTGAATGTGAATGAAGGTCCCCTTGGGCAAATAAAAATAGAAGTCCTCAGCAACAAACACAGAGCCTCATTCTCTGACTTCTGTGCTCACGGCCTCCCAGAGGGCTGGGTGCCGCCCACAGGAAGAGAGGGGGGTTCCACCGTCCTCCTGCTCTCCCTTCTCGGAAGCAGCTCCTTAGCCATCCACCCCCTGCCTTCCACTCACCACCCAGGAACTAGTGGACAGGACCCCAGCACACTGCACAGGCCCACGACTTCCTCACTCACGAGGCTGTCACCTTGCAGCTCCAGGTTGTCCCTGCACCCCAGAGAACAAGCCCTGCATCTCCTCCTTCACCTCCCATGGGACTTTTGAGGAGGCCACGAAAGGCCGACACTCACTGCACCTCAAGCCACCAAACACTGCTTGTCACATAGAAAACCCAAGTGAATGTGTTAGAATAAGGGAGTGATGAATGAAATGTCATGTGTGGTCCCCACCCACTTCTTAGATCTTTTGGACACTTGGAAAACCACCATTATCGGATTTGGAGGAGGGCAAAACACTCCTCTGTGCACAATTCACACCCGGAGCTCCCGCTCTGTCAGCCTTTTGTGTGGCAGCGCTGAGGATGCAGGCAAACGCAGTCAGCACAGCATCTGGGTTTGGACCAAACAAGGGTGGAGGAAAAGCACCCCGTGTGTTTCTATTTCCTATCTGTCTCTCTGTTGTGTACACTTTCTGTGCCGTGTGTGTGTGTGTGTGTGTGTGTGTGTGTGTGTGTGTAACTGTCAACTTTAGCTTCTATTTCTATGTGGCTCTTGGTACGTCTGTCTCTGCTTTCTCTCTTCTTATCCCTGCTTGTCCGTCTTGCTCAGTGCTCGTAAGGGCCTGAGACAGCCCAAACTGGATGCTGCAGAGCACTGCCCTCTGGTGGTCCTGCTAGGAAACCGTCATGGAACGCAGGGCAGTGCAAAAACCAAGGGCTGTGTGGACCCCTCCAGGACATATCTGTACACAACACAAAAGCTAAGGATGCAGAAGGGGCCCGAGACACAATGTCCTACACTGCAACCAAGTCAGCCGTGGCAGAGATGAGGGCCAGGAATACAAGCGGGGCAGGTGGGCACTCCCCTGTGGGCTTAGGATAGGGACATTGGGGACAGTGAGAACTGAGGGACCAGAAACAAGATAATGTCCTGGATAACACGATACTGCCTGCCATCAAGATCTAAAACTCTGTGCCCCGGCCAGCAGGGAAAGGAACCTGGCCACACACAGGTCCAGCCATGGTCAGCCCGCTGCCCCTCCCTGCCTTCCCTGTGCCCTGGCCTGGAGGTCACGGCTGTGTGGAAGGACCCGGCCCCTCTCACTGGGAACACAGCTGCCTGTGGGCACAGGGCTGCTCAGGGCCCTTACCCTGGAGCCCTGGGCAAGCCGCCTTCCTACCGGGAAGCACAGCCAGGGACCCCACGCTGTGCACGCTGTCTGGAAGCAAGCAGTCCCATCACAGACCTCTCCACAGTGCGACACGACCCAGTGGGCCTGAGCCCGCAGCTCCTCCTTCCCCACTCAGGGGAAGAAGGGACAATCTGGAGGCAGGGTTCAAACCCACCGCAGAACTCCCGGACACACGGGGGCCTCGTGAGAGACTTGGGAAGCTTCTTCACTCACCTGGACTTACTTCCACTTTTTGAGCCTAGCAACCTCCGGATAAAAGCAGTGCCATGCATTTCTGGAAGAATCCTCCCAACATTCACACTCAAATGTGGTGGTTCACACCAGGAAAGCCAGGCCCACCGCACCCCCCAGCCTCAGAGCCCAAGCTTGGCCCTCTAGCTCTCACCCCTGGGTGGTGCTTCTGAGACCACGAGAGGAACACCCCAACCCCCACACCCCTACACCCCACCACTCCACACACACACATACCCCCAGAAGGACTCTCACTGAGCTAGCACAGGAACAGGCCTGGACTGGAGGCATCTGGAAAGACATTGCTGAGGCATGGGAAAGAGAGGGGCTTGTCTAAGCTGTTTGAGAGGGGAAGGCTCTGTCCCCAGAGGGCAGTCAAGTGCGACATGAGAGGAGTGTGCCTAGAAGTTGACATGGGAGTCAGAATTGAGCCGGTGTAACTATTAGTTGTAGCTTGGGGATGAGGAGGGTACAAAGGTGGCCACCTCGACAGCTGGGTGGGGACATTCCAGCAAAGGAAAGAACAGGACAGGAAGGAAAAGGGAGAATAGTTTGGGATATAATGTATTTTGTTTTGCTCCATGGAAGGGTAGTTTGGGGATGTACATCTTGTTTTATTCCACAGTTTAGGATGTAAATTTTGTTTTGCTCATGTTTACAGGAATTGTAGTTACTGTCTGTAAACACTAAGATTTACTACATGTTTACTATCTGTAATTGCTAAGTGCAAATTTTTGCTTCTGTAAATCGGCTTGCTTGCTTCCTTGCATGTACACACCACCTGTGTGTGGTTTTTGCCTTTAAAATCCCTGCTGAACGGAAGACTGGCACTGCACTCTGCTATCTTACTAGTGGGGTGCGGCCATGCAACTTTAACTGCACTTTGGGGTGTGTACTTGATTTTGGGAATATTTTATATTGTCTTTATAAAGCTGAATGTCTCTCCAGCATGTCTTGTTGAAATTGAAATTAGTCACAAGAATCAAATGGAAAGAGGTGAAAGTGTGTCTAGAGCACAGGACATGGGTCAGAAGGAGCTGCTCCACACTGCCTGCCTGCCCGCAGGAAGGCAGGAAGGCCAGCGGTGATGTCTTTTCCACTGGATTTTCTCCGTGGAAGGATTCACAGTGGGCAGAGGGCACAGTTGCAGGGTCTCCTGGCCTTCGAGCACCAATCCCAGATCTGGAGATGACACTCAGAGACGCAGCTTGTGCAGTCAGAGCCATTGCCCCTTCCCTCAGGCTTGGGATGGAGCGAGGTTGAACTGTGCCAGACCTTCCTTCAGACCGTCAACAGCATCCGACTTAAGGGTCCTCATCGAGGGCCAATGATGGGGTTTTCTGTCAGCATTTTTCACAAAAATGGGTGAAAACTACAATACATGGTGATCTCCAAGGGATTCAGACAGGAGTGTTTAGATATGAAAGCTGGGTGCTTGTGTCTGTGGCGTGTCACACTAGGTATTCAGGAGGCTGACATCTGAGGATTACAGTTCAAAGCCAGAACAGCCAGGTAAGGCCATAAGATACTTGTTTCCAGGGGCCGGGAGTTTGGCCTAGTGGTTAAAGTGTTTGCCTAGCATGCATGAAGACCCGGATTCGATTCCTCGGTACCACATACATAGAAAAAAGCCAGAAGTGGTGCTGAGGCTCAAGTGGTAGAGCTCTAGCCTTGAGAAGGTCCAAGGACAGTGCTCAGGCCCTGAGCTCAAGCCCAGGACTGGCAAAAAAAAAAAAAAAAAGATACTTGTTTCCAATTAACCATCAAAAACCATAAATGAGGTGGGGGGTGTGGGGGGGGAGGGAAATGGGTACCAAGACATGTGAAAGGGTATCAATGTATGTGAATTAACGCACCTTCTATCTGGCAAATATCATGTAACCCTTTTACTAATTACAATAAAAAATTTAAAAAAAAAAACAAAAACCAGAAATGAATCTATGGCTCAAAGAGCAATCCCTGAACAAAAAATAGATCAGGGACAAGGCTAGTCCCAGAATTCAAGCCCCGTGACTGACCAGAAATAAAAGTAAAATGAGGTCTTGAACTGTTATGTTTAGGGAGAATGCTCCCTCAGTGCAGAGGAGAATTTCCTGCTGCTCTGCACACAGCCCAGCTTGGTCCAAATCCTCACTGGAGACCGAGATGGCTGGTCATGTCAGTTCTTTGGGTTGGAACCTGCCTCCGTGGTCACACACCACACCGCTGTGTGCCCTGTGAAGGCAAGCCTGAAGTGGAGGAGATACAAGACAAGACAAGGCGCTGCTCTCCTCACCATAATGGACCCAAACCCCTGAGCTCCTGATCCCATTCCCCTTCCCTCTCACGGGTGATTTGCTCATGTATTTCATCACAGCAACCAGCTTCAGATAAGTGCATAGGAGCTCTCCTGAGAAACAGAACGCCTGTGCACAGCAAACAGAAGCTTGCAAGGAACGGGTACATGGGCTATGGGAGCTGAGGACAGCTAGACTCTGATAAAGCATCACTGGGAGAGCGTGTAGACTCCGGGAAGAATGCAGGCAGACAGAAGAGCAGCCTCCACCGTCTTTCCTTCACTGTGCAAGCCACACACTGGAGACAGGGGCTTTGCTGCACACCTGCCCATGTAAATGGCATTGGTCTTTCTACATTCAGCACAATACGGTGGGGAGAATCATGGCAAGAAGGCCTTGTTTCTGGGTGACAGAGACTGTCCTGTAGGGACACTCCAGCAACACACCCGGGACATGCAACTTCCACAATTCCAAGTTAGCCCCTGCTCTCTGGACCACAGGTCTGGAACACAGAATTCTTCTGCTCTGCCATCCCAGAGCCAGAAATCTAGCTTACTGCCCAAATATCACAGACATATTCACTGTAGCCCAAACAAGCTGCTTCCAGTTCTCCACCTCCTGATGTCAGGTGCTTCTGAGTCTGGCTCAGATCTCATGTACTGTGCTGCCTTAACCACCTCCTCCCCATCCGAAGGAGGATGACAGCACAAAACAAGTGTCGTTTTCATCCAAAGCATACCTTCCAGAAAATTCCTAAATAGGTGGGTACTGTGGTCCTGCCACGTGCACATGGAAAGGGAGGATCTGAGGAAATGTGTGCCAGCGGGCTTAGGGCACACATCCTGCTGGGCGCCACCCACATAGCACACTCACTGAAAGTTTATGATCAACGTGACCACTGAATGTAAAATCAAAGGAGACTTGATCAGGAAAATACATCTTCCAATAAAACAGTGGGGAAGCAGGCTGTGTCTCCCCAGAGGACAGATTGGATCTTCACCCTTCAGTGTAAATAACCTCTCACATGCCAAGACACAGAGGACAACACGCACCGGAAAAACCAGCACGTCAACTAACCATAAGATGTGAAATCCAACATAAAAATGGTGCTTTCTATGCAAAGCCAATACCGTTTCATAATGTTGGTTGACCTCATTCAATCAGTTAGACTTGAACAAAACAAAAGCTCACCTCCTTGAAGACCGAAAGAATTCTGGTATCGATTGCCCTCAGATTCATAGTGTGATTCTTTACCATAATTTCCCCCCCACCTGCTCTAATATCAACCTCGTCCTTGCTAACGTGTAGCACCCCCTGCCCAGGTCCCTTGATCTACTCCGTCTCAACTCTCCCCAGCCCCCTCTAGGGCTGGCATTCCTCATTGACTTCATCCAGACATAAAAGCAGGTCCAGCCTCATCTCTCAGGCCTCGGTACCTTGAGCTCAGCCATGCAGTCCTCATCACTGGCATTCTCCAGGGGGCTTGTGGTGCGTTCGTCCCATGAGATCTACCAGGAAGGGAAGTTGGACTCAGTGGGTCCCGCTCCAGTTCTCACACCATGTGCTGCAGTGGTGCAATGCTTGCCCGGAGTCAGCTCTGTGCTCGTCCATGCCCGAATGTGGTGATCAACGTCATAGGTGTGTGAGATTCCCTGCAGTCTTAGGGCCTTGGGAGTCCCCTATCAGAGTTTTGTGGGTCTTCTTAGCAGGACGCTGTGTGAACACCCACTCTTCTTTCCTTCCCCGACTCCCTCACAGCCAATACTGTCACTGAGACTGTGCCAGATGGACCTGGCACAGAGGCAGACGAGTGCGTCATCTGGGACAGGGGGACTTTCTACATCTTTCTCATCTCCTTCTATGTGTTTTGTTTAGGCAAACCATTGGTTTCTTTGTACATGCCACTCTGTCCATCTTTCTCTCGTCTCCTTCATCTCTCTGTCTCTCTATGCCTTTTGGTGTCTTTCTTCCACTCCCTCACTCAGGTCTGTATCCAGAAGGCAGGGGACTTGCTGTCAATGGTGACAGTAGTCCCAGCTGTAGAAGGTTGTTGACAACAATGCCAGACACTCATTCTTGAGTGTCTTTCCTCCGCTGCCCTGTGGTTTGTCACAGGAGGTTGGGACAGGCATCAGGCTGGAACTCCCAACCATGCAGACTGGTGGAGCAGTGGTGTGATGGCTGCACAGCAATTCCACTCTCCTAGGACACCACAGAAATCTCAAGAATTGCCTTTGACCCTGGGCAGGAGGTGGAATAAACCCCAGCCATGAAAACCTGTGGATTTTCCACGAAGCCGTCTCAGATGACAATGAAGGATCGATCGGTGGCTTCAATACAAGTAGGGCGACAGAAGGATCTAGAACCAGGTCTGAGGGGCCAGCATGCCTAAAGACAGATGCAGGAGGGATGGGGCCCAGGGCCCACGGGCTTCTCCATTTTGGGGGAGAGAGAACAAGATGGAAGACGGTCTTTTGTCGGCCCTCTCGAGTCGCACACAGATGAAGCTCTCTCTGTAGACGCTGCCCACACAGGGCCAGCGCTCGTCCACGCAGGCTCTCCTCGCAAGTCTGACTTCCTTGGCAGCTCCCCCTCCCCCACCCAGTTACACCCTATTTCCCTGGGAGAGAAAGATCTCTCTGATGCTTTGAAGAGCACTCTCTCCTGTCTTTTCCGCAGGGACTACCTTCATGGCAGCTGACAGTGGACATGTTTCTGTCCCTTCCTCAAGGTGCCAGAATCCCCTGAGATCCAGCCCTGTGACCCAGATGGCCTCCAAATGGACCGCTATGTTTGCACCACCACTGCCCCTCTCAGCTGCCCTAAGCTAGCGTTTTGTGTCCGGTCCGCACGCGCCCGGGACACAATATTAGTCTGTCTTAGTCACTTCAGAGCCAGGGATCAACTTTCTGCCTAAATTCCAGCAAAATGGCTGGACTGGCCTCTTCTAAACCACTCATCCTACAGCCATCTGCCCTGGCCGACTCTGGTGTCCTCTCTCGGGTGGCTTCAGCCATCTGCCTCCCGAACGCTCCATCTCTGTGAATGCAGACCTACTTGTTAGCCTCTTGTTTTGAATGTATGATGATAACACACCTCAATTTCCTGATCCTCTCTCAGGTCCCCCTTCTCCTTATTTGACCATTATACACAAAAACACAAAGTGCAGGTGCATCACATGCAAACCATACCTTTCCAGAAGTATCTGGAATCATGCTCTATCAAATATCTGTACACTCCGGTCCAGCCAGGCTGACAAGTAAACACGGGAGCATTGTTCGTGCCCAACAGATCCTGCTGGACAGGACGTAAGCCCTGACAGTTTATTATCACCAGCATCTCTCCTTATAAATACTGTCAAATGATTTTTTTTCCTGTTTATGAAAAGTTTATCAGGAAAATATTTCTTCCAGTAAACCATCTAGAAGCATAAGCTGCCTCACAAAACACTGATTGGATCTTGATCCTGAAAATGTAAATACATAACCATGAGTCACCAGACACGGTGAGCCTAAAGAACAAAGCCAGAGAAAACAAACAGACAGACAGTTCCAGAAGCATCTGTGATAGGATTTAAAAAAAAAAAAAGAAAGAAAGAAAGAAAGAAAAACGGCTTAGAAGGAGTCAGCAACTTCTGAACGAAGATCAAAACCCAACCACAGCCAGACGCAGCCACCGTGCACACAGCCTTGGAGAATACACAAGACAAACGGCAGGGATTGGTTAGCAGGACAACTCCCGGTCTCAACACCGCCTTTCAGCTCACGCGAGGCACCACTATAAATACAGCCTGGCACGGGCGTCTGGAAACCTCTGTCTACCTGGCTTTTGAGGTGGCTCTGGTCCTCTGCACTCCAAGTCCAGCCTGCAGCTGCCATGAGGCCTCCCTGCTTTCTGTTAATCGTGCTGTGTCTGCTCCTCTCTCAGATGACCCCAGGTAAGACACAGAATGGGTTGAGGACTGGAAGACAGCACCTGCTGGCTCTGAGACACTGGAGACGGCACACCCTGAGCCAGTCAGCGGCCTTCAGGGTCGCAAGCTGTTCCCTGGGCAGCTTGGCAAGGACCTGCAAGAACACAGGGCTAGTAACAGGCAGCTCATTGCACTTCCCGGACACATCTTTGTCCTGACCACGGAGACCGTGTCCCGTGTGGGAGAGGATCTGTTTCACTGGCCAGAAGTCTTCCCACCCGGAGCGGCCAGCTTCCCGTGCAGAGAGGAGGCATCTACAGGCTTCACCCTCCGTCCTGTTAGGGGCCACTCAGTGCCCTGGTTCCACAGAAATGCCATGACCTTCCCACAAGGCCAGCTAAAACAAGGGGGTACTCACGCAGAGTCCAGGCACGCAGGCAGTAGCCCGGGACCCTCTGGCTTGTCACCTTCTCCAGGGAAGCTCTTCCAGACGGACTGAAGTCAGTGGCCGGGTCAGACCAGAGAGTGCCAGCTTCTGTTTGCCCAGTCAGCTTTGTCCCAGATGAGGAGGAAGGGGAGACCCTGCAGTAGAATTTAAGAGCGTGTTCTTATCCCAGCTGTGTCACTCATGGTGACTTTGGAGCAAGCCATAAGGTCTGAGCCTTAGGATTCGCCTCTGAAATTAGAATTTGGGGGCAGGAAGGACAGACTGGGAACTTGAGAAGACTTACGATCCTGATTGTGCCCTCGCTGTGTGCCCTCTCCTGCCACCCCTCAGCGGGCCCAGTTGAAAAGCACTCTCTGCCAATTCTCTCTGGCTCCTCTTGTGCCTCAGTAGAGAAGTAGAGAAATCAACTCATTTTTTCCAGCCCTGTAAAATGCCAGCTCGTACCAGGAGGTTGGTTGGTTTTACTGTCCGTGTGCACGAATGGCCCAGAGTCCAGGGTCTCATCATGTTGCTTCTGTACAGCCTATGACGTACTCAGGCCATGTTTGCTGTCTCCATTACAAGCCCTCCCTGTCTCCCCCTTCCCTTCCCTTCCCTTCTCCCCAGCAGTCACATCATGACTTTCATGGCCTTGTTTTGGGGGTATTTTTCTTCATAGCTTCCCTGAGTGCTATTTATCTTTGTGGGGCTTATTTCACACAACACAAAGACATCCAGTTCTATCAGTAATGCCAACCAACCACATGAATGAGTAAAACTCCACTGGGTATCTACAAAATCCTTCCTTTCCCCGTTTCCTCTCTACTACTGCTTCTCTCAGTGTAATAAACTCTATCGCAAAGGCAAAAATAGGAAGATATGTTCTGAATCTCCAGGGTACAGTAGAAGCATCTAAAATAATATCCTGGTAAGTCACAGGGACATTTTTTTCCATTTTTTTCTCTTTGCTTTATGTCTTCAAATATGCTTTTTTTTGGAGAAAGTTTCATGGGCTTTTGAGAAAGATTATGTGCTATGCAGCTAAGGGATGAGATCATTTATAGATGGCTGTCAAGTCCCTCTGCTCTATAACGCCATTGGACTCTGAGGTTTCTTCACTGACCTTGTTTTCTTTTCCTGGACGACTTGTCAGGAGAGAGTGGGATATGCTGAAGTGGTCTATTATCTCGAGTTAGGATTTATCTGTAGGTTTAAGTTCAGTAGTGTTGGTTTAATAAAGTTCAGTACACAAGCATTTGATTCATAGGTATTGATGTTCGCGGTTACTATTTCCTCTGGTTAATTATTCATGTACTATTACAACCTGGCCTTCTTCGTTTCCTTGGAGTGGATTTGAAGTTTACTTTAATCAAATGTGAGTGTAGTTACCCTTTTCAGGATCCATTTAGGTAACAGATCTTTGCCAACCTTTCCTTCTGACTCAGTGTGCGTCTCTGTCAGTAGAATGCACTTTGTGTAGGCAGTTGTGGGCACGTCATGATTCTTATCCACCTCCTCAACCGCTAGCACTCAGCGTGACTGAACAGATTTCCTACTTCCTTTTAGTGTTTGGTCTTTCCATATTCCTCGTTTATCTGTTCATCGGGTGAGCTTTTTCTCCTTTTTATTCATTCATTTTGTTTATCTTCCGTGTGTCGCATACTCTGAATATCTTCTCTAATGCTGGGTTAGTTTTCATAAGTTATTTTAGTTTTTGGTTTTCATTTGCTGCTCATTATAAATGCTAGCTCTGCTGGCTAGATTAATGTAAGTTGAGGGGTTTTTTTCCCCTTTCAGTGCTTCAAAGATATCACTCCATGCTCCCCTTCTTTTGTAAAGTTCTTGAGAAACCTATTAGTGTGGTGGACTGATCCTTGGGTCTGATTTGGCACTGTGCTCTGGCAGTTTACAATGTTTTCTTGTTTTTCTTCTGTACACAATATTTTAACTGTGACTTGTCTTCGAGTAGCTCTTTTAGGATTTGCTCTGTTGCTGCTTTCTCACCATTTAGGATTTTTTCTATTATTTCATTGACTAACTTTCGCTTCTCTCTCTTCTTTACCTGTGTTTCTTTTACTAGTGTCCCCAGAGGTTTTTGCACATTCCACATGGATTTCTTAATTTGCTCCTAATTCTTCATTTGATTCTTCTAGCATATCTGTTATGTTCTTAAATCCTTATATTCTGTTTTCAATTTGGTTCGCTTTACAGGAGAGACTACAGTTTTTTGTTTGACTTATTGAGCTTTTCCTTGTCAGTATTTTATAGGCGTTCTATACCTTTATTGAATGTTTCTTAACCTGCATTGCCTTTCTTACAGTGCTTATTTGAATTCTCTTCTTCTTTTTTTTTCTTGATCAGTTGTGGAACTTGAACTCTGGGCCTGGGAGCTGTCCCTGAGCTCTTCAGCTCAAGGCTACCACCCTATCCTTGAGCCACAGCACCACATTTGGTTTTCTGGTGATTAATTGGAGATAAGAATTTCATAGATTTTTTAGTGCCCAAGCTGGCTTTGAACTGAGATCCTCAGAGCTCAGTCCCCCGAGTAGCCAAGATTACAGGTGTGAGTCTTCTTCTTATTCATCAGATTTTTGTACATGTTCTTATATTTCATTGATCTTCCTATGTAATGTTTAGTGGGCACTTTGAGCCTTCTTCTTCTTCATCATTCTTGTTATCTTCAGCACTTCTTATTACAAGGTTGCTGGCCTTGCAAAGTGTCATGCTGCCTTGTTGTTGTTTCTTTCTCACGTTTGTGTTTGTGCACTAAGATTCCCACATCTGAGGTAAACTCATTGGTTGAATGTGTTAATCACATTGTTAAAGTCAGTGTTTCCCAGTTCTCAGGCAGAAATATATAGGAAGATACATATTTATAGCATATAAATATATACACTATATAATATATATTTTATATAGTGTATATATATTATATAGTGTACATATATGCATAGCATATAATATATATTGTGTAGTTTAGCTTGGAGACAGTTTGGTCTCTAAGCTTTTGTCCATATACTAAAGGCACCAGGGTTGGTCCATCAGAATCACTCAGATGGAGGGGAACTACCCAAGATCTCTTGTGTTTCCTTGAGTTTGGATTAATGTTCTCTGTGAGATGAGGGCAGGGCTGAGGAAAGATCAGTTGTTTGTTCCTCTGCTGCTTCCATCTTGGAAACTCCTCATGTTCTGTGTACTAGAAGCCACTACTGGCCACACAGTGCTTCTCGGTCTTTGAACACAGCTGCACACATGTCCCTGCTAACCCACACTGGGGTGGCGGGTGGACAGCTCAGAGTCACCTCGCATGCCTAGAGGATGGGGTAACAAATAGTCCACTAAGCTCTCCATCACTGGGGTGAATCCCATCTCTTGGATAGCCAGCAAAAGGCCAATCTGAAGATATGGCTCAAGTGGCACAGCACCATCCAAGTAAGCAAGCCAACCAAGGGCTGGGGCCTGAAGTTCAAGCCAGTCTCAGCAAGAGAGGAAAACAGCAGGAAGAGTCTATACATGGAAATAGTTAGAAAACTCTCTTAATGAGACACATGATGCTGGATGCCTCTCTTCTGCTATGGGGACAGCCTGTGTGTGGGCCACTGTCTATGACCTCCAAACAGCCAGCGTCACACACTTGAACCACAGAAACTCACTCGCTCTCCTTTTCAAGGCTGGAAGTCTATGAGCAAGGTGGCGTCAGGACCGCCCTTGCTTTGAGACGGCATGTTCTTTTTCTGGCCTCCTCACCTCTCCTCTGGCCGTGCCAGACTCCTGCTCAAGTCCTGCAAGGACACCAAGCCTACTGCCTTGGGGTGCATCCGAGTGGCTTCATTTGGCCTTCACTGTCTCTATAAAGCTCCATATCCCAACACAATTACAGTCTGAGGCAGTGACGTGAGGGCTTCAGCGTAGGTCTACGAGGCCTCACAGACCCCCTGACCCACTCGCCAGAGCTGGCTGGCCACGGTGGTTCACGCATACACACCAGGGATGGGGGAGCATGGCACGACTTCACACACCGTTGGATGCCCAGACCCGTAGTTTAGGGGACCTCTGAAGGCAGAGGTTCTCTCGACCCTGGGAAGAAAACCCAGCCATGGAGGTCTGTGCAGCCTCTGTGGGGTACCAGGCCCTGTAGTTTGACAGGAAAGCATCAGATCAGGATGGCAAAGGTGGGATTCTAGACAGAGGAACTGAAGGCAGGGAGGTAGGAATTTCAGCATGCGCTCATGGTCTGATGCCCACTTTTGTAAGCATTTTGTAAACAGAGAACATGGGCTTGGGGAGAGACAGATGAAGTAGAATCTTTTTGGGGAAAGCTTGAGTTTCCCATTCAGCTCCGAGTCTCCAGAAAGAGGTAAATTCCACACATCTCCCTGAGAACCCTTGGCAAGGGAGCTTGGAATACGTCTGACCTCACTGGTAAACAGCTGTTGGAGGAGAAAACTTTCTCCTGTGCATTGCAGAGTTAGTTGTCGTTTGCCTTCAGGAAATGTGTTAAAAGTCATTGCAAGTACATCCAAATGTCTGAGGCATTTCTATTCCTTCCTTGCAGGTACAGGCAATCCCCAAGGAAATCTCCTCGACAAATTTGACAACAGAGTATGTGAAAAGAATAAAGGACAATGTCAGAAATCTCCTTGTTCTGCTGATGCCAAGAAAATTGGTACCTGTTACCAAGGGAAAGGCAACTGCTGCAAAACACAGAAAGTCTCTGGATGAAAGAACCCGTGGAAAGATGTGATCCATTTTTAATAAAGGAAAATACCTTGAAACGCTTTCATCAGGCCAAAAATGAGTCTGTGAATCAATGTGGAAGGGGTTTAATCGAGAGAGAGGCCAGAACTTCTAGGCCTGGCAGGAAGGGTCAGGATCGAGCAGCCAGCGTCTGGGTTCCCACACACCCACCTTCACTCGCCCATGGCACACAACCAGACTTCCCATCCCAGGGCACACCCTGCTTCCCCTCCGTCCCCGTGGAGAGGCCGCCCAGCTGCTGGAGGGTCTGCAGGCGGGCCACACGAGGTGACAGGGGCCCAGTGGCCGAGTCCCCGGGCTGGGCAGGGCCGGAAGGGGTCTCACCGGAGGGCACAGCCACTCCAGCGGCAGGGGAGTGGGTGGCCGCGCCCCCGTGTCCTCACTCAGGCAACCCGGCCGCCAGCCACGCGGTGTGGCCGGGACCAGCGTGGCTCCCCTGCACCACCACGGCTCCCGCCAGGCCGCCCTCCCCAGGGTCCCACAGCCCCGCCGAGACCACGCCGCGTTTGCGCCAGAACTTGTTCTCTTTTGAAGTATTTGTTATGTATTTATTTATTATGCATGGTCAAGTGTGGGCTTGGACTCAGCCTGGGTGCTATCCCTGAGATTGTGCCTGGATCCGGGGCGGGCAGGGGCGGGCAGGGGCGGGCGCAGGCCCCGAGGTGGGCAGCGGCGGGCAGGGGCGGGCGCAGGCCCCGAGGTGGGCAGCGGCGGGCAGGGGCGGCAGGGGCGGGCGCAGGCCCCGAGGTGGGCAGGGGCGGGCAGGGGCGGGCGCGGGGCCCCTCCAGGGAAGGGGAGGGTAGGGGCGTGGCAGGGGGCGGGCAGGAGCGGGGCAGGGGCGGGGCAGGGGCGGGCCCGGGGCGGGCAGGGGCGGGGCAGGGGCGGGCCCGGGGCGGGCAGGGGCGGGGCAGAGGCGGGGCAGGGGCGAGCGCGGGCCCGGGGGCCGGGGCGGGGGGGTTAGCGCGGGGCCGGGGCGGCGCGCGGGGCGCGCAGGATGCACGCGGGGCTCCGGGTCCTCTCCGCCCTGCTGCCGGCGGCCGAGCAGAGCGCGCGTGAGTGCGGCGCGGCCGGGCGCCCCCACCCCTCCCCACCCCCAGCCCCGGGCCGACGCCGACCCCGCGCCCGGCCCTGCGCCCCGCACGGGCAGCCCACGGCGCGCCGCCCTCCCGGCGCCCGGCCCGAGGCTGCGGGTGTCCCGGACGGCGCGGCGCCCCTGCGGGCCGGGGTCCCGCGCCGGGGAGGGCAGGCGGCCCTCTGGCCTCGGCGCCCGTCGGTGCCCCCGGGAAGTCCGCGCCTGGTTTCGCGCCTTCCACGTTTGAACGCGTTAACCCTTCCCGGGCCGGGGAGCGCCCCGCCCGCCTCCGCCTCCCCCGAGGCCCCGCGGGCCCCCGTAGAGAAGGGCACAAAGGCCTGGCTGCGAACCCCTGCCCAGAGCTGCGGGTGGCGGTGCCTGGAACCGCCCAGCTCCCGGGGCTCAGGTCACCACTGGCCCCCGCAAACCCCAGCGCGGCCCCCAGGCAGGTCTGCCGGGTCGGAGGCCCCCCGCAGCAGGCAGCCCCACCACAGGCCCGTCCCTGAGGTCCAGGCTCGGTGACCAGTGGGGGCCCCGCCTGGAAGGTGGACGGAGCCGATCTGAGCGCAAGATTTGTGAGCACAGGAGTCCCCGTTTCCAAATCACCAGGCCCACCACCCCAGCCCCCAGGGAATCCCTCTCTCCAGGTCCCCAGACCCAAGATCACAGTCCCCAGGGAGGCCCCCTCACCAGGTCTCCAGACCACCATGGCAGCCCCTAAGGCGGCCTGAGCATGGCCCACCTGGCACAGCCTCTTGTTACCCACACTTTTCCTGTCTGGTTCCATTGCCAGGGGATCCTGCTGGCTCCCTGGTGGGATTTGGACCAGCCTGGCAGGGGCTGGTGGGGTCTGGGGCCCTGGTGGGGCCTGGGGGCCTAGTGAGGGGCTGGCTGAGGTGGGGGGGCAGGCCTGGCGGGGTCTGGCCGGTGGTCCAGTCTGCACTGGTTGGTTGATTTCATGAGGTACCCAGTCGGGTGGACAGAGGTAAGAGGACACCAGCAAGGCCCAGGAAAGGAAGGGTTGTTGTGCTTGGAGAGCCAGTGGGAAGGTGGCTACCTGTGGCCAGGAGGGGAGGTGGAGGGGCACAGGAGGTTGAGTGGTTTGGTTGGTGCCTGTGGGCTCTGCAGGACAGTTCCCACTTGTGGCCTGGCACAAGGAAGGCAGAGGAGGACGGTCTCCTGGGGCGCAGCCCTGCTGGGAACTCGGCCTTCCCCCCACTTCCCTCCCCACCTCACAGGGCTGACCGGGGGCGATGAGTCTCCAGCTGGAGAGCTTCACAAGGTGTCAGAATATTGTGAACACAGAAAAGCTCCAGTCTACAGTACAGCAGTCCCTCTTCTTCCATCCTCCGGCTGCTCTGTCATCTTTTCTTTGCTCCCCAGGCCTCTGCACTGTGGTCTACTACTTTTCCACCAGACGCCTTCTCTGGGGGTGGCTGGCCCTTTCCGTCCTCCTGCCTGGCTTCCTGGTCCAGGGCCTGAGCTATGCGTGGTTCCGAGCAGACGGGCGTCCCGGGCACGGCTGGCTGGCGCTGCTGCACCTGCTCCAGCTGGGCATCTGGAAACGGTAAGAAAGCAACCAAGGCGCCACTGCCTCAGTCCCTGAGGCCCCTGACCAGCCTCTGACCAGCTGGTCACCCCTCACGTGTACCCCACTTGCTAGCATTTTCTCCAAGCTTTTGTGGAAGAAGTTCCCTGCAAACCAGAGCCAAAGACAGTCACAAATGAGCCCGGTGTGGGCAGCGTAGCTGTGGCTCCTCTGTTGGCCAGGTTTTCTTCCTGCCGCGGGGAGCTGGACTCTGGGAGCAGACCCACGACAGCGACCACATATCCCCACACATGGAGTTGAAGAGGTTTTGTAAAGAGAGGGCAGGGGTCACCTTGATGAAGTCCGCAGTGCAAGTGGTTTGGGGTTTTCTGCTGTTTGTTTTTTGATGCTGGTCCTGGGGCTTGAGGTCAGGGAAAAGATACTGTTCTGATCGTGCTCAAGGCGAGCACTCTACCACTTGAGCCACAGCTCCGTTTCTGGCTTTTTGGCGGTTAATTGGATGCCCAGGCTGGCATGGAACCGCCATCCTCAGATTGTCCAGTGCATGTGTCCAGTGAGTTACACGGAAGCACTGCCCACCCCATCCAGGGTGGAGGCCGAGAGAGATGTGGAGAATCCTCCCGGTGTCACAGCCCCCAAAGCTAGGCCCTCCTCGTGTAAAGTACAGAAGCCACCATGTCCCCCGCAGAGCTTCCTGGGCCAGGCCTGCGGCTTCCAGCCATGCTGCTCCTCCGGTGGACTGGACACAGAGAGCTCAGCCTCTCTGGAGATGGGATGGGAGGTGCGTGGCTGGTCCAGAGCCAGGCTGCTGCATGGCGTGCGTCCGAGGCCGCCCTCGGCCTCCCTGGGCCCCCAAAGCCTTCAGTGGCACAGTGGTTTGCTGGTATATACTTGAAAGTTGAGAACTGAAGATTAGAAATGAGGCAAGTAGCTAGTTCTGTGTAACTAATTTGAAAATGAAGTTGAGGTGACATAGAAATCGACGGAATTTAAAGGAGGTGGGATAAAGAAGTGAAAAAAGCCGAGAAAAGGGCTGGGAGCGTGGCCTAGGAGGAAAATACATGTTTGATTCCTCAGCACCACATACACAGCTCCGCTGGTAGAGAGTTAGCCTTAAGAAAGCCCAAGAAAGAAAGAAAGAGAAAGAGAGAAAGGAAAGGGCAGGACATTAGAGCACAAAATAAGCCATCCAGAATGTACAGATTTTAGAAACAGGCTACAAATTATCTCTAAGCTTCGTGAAAGCCAGGGCAAGCATAAGAAACTGCAGTATCATTTCTGAGATTAGAAATTATCCAAATTTTCAAGCCCCATGATCCACAACAAAAAATTATCCAAACTACAGAATTATGCTTTGTCAGAAGAATGCTTTGAGAGTTAAGATAGAAAGCTTTCTCGTTCTGAAACTAGCTCCTGGACTCTGACCAAACAATGGATAAAGTTGTAGTTTTTTTAAATTGCAGTTTGGCAAAAATACCTGTAGAGGGAGCCAAAAGAGTTGGTTTGGAGTTTTTTTGTTTTTGGTTTTTAGGCACAACACAGAACTTCATGAGAATGGCTTTGTCATGTTAACTGACTTTATAATGAAAAATAGAAGAATCTTCTAACAGAAAAAAAATACAATGCAAACTTCTTGAGTTCACATTACAAATAAGAAATGCAAGGATTCGAAACATGCTATTGTCTTTTTTTTACACTAAATATTATAAACTATTAATGGTATGTCTGTCTCTTTAAGAGAAACTGATATTAGTGGCAACTTGTTTAAACAAAGATGACCATGTTTATCCATTTAAATGTGTCCACTCTAGTGCTATACTAACACGTTTTTAATCCTTTTTTTTTTTTTAAGACTGTGGTTACATCTTGAAAGAACCTGAAATAATGGGTAAATATCTAATCTCTTTCTTAATGAGCATCTTGACTTAGCAATTTCTCTTCAGCATAAAGTGTTAAAGTTCTTAAATTGAAAGTTAAAATTTAAAGGTATAAAAGAAGATCAGCATGGATGGGTGTATATTTTATATTTAAAATTATGTTTAAAAAGAAGCTAGGTGCCAGTAGCTCATGCTACTGAGATTCAAGGATTAAGATGTTTATGAGACTCCTTTTTGCAACTAACCACTGAGTAGCCAGAAATAGAGCTGTGGCTCAAGTGCTAGAGTGCTAGTTCTGAGCAAAAAAGCTAGAGTCCCTAAATTCACACCCCAGGACCAACACACACACACACACACACACACACACACACACACACACACACACACACTAAAAGAGCCATAATCAAGACCTTAGGCTATTACTCAGATTATAAATTAGCTCAGGTCTAATGTCTCCAAAAATAGTACAATGGCAAGAAAAATCACTTGTTCTCCAACTTGAGCCCAGGATATACTATTCTATGTATAGTTGATGTTAATGAGGAAAGGTGAAAGTTTGCATAGGAACTTAACTCCAAAGATTAGATTAGTTAATCAAATGTCCAAACTTCCATTTAGATCTCATGTTATTTTGACAAGGAATTTTGGACCCTCATCATCAACACGACTGTACATGCTCGGTGTTTATTTGTCCACATTTAGTAGCGTTGTATGTGCCCCGGGGGACTGCAGACACACGTAATTAAGTACAGTCTCCGAGACTGGATAGGGAGCAATGCTAGGAGCCGCGCTGTCAGGAAGTGGAGAGTGCCAGGAGGACCTCTGGACAGGGCCCGGCACAGGAGCTTGTGAAAAACCCCAGTTCTTCAGCTCTGCCCTGACCTATCTCACACACACCAGGCATCTCGTGACTCTGCAGACACGTCTCATTAATCAGAAACTCTGGCGCTCTGTGTCTGAGCGGCCTTCCAGGTGAACAGACAAGAGGGGGGCCTCTGGCCCTGATGCTGGCAGGGGAAGGAGAGGCGCTTCTGACCCGGAAACCCTAGGGGCAGCAGTGAGGCCTGAAGGCCGCCAGGGATTGTGTTTAGGAAGCTAGAACCTCATGGTGCCTGTAGAGCAAGAATGTTAAGGAGGAGAGCGGAAATGTGCTAGATACCCGGATGGTGAGTGGGCTGTCTAGGGCTGAGGAGATCAGATTGGACCTGGCAGGCATTGTCCCCTGCGAGGACAAGGCAAAAACAGGTGTGTGGGCTGATCAGACCCTCGGCAAGATGGCCCTCCCTCGGTCACTCAGTACAGAGCCCAGGCCACCTGACAGGCCAGGGGCCTGGCCGAGGTCAAGGCATCCTGACAGAGGTCAAGGCGTCCTGACGGAGGTCAAGGCGTCCTGGCAGAGGTCATAGTGTTCTGACGGAGGTCAAGGTGTCCTGACGGAGGTCAAGGCGTCCTGGCAGAGGTCATGGTGTTCTGACGGAGGTCAAGGCGTCCTGACGGAGGTCATGGCGTCCTGACGGAGGTCATGGAGATCATGGTGTTCTGACGGAGGTCAAGGCGTCCTGACGGAGGTCATGGCGTCCTGACGGAGGTCATGGAGGTCATGGCGTCCTGACGGAGGTCATGGCATCCTGACGGAGGTCATGGCGTCCTGACGGAGGTCAAGTCGTCCTGACGGAGGTCAAGGCGTCTTGACGGAGGTTAAAGCGTCCTGGCGGAGGTCAAGGGCCAGGCTGAGTGCAGGAGTCTGAGTCTGCTGGAACTGCTGTCCACCTCGGGGTCACAGCTGGCACCAGCCTCACTGCTGCATCTCACACTAATGGATGCAGAGCTGCTGTCACAGTGCCTTTGCTCTTCCCAGGCACTGGGACACCATGGCCCCAGTTCTGTGGAAGAGCGTGGACGCCCCCGGCCGGGGCCGGCTGCAGCTGTGGGAGGCGGACCTGGACCTGCTGGCCCTTCGGCTCCTGGAGGCTCTGCTGCAGACCGGGCCCCACCTGCTGCTGCAGACCTACGCTCTTCTAGCCTCTGACTTCACGGACGCTGTGCCAGGTGGGTGCCTTTCGCAGAGCAGCTCCGAGGCGCTTCCAGAGGGCACTGGAGCCTGGGCGTCTTCAGCGTGCCCGCCCCCTAGCATCCGCCCCACTCACCAGCCCTGGTGGCTACAGTAGACGCGGGCGTCTTTCACTTGTCAGGATCTAAGGTAGTTCTGTAAGGCAGAAATCCTGCGTCCTAGAGACAACCCCGAAAACATGGGGAGGGCCTCGTCTTAGTGAGGTCAGCGCTTCCATCTGTCCTGTGTCTTTCTTTTCTCACTGAGTGACTCCCATTAGAACGGGAGCAAGCACAACCCCGGCCAGCCAGTGTGCCCAGGCCCCATCCATCCAGGTGTCCTTGCTTCCCTCCCCTCGCCCTCCCCCCCTCCCTCCCCCTCTCTCTCCTCTTCCTAACTGCTCAGTGTCCACACCTGAACGCAGCGCACTGCAGATGAGCTCCATCCGAGCCCACCCGGCCCTCCTCTCTCGGTGCAACATCCGCGCACACCAGGGTGGAATGGCGTCCAGAGCCCTGCAGCGTCTGCTTTCTCCTAAGCAGAGTGTAGAGCAGAGGGTTGAGAGAGTTGGGGGCAGGGCCATGACCCTGAGGAGCGCAGGAGGGAGGAGGGGGGCTCTGGGTGCTGGGGGCCCTCCTGTCGCCCGTGTTCTGGAGCCTGCATGGCTCACTGTGTCTGTTCCACTCCCTTCCAGGAGTCAGCACGCTGCTCTCCTGGGCCTCGCTGTCCTGGGCCCTGGTGGCCTACAGCCACTCCCTGGGCCGCCTGAAGCTGCAGCGCCGTGCGGTGCCATGGGCTGCCCTCCTGTGCCAGCAGCTCTGGCGGATGGGCATGCTGGGAGCCCGCGTCCTCAGCCTGGTTCTGTTCTGCAGAGCATACTGTGTTTGGGTGTTGGTGGTTGGAGGTGAGCGGAGCTTATGCTCTTCAACAGATGCTTTCAGGTGACGTCACAACCACGTGACCATCACGTCAGGCCTGGGCTGGCTCAGCTCAGATGCTGTTTCCTATCTGGGGGAGGGGGGGAGGGGGAGGGGAGCCTCCTATCACTGCCTCAGGAAAGCGGGTGTCTGGGTTCCCAGGAAGCTTGAGCAAGCTGATGCAGAGGTGGCCTCTCTTCAGCAGAGCAGCCTGGACTTAGCCTTGGCAGCAGAGAGGCCTAGAATAGTGTCATCGTGATTTTTACCATGCTCTACGACATGGCAGCCCAGGTTCCCGAGCACCATGCTGTAGACCCAGCCCCAAGGAGTGGGTATCCAGGACAGGGAGGCTGGCCTTGAGCTGGAGAGCTCAGGGGAAGCGCCCAGGCCCAGAGTTCAAGCCCCACTGACAAAAACAAACAAGACATCCTAGTCTCAGGAGTCTCAAGCTAACTCTGCGCGTGGCACCTCTCACGTGTGATACTTAGACATACATGTCTGTAGATATTACTCCATACATGCAGGACATGTCTAGGGCTGCTTAGAGCCCCCAGAGGGCTCTGTGTCCTTTGATGCCAAATCTTGACACTGTCACTGTTTCAAATAGGACAGCACCCAGCCCTCCCTCGGCCCAGTGGCACACAGGCAATGACGGAGAGTCTGCAGACTCCTGAATGGGGCCTGTGTGTCCCTGCCAAGGACAGCATCCTCCGCTGGCCTTCAGCAACTGCGCTGCGAGAAGAAACAGTGTGCTCTTGTTTTAAGAGAATTGGGGACATTGAGAAATATTTGGCCCTTGGACCCAGAGCAAACATTTAATACAGCTATTGGCAGAAAAGAGAAATTAACTGTGTTTTACTCATCCATTTCAGAATTCAGCTTCTACTCCAGGATGATATTATTTATCTTAAAATATGAGTAAAACCTCTAGCTGGACCTCTGGTGCTCTGCCCTTTGGGAACGGAGGGTTTGGCTTGTGTAGTTAAAAGTTTAAAAATAGTGGACAGTGTTCTGCTTTGTGGAACTGAGCGGGCGTCGTACATAATATCTGGCCCACGTTGTTGAAGCCGGTCTTTGTTTTCTCATTTCCAAACTAGGTCAGATGTCCTTGATGAGGTTCAAGTGGGTTAATCCATGCAAATGTGGAATCGGCCCTGTGCCTCTCGTTGCCCAGGTCTGGGGGTGTCTCTTTCTGGGTGTTGAGCCCTCGCCCCAGCCCCACTCTGACCTGCACACTGGCCTATCCAGGTGCCCACTGGCTGGTGATGACGTTCTGGCTCGTAGCCCAGCAGAGTGACATCGTGGAGAGCACGTGCCACTGGAGGCTGTTCAACCTGCTGGTGGGGGCCGCGTTCATCCTCTGCTACCTCAACTTCTGGGACAGCCCTTCCCGGAGCAGGATGGTCAGCTTTTACCTGGCAAGTGGAGTTCACAGTACAGGTGACGTGTGAAGAGTGGCTGTGTGTGTGTGTGTGTGTGTGCGTGCGCACGTGCTGTGAGAACATTAGCCCAACATCAGATGTATAATCTTTTCATTGCATCTCATTTGTTTGTGTACCTAAAAAAGTAAGTAACTTTTCTGTTTAAATTTTGGAAACCCACATGAATAAGCCAGTCTGGCTGGGTTAACAGGAGCCCAGGAAGCTTGGTCCGTCCTTGCCCACCCCCAACACACACAGCAGCTGCTGCTACAGCTCAGATCTGCTTTTAAAGAGGCAAATGTTTCACACATACACAAAAAAAGTTCTGAAGTTGTTTTGAAAGTTTGTGCCTTCTATTTCTCTGGCACTATGAGCGTTCAAACTGTGTGTGTGTGTGTGTGCGCGCGCGCGCCCGCGCATGCATGTGTGCATGCAACAAGCCTGGGGCTTGAACTTGGGGCCTGGGCGCTGTCTGTGAGTCTCCCCGGGGCGGTGACTGCACCCCTGACCGGCGGCCCCTCCCTGGCCCCCAGGTGATGCTGCTGGAAAACACCATCCTCCTGCTGGTGGCCACTGACGTCCTCCAGGATGCGTCCTGGACCAGCCTGTGCGCTGTGGCTGGGGCCGCGTCTGGATTTCTGATTGGTGAGACCCGAGGAAGAGACCCATGTCTCCTCCCCACAGTGTTTTCAAGGTGGCCCCAAAGGCTGGGAAGTGGAGCGGTGATCAGGAGATCCGGGAGGTCGGGGATCCTAAACGCGTGAGAAGCCAAGCTTGGCCATTTCCTTGACTGGGCCATTGGGAAGACCTCAGGCAAAGCTGGGGCCCCTGTGCAAGCTTCCCCCCCGCGCTGACCGCAGCGAGGGCGGGGCTGGAGTTTCCCTCTCCTGCGTGGGCCGCAGAGCAGAGCCCCTGGAGCCACATGTCCACCATCTCCCTCTGTGTGTGCAGTATGGACGGAGGAAGGTGCCTCATCTTCCTAGCTGCTGCAGTTACAAGCACGTACTGTCACCCACCACCGCCACCCATGCTGGCTGTGAGAGAAGTGACAATTTTCCCCTCCCTGGTGGCAGTGTTACAGAGCCATGGGACTTGGAAGGCGCAAGAGCTTCTGTAGGTACATCTGAGACCCCTAAGCTTGGGCCACCAGTCCCAGACAGGTGACCTGCAGTTCCCTCCCCCGCCCACAGAGGGCGCTGGACACAGCGCTGAATCCTAAGTGGTCTTCAGGGAGAGCAGGAAGGAGGAAAAAATTGTGAGGCAGTTTTTAAGCCAGGAATTACCGACAATTAGCTTATATAAGCATATTTGCAAGGAAACTATGTTAGAGTGTCATTAAATCCAAATAAAAAGGAGCTAGAAAGAACATAGCTTGAAAGCAAGCAGCATCCTCTCTTTCTCACGACAATGACTGCCAAGCCAGGGTGGCCACGGGGAGAAGGCACTGCCCCTCGACCCATGTGCTCAGAGCCCTGTACTCAGGCAGCCTGTTTGGTCTTCCCCGGCCTTGGGCGGCTCACACACCGCGGGGTGACGGTGGGGGTCCTGTCATAGTCGTGTGCAGACTGCCTGCTGCAGAGGAGACAGCACACAGAGGTCTGTCCCCATGTCCCTGCCCCTAGCCTGGCACCCGCCAGCGGCTGCCCTCCCCCACGCACATCCCGAGACACAACAGGGTCTAAGGGCGACACCTCTGAGTCTTCCTAGCCCCTGGCCTCCGCTGGCACGGGTGCTCGTGCTGTTTATCATGAGTAGCCTGAGCCAGCCCCTTCCCCGGAGCGCCAGGAAGCTGGAAACAGCGTGGGAGGCTCGCTGGAAGGCTCTGCTAAAGAGATTACGGCTGCCGTCCACGGGAGCAGCCGACAACACCGTCATTGAGATGTTTGTGCACACAGGAAGTGTTGTTGCTGCCCGTGGAAACGCCTGCGCAGGCTGTTCACGAGTGCGCTCCCCTCTGCTTTTCTCCCTCTTGGCGTCTTCCCTCCTGCCTCCCCCAGCTTTGGCACCCACCCACCGTGTGCGGATGGCGCCACTTCGAGTGGTGGACCCACAGATAGGGAAATGGGAATGGACTCACCACCAAGCCTCGTGCGGACCTGTGTGCACACAGGCACGCACACAACTCGAGCGCTTCATAGGACTGCCCTTGGGAAGGAAAACTCGGAGACAAAGGGAGCTAAGCCTTACATTTCCCCTCAAAATGGCCGCTTTGGAGCTTCTAAGACTTTTGCTGTGCATCCCAAACTACACTACTCAACTCAAAAGGACCAGGGCCTGGAACTGAAACTCCGGGCCGATGGGTGCAGAACTTCACAAAATATAACCTCTTTCATTTTTTTTCTTTTTCAGGTAGTGTCTCACTGGTCATTTATTACAGCCTGCTACATCCGAAATCCACAGACATCTGGCAGGGCTTCAGGGAGAAGTGCTGGGACCCTGCGGAGAGCCACGGAGTGGAGGCAGAATCTTCTCCCCAGGACCCGGCTCTGGCCAGCAGGAGATCCGGGAGCCCAGACTGGTGCCAAGCTCAAGGCTATGCGCTGGGGAGTCTGGAGAAGTTCCCGGGCTGTGGGCAGAGTCCTCCAGAGGTGGCCGCGTGCAGCCAGAGCTCCATTGAGGGCTCTTTCTTTAGTCACCACCACTGGTTGTTGGTGAAACTTGCTCTAAAGACAGGCAATGTGTCCAAGATCAATGCAGCCCTTGGGGACGACAGCCCTGGCTTCTCCCATTCTGTGTGGGGGCCAGGTCAGCAGTGCAGGACGCCCCTGCCCTCCCAGCAGAACCTTCCACCCTCTCAGGAGCCTCCAGCCGCAGGGAGCAGTCCCCGGCTCCAAGCTGCCCCCAGAGCAGAGATGGACTCGCTGGACTCCTGGAGTTGTGTCTCTGTAGCCAGTGAACATGAGGATGGGGCGCCTGCCGAGAAGCCCTGCGCCATCCAGGAGGAGGAGGGCCCAGCACCAGGAGCCCAGGCAGATCCTGGGTCCCAGGGAGTGGACGAAGGTGGGCAGCAGAGCGGCACAGACGGACAGAGGAGGGCAACGCTGTACTTCAGCACCACCGAAGAGGGAACTGTGTCCTCCCACGGGGAAGGTGGCCCAGCAACTCCACACATACCCCACTCTGAGAGGACACGGGGACAGAGGAGCCACCCCCAGCCCTTCCCTGTCACCGTGGCCAACATCAGCCCCATCCCTGCCCCAGGCCCAGGCAGAACCCTCCCGCCCCAGGCCCACTGGCCCAGGGGAGCCCCAGCGAGCTCAGAGCAGGAAGAATGGAGTGGGGCCTCCAGGAATCTACGCCTCCCCGCCACTGCAGGCCCAGGAGAGGCCTCGTGGAGGCCTGCTGGAGGGCCTTGCCTCACCTCCACTCCGAAGCCCGTGTCCACCCCTTGGGGCAGAAGCAGCAGGGTCAGGAGGCAGCTCAAGGCAAGCTTCTTTGTCTGACTCGTGCTATGGGGGAAAGACAGCAGGCCAGCCTGCCACGCAAGCCCTGCCATGTCAGGAGAGAAGTGTCACTTCCTTGTGTCTCCTGCACACCTGACATATGCATTCGGTTTCCATGTGCATGGATGCACATGGAAAGGACGTGGTGGCTTTCTAGGAAAAAATATTCTACACAATTTCTGGGGAACCCCCTGGTTAGATAATACAAAACCCAGAAGTAGACTGGAACTGTGTGCTTAAAATAAACAACTGAAATGTAGCTGTGGTTCTGAGCTTCCCGCATCCACTGGACAGAGGCTAGGTGTGGTTCCTGCCTGCCTCGATTCCCGCTCCCCGAGGGGCTGCCCCACTGGCTTGTACTGCCCAGGAATCTTCCTCACGGTGCCATCTGCCAAAAGCAGGAAGACCCAGGTCCGCGGGGCGTGCAGGAGGCAGCAGCTGCCCCTGAACACTTCCTCCCAGGGGAGGCTGTTCCGCTGGCCAGAGGGTGGGGGCACGGCAGGCACCCGGCATGTGCCATGACAGGACGAGCTCCTGAACAGCCACTCAGGCCTGGGTTTGTGCTGTGCCCCTCCTCACTTTCACGCAATGCATCGTGGGCAGAGGGGCCAGAACACCTGGAGGACGGGCTCATGTGCCAGCTCCAGCTGCCGTTGGCCCCGTCTGAGTGGCACTGCTGGCAGACAGGCAGCACAGGAGACTCGGAGAGGGACAAGAAGCGATGGCTCCGTGCCCTCTGCCAAGGACTTGCCCGTTGCCAGCTGCGCAGAAGGGCAGTGCAGGTCAGGCTGGTCTGGAGGGAACAGTGAACTAGCTGCAGCGGGCACCTGCGCTGTCCCCGGGACTTGTGCCACTCAGCCGGGGCCACAAAGTCTGCACCACTCCTGGTGTGGATGAGAATAAAAGCAGTTCGTGCATGCAAGTCACACCATGGACGCCGGCTTAGTGTCTTTCTGTGGGCAGCCCCTCTCCACGTTACTTAGAGGGACACAATGAAAAAACAGGCAAATAAATCCGGGACTTTTGCACGTCCCCTCCTGTGCTAGCAGAGGCAAGCTAGAATTACAACATTTTCTGTGTCTTTTTTGGTGGCCTTAGATTCAACCTGGACTCCCAGAGGACTCGTTTTCATGCTATAAAGATGAATACCCAGCTCTGACCTCACCCCAAACCCATGCCATGGCCTGTGGTCACTGCAAGGCTGACTTCTGCTCACAGAACAAGGTCACCTCCGCTTGGCGAGGGACGCTGTGGAACAGAGGTGGGAGATGCAGGGTCAGGAGAACCATGGGGTTCACAGCCACCCTGCGCCCCACTCCACGGCTCTACCAGCTCAGCTTCCACAGTCTGGGAGACCCACCACCCTGAGGAGGCAACGCCAGAACAGAGGGACCATGGAGCCCTACAGGCGCAGCTGCCATGCCACCTTTCCCCAACACAGCCGTCGTGCCTGAGAGGAAAATGGATCCTGCTTAGAATGTGCAAGGAAATAGCGGAGCTCGGTGCTACACACCTGTAATCCCAGCTCTAGGGAGTGAAGGCAGGAAAGCGGGGCGTGCATTCCAGGCTACCCTTGGCTATAGCAGACCCTGTCTGAAAGACAATGCCAGGACAGGGCCGACTCACGGGATCTGCTCCCAGTCTTCCTAGCCGAGCCCACCCCATCCATCATGAAGTGCTGGCCACAACCGCAGGGAAAGCCCTTACCTAGCCTTCATGTTCGCATCCAGCAGCAGGAGATCGCCCATAGAAACACGCCATGGAAGCGTCCACACAGATGCACTCACGACGGCAAGACTGTAATCACCGCGCCACCCGCAGGCTTTCCATCCTCTGTGGGGTCCAGATCTCGAGTGCGAGTCTTTCCAGCTAGCGTAGTACAACGCGGACAGGTTTTCAGCCCAATGGGGAATTTCCAACCCGTTTACACACTGGCCAGGCCGGGGCGGGTGTAGGACCGTCATGGCTTGCTTTCAGCACAAATGGGCTCACGCTCACCTCCACCAGTTTCCAACCCTGGAGAGCCTATGGGAGGCAGAACCCGAAGCCTGGAGTCCAGCCCCGGGCTCGCTCCATGTCCCAGCCCAGCCAGCCAGCCGCCAGGCGGCGCTCATGCCCTCAGTGCAGCCTGCGCTCTCCAGGGTCTCCAAGGCTGGTCCTCTGGAGCCCTGGGTGAAGGCGAAATCCATGCTTCCAGGCACCCACAGGAACACCCTCTGGAAGCTCATGAGAAACTTGGCTTCAGGGCCAAGTGGTAGAGCGCTTGCCCAGCATGCATGAAGCGCTGAGTTTGATTCCTCAGTACCACATACACAGAAAAGGTTGAAAGCGGTGCTGTGGCTCAAGTGGACAGTGCCCAGGCCCTGATCTCAAGCCCAAAGAAGGAAGGAAGAAAGAGAGAGAGGGAGGGAGGGAGGGAGGGAGGAAGGAAGGAAGGAAGGAAGGAAGGAAGGAAGGAAGGAAGGAAGGAAAAAGAAAAACTTAGCTTCTACAGACTTTCCCCCAAAGTTACCAGCCAGCCCTGGCTGGCATCTGAGTGGGTTGATGAATTAATTGCTCAAATACAGTTATTCACTTTTCCATGAAAGAGGCAGAATAGATGTGTTTTCCAATAGCAAATGCCCTTGTATTTGAAGTCAGCATGAATGGAATATCCATTTTCTTCTCTGGAAGCTACGCTTGCCGTGGGGAAAACGGAGATTCCTTGGTACCACATACACAGGGGGGAAAAAGCCAGAGATGGTGCTGTGGCTCAAGTGATAGAGTTCTAGCCTTGAGAAAGTGAGTCTCAGGTCCTTTTGTACCCGGGCTGCCTTTGAACCTTAATCCTCAGATCTCAGCCTCCTGAGTAGCTAGGATTACGGGTGTGAGCCGCCTCGCCCGGCCTGCTGTCATTCATGACAAGAAGGATAGAGGCTACAGGCATTCAGTGGGAAGAAGGGGCAGCTGGGCAGAGGGGGGAGAGCTTGGAGGCAAGAGAACCATTCTGGGTACATTGATGGCAATGTCGCTGCATTTGTCCAAACCTATGGCTGTGCAGCTCCGAGAGGGGCCACCAGCATGGAGGGACCCTGGTGACAAAGAGGTGCCAGCCTGGCTGACAGGTGGTGACGTGCCAGGCAAGGGGCAGCGTCCCAGGTTCTCTGAACCTTCTGTTCACTTCATTGCAAATCTAAAACTGCATATTTTTAAAATGTATTACATTTTGTTCTTAATTATGTTTTCCCAGCCATGGGCCAAAACCTATGCTTACCCGCCGAGATGTGGGGAAACGTTTGCCTGTGTCTGTGCCCACGCTGAGCGACCCCAGCTGTGGGCTGGCGGGAGCCCCGAACCCAGGCTAACCGGGTCGGGTGGGAGACCCCTGTGAGCACCAAACCTAGCTAAGGAGGTAGGCAGAAGAAGGGCAGCTCCAGGGTTCTCCAGGCCTCCGGCCTCGGGGCCAGAGGTCACTGCCTGGGGAAGAAGAGCCCCTCACTCTGCCTTAGGACTGCGAGCCTTAGAGCCCTCAGCTACCTGAGGCACAGAAAGCGGCTGCCACTTTCCCAGGTCCTCAGGTGTGCAGAGGACAGGAAGCCATAACAAGTTCAGCTTCACAACCACATTTAAACACACTTCCCATCTCCCAGACCCTGGAAATCCTGAAAAGCTCCTGTGTGCCCAAGCAGCAGCCATTTTTCTGCCCCATGGGCCCTGGCGAGGACCAGAACAGACCACGCCCCCCTTACCTCTTGCAGCGGTATCAGAAAGCTCCCTCCCTCTCCTCTGGTAAATGCCAAACTCCCATGAGGTCTCCTTGGGTTGAAGGTAAACAAAAGGAGCTTAGAACTTTCTTTCAAAAGCAAAAAGGTTACAGTTGTTTTTTGGTTTTTTTTCTGGGTCAGAGAGTTCCTGACGTGCTTTTTCTTGTTTTCTTTTGGACTTGGGGACAGCAGGAATGATGCATGGCCTCTCTAGAATCACAAGGCACTATCCCGCCATCCATGATATATTTACTGAGAAATTTTTAATAAATAAACCACAGCCTTGAACCCAAGTGGCCTTATAAACCAGCCAGTTCTCATGAGGAGAGTTCAGGAGTTTTTATGGCGCAATACTATGTTCTCATGAGAATTTTATTAGAAATCAGAGACTAGAAATGCAGCAAGCACGAAATTTATGAGGTTCCTTGGGAGATGTCTTTTCATTTTGTCATTCTGGGTTAATTTACTTCTTCAAATTATGTTGATTTACTTGGTCACTTTTAGTCGTGGACATCATTCTGAATTTCTCAGCAAACTTAAGCCAGCTCATTGATTTCTTAAACTTTTTACTTTTCCATTTTTATTCTTGAAAGTCAGGAAGATAATTATTGATAGTCTCCCAAAGAAAGGCCTAGCTTGATGGGAAAAGGCAAATGTCTAGTCAAAAATGTGGCAAGCATGAGGAATAAACAAGACAGCTTGAGCTGGAACTATTTTTATAATCACAAACAATTCTTTATGCCTCTAACTTTTCCACTCAATAGTTTCCTCAATGATTTTTTAATTGTGTTTTCCAAAGTTAAACCTTCACTCCCCCACCCTTACAACTACTCCCCCCACCCCCCCCAAGAAATGGATCCTGTTGTTTATCATCGTGTAGCCCAACTTGGAAAACAGCCCAAACCCAGAATAGCTGTTTGTGCTGTTGACGTAGGAGGAAGTGCTCCCAACACGTTCTTGCTCTGGGTTGCTTCCAGTCTTTCATTAGTCGCCTGTGTTAATGGTGTGAGAAACGCCGCCACCAGGCCGAGGTGGCCTTGGCTGATGCTGAGGAAAGAGCTGAGTGACACAGGGATCAGCCTTCCACAAACAGCATTTGAGAAAACTTACCCATCTGAACCCCAGAGAGGGGAGTTAGAACTGTGCATGTTGTTTTAACAGTCCAGTTCTTTGGCCTGGTTGGTTTCCTTTCATGTTTCTTATTCACTGCCCCCAAGGCTTCTCTCCATTGATCTTAGGGGAAACTAAAACCCACAAGGAATCCTGACGGCAGCTGTCCCGCCCGGCTCTGCTCCTCTCTGGACCAATGGAATTTGGCCATTCCGTCGAAATGCAAATTGAATCATCGCCATCACCATCCATTAATCTTTCCTAAGCGTCGTGCTCAGGCCAGGCTCTGTGCTGCCTTGTCTCTGGGCACATGGACTGCTCGAAACAATTCTATAAGAGACCCAGCGGTGCCTCCACCACGGATAAGCAGCCTGTGGCCAATTATGGTTCTGCCGGCCTCTCTCAAATGGGCAGCTATAGCTCCAACCCCCATGAGCCCAGAGTCTTCAGGGAAAACCATCAACCCAGACAGACGATGGGGACAGAAGATAGGTGGCTTGTCCTCATAAAACCCACAGATCCTCAGAGCAGGCCGTAAGTCAGATTCCAGTGGTCACCCAGCAGGGGCCTGAATGGCATATTGGTATGTGGGGAGAGGCGCCATGCGCCAGGGCATGGGGGAGACAGAGCAGAGCAACCCCCGTCCACACGGCTCTGCCTGCCTGTGAACCCTGACAGACAAGGCGAGGACACAGAGCAGCTCCTGGCAAGGACAGTTTACAAAACTGAGCACAAAACGATACTTGCTCTTACCACACAACCCCGCAAACCCTGCAATCACACTGCTACCTAAACATGTGTCTTCGGGGAACGACCTGTTCCCAGAGGGCCCGGCAGCTTCATGCAGAGTTGCCTTGCAGGGTGTTGAAACATCTGTGTCACCCTCACACATCTGCTCACTCCCGGGGATTGTGCGCCACCACGGCTGTCTTCTATCTAGCGTGGGTTGTGGGAGTGGGTGGGGGTGACACGTCTGTAGCTTCATGACCCATGACGACATGACACTGTGGGAGGATTATGGGTCGTGGAGAGAGGACTGTGGAGTGGAGGGAGAGGGCATGTGTGGAAAACCTCTGTATTTTCTGCTATGTGCCTAAAACTCAGGTTTGTCCCATCATAAAAATATAGACAGGTAGAACCACAAAAGGAGACAGCATGGCCACCGCAGCTCCTCTGCGGCGTGGGACTTCATCACAGAGTTGTGCCATCTCCGCACACACAACCGCAGTGACAATGGCCGGTGCTCTCCCTGCTGTGGAGTGCACGTCCCTCCCCTCCGGGAAGGGAGAGCCAGGTAGAGGGTCCGGACGGGGCGGCCGGGCGGGCCTGGAAGAACGTGAGGCCAGGGTCTGGGACTCAGAACTTTGCCCTGGGATTCTTTTTCTGGAGTCTTCCCGCCGCTGGCCTCTTGTTCCTGAGAATTGTTAACAAATTGATTTTCTTCCACTTCTGTGTTTTGCTGGCGAGCCAAGGAAAATACCCACCGAATACCAACCACCTTCCAGCAGCCTGCCCAGCCCAGCGCCACAGCAGCTCTGCCTCCAGCAAGCCTGGGCAAAGGCAGCCTTCCCAGCCTTCCGAGGGCGGGCGGGCGGGGGCCCGGGGCCAGCGCCGGGCTGGGCAGGACCTTCACGGCCTGCGGGGACATTCGTGGCCACCACACACAGAGAACGGCCTTCCAGGCCTGGGAAAAGCCTTGGTCCCCTGGGACAAGCCCCACAGGGCAGTGCCTCCACACAGGACCGGGGAGGCGTGGGCAGTCTGAAGTGGGGGTGTCTGGGCCAAACCCAAGTCAAGAGACTGAGGTTTAGCTTCAGGGCTCCTGGAATCCCCAGTCCCAGCACAGTGGGTCCTGGACTTTCCTATATGAGACCCCCAGGGGTGCCGCCACCTCCAAGCAGTAATCAGGTCATAAAGACAGAGCCTTTGTGAGCGGGATGAGAACTGAGGTAAGCACGGCTCCCGGCCCCTCTCAGCAGGGAGATCATCTGAGAGCTGCAAAGAGGAGACACTGGTCTGCTGATGTCTTGGCCTTCCAGCCTCCAGACCTTTGGAAGATCCATCTGTGTTGTCACGAACCATCCATCTGCCAGCCTGTGCTGAAGAACCCGGAGTAGGCGGAGACACGCCTCGTCAGGCGTCCACTTGACGGCTGCCCTCCGCATTTGTGTGCTGAGCGGCTCTCATTACACGTCCTTACATTCGACACCACCTTCTGTGTACTGGAAGTTGTACAACATGAAGGCTGGGGCTGAGATCAATGCTAAAGTGACGAGCTAAGCCATTCCATCCTCCAATCAAAGCAACGGACTCAGGCAAAACCGGCCCCCAGGCTCCTTGGACAACCAGCAAAACCCCCTTTATTACAATTATTACATGCCCTCCTGGAGCTGTGGGCAGGGCCGGGGTGTGGGTGCAGGATGTGGGGACACTGATCAGAGCCGTGGTCTGGAATCTCTGAGCTGATCAGAATAGAAAACAGCTTCACCTTGGAGTTTGAGCAGAAAGGTGGCCAGAGTCTGGCGCTGGAGAGACGGCAGACACTCATCCCTGAGACCTCTCCTTGTACAAGGCCAGGCTGGTCTTCTGCTTGATCACAGAGGTCTACCCCAATTCCCCAGTCCCTGGGAGCAGGTGTTGAGCTCACACCGGGGCTGTGGTGGTATTTGGTGTGGGAGACCCCTCCCCCGTGAACGTTGCATGGAAAGTAGATAGAAACAAAGACTACGGGGGGGGGGGTGCGGCTAGCTCCCTTCTCCATGTCCTTAGCTTTCCAGCCTGCAGCAGTGCTGATAGGAGCTACCATTAACCCTTAGGTCCCTGGGTAAAAGTCACAAAAGGATGGAGTTTGGCTTCCTCTTCCTGCTGTGCTAGGCACCCAGTGACAAACACAACTGTGGCCCCCCCACACCCTTATGTCCCTGTAAGATGGACAAATGTGTCCCCAGTTCCTGCTGAGAGTTTGGAAGTGTGCTTCTCCTGTCAGGCCATCACTTTTTGCAGAGCTGAGTTTTCTACCACGTCACTCATTGAAAGCTCCATGGAGCCTGAGATCTTCGCCAGAAACCCACATACAGGCTTTTAAATTCTTCTCACAAATCCTAATCAAAATTTCCTGGTGGAGGTGCAGGCACTGAGGCACACAGCTGGGTTTACGGGGGCAATGGCAGATCTTAGGAAAACTGGCATCTGCTGGGAAAACTCTGAGCATTTGTACGGTGTCAGCCATGCAGGGTCACCTCGCGTGAGGGCAAATCCAGCTGCGGCCTTCCTCTCCAGGCCTCCTTAACACTCGGGCAGCGTCCGGCCTGCCTCTGTCCACCCACACAGCTAAGAGGCATCGCTCTGTGTGCCTGCTGTCTTTGAAAGTGTTTGGGAAGTTCTGTGAGTGCATCTTGGCCCGGAGGATGGAAAATTCTAGCAGTGCAAACACACCACGGGACCGGAGCTCTGTGCCTGGAATGGCATACAAGGAGAACCCTTGCCAGGTCGAGCGAGAGGTGGCGGCGGGCCTGGGGCCAAGTGGAGAGTTCACGAGTCCTCTTGGGGGAAAGGGAAGGGAGTAGAACAATTGAAGCTGCCCTCGGCTGCAGAGTTTGGAGGCGGGGGAGCTGAGTTATCCAGGTGATGTTCCAGCGCAGGCAGAAGCCCGGCTGTCCCTCGGCTGGCTGTCGGGCTGTCTGGCTGTCTGGCTGCCAGCTGTCCGGCACAGTCTGCAGGAACTGTGACTACCCTTGCTGCATGAGCCTACCACACCAGAGTTCAGGAGGCTGAGGCAGGAGGCTGCGAACTCCAGGCCTGCCTGGGCCGTCTAGTGAGAAGACCGACTCACCTCCACTCCCCCTGGCTGCTCCCCAGTGTGAAGGTGATGAGCCCCACGTGTCACCAGTAAAGACCGTCCACAGAGGCAGCACGGTGAATGCTAAGTGTCAGCGGAAGGCTACAGCTCCTCTACCCAGCAGTCTAAGGGCCCGGATGCAGGGTCACAGATCAACTCCAGCCTGTCACTCCACTCCGCAAACATAGCTAGAGCTGGCTGTATGCATCTCAGGCTTGGCAGTGCAAAGCTAGTCAAGGCCATCTCCAGCCAAGGAGCCCCCGAGGCTACTGGGATAACTGATGCCCCAAACCAGTCGTTGCAGTACCAACGACTTCCAGCAGGCGGCACCAAACAAAACCCTTTGGGAGGCAGCCGTGGGGCTGACATCCTGACTTCACCCATGCCAGAGACGGGCAGACACACACATCACTGCGGGGCACGGATGCCCTGCCTGCGCGGTCTCACTGCGTGGCTCTCCAGGCGCCGGTGGGGCTGGAGGAGAGGCTGACGATGCATCACCGCATCTCCCTGGCACCAAGTGGCAGGACAAGCCAGAGGTCATCCAGGGGCTGGGTCAACATGCGCCAAAACTCAGAGGAAAAGGAAGGAGCCAGACCATGGAGGCCGGGCTCGGATGGGTCCCCAGCCCGCAAAGAAAAGGGTGCGCAAGGGGCGTCACTGACGTCCAACCCCAGGACTGAGAAAGGACCATCGGGTCCTGTCATCTAGAGGTCTTGGTGACCTCCACGAGCAGCTTTGGAGGAGTGACTGGGGCCCAGCCAGGAGGAATGGGGGAGAGGGGTGGAGACCCTGCTCCCCCAGGAGAGTCACGGGAAGGGAGGCAGTGATGGAGGCAGCGGCCACCTGGCCTCCAGGGATACAGGGGTGCAGGAGGTGGGGGGGGGCAAGGGCGGGGAGAGGCCCTGGCTCCTCTTGGACTGGTACACTGCTTGTCGCTGGGCTCAACGAGGTCCAGACTGGTGACACTTCTCTTCCAGAAGACTGGCATCTGTATCTGTGGGGGCTTCCCTGCCCGCAGCACGGTGACACGTCCCCCGGGGGCAGCAGTGGAACAGAGGTGGCCTTGGGGTGGCTAAAGCACACACTGCCCTCCTGGGGCTTCGGCTGCGGGGCCTGCCCAGCCCCGTGATCATGGGTTCTCAGCATGAGTCGCTCCGCGGCACTGTGGGGTGCGGGTGTGCTGAATGGGGGGCTGTGGGGTGTGCCCCCTGGGACTCGTCCAGGGGACAGCTGGGTGACACCTCTCCCTGGTGAATGGCAGGTCGGGCCGGGGTGGGCCGGAGCCAGGAGTCGCCCATCTGCAGGGGTGAAGGGCAGGCTGGGCAGGGCTGCGCCTAGAGGAGACCGCGGGGCCTCACGAGGGCAGCAGCTTCCCGGGCCAGGGCCATGGTGGACCCTGCAGTCCCGAGAGCTGGCCCTCCCTGCCTGGGCCAGCATCCAGAAGAGCCGCAAGAGGAGCGAGAGGAGCTCGAGAGGAGCAAGAGGAGCAAGAGGAGCGAGAGGAGCAAGAGGAGCGCAGCCCCAGGGCGGCCTGGTATGGGTGGGCCACACGCGCACATGCGTGCACACGCGTGCACACACACCACACACACATGCACGCGCTCACACACACCACGCACGCACACACACACACACACAGCCTACTGCACCTGTGGTGCCTGTGTCTGGAGGCTGAGCCCCAGGCTTCTAGGAATTCAGTGAAGCGATGGGGTGAGGAAGGGGTGAAGACGCCCTGTCCTGCCCTGCCTGCCGTGCTGGCACAGTGCCTCTGACCTGGAGGGGGAGCCAGGAGCCTGGCCTGAGACAGACTAGCCATCGGGAGTCCAGGGGACAGAAGGCGCTTCAGGGCCTTCCCAAACGCAGGGCAGCGGCTGGGTGCTTAGCTCAGCTCAGCGTGCCCCACTTTGGGTGGAAGACCCTAACTCCCTCCCGGCGCCCCCTCCAGCCCTCCTAGACCACCCCTGAGGAGACCACGGGCTCCTAACCAACACTCCAGGATTCTGGCTTAAAGGAAACCTCAGGCCACACGTTAGCAGCCCAGGGGAGCGAAGGGAGAACAAATGCCCAGATGCCCTGGCTCTGTCGCCCGCCAGGTCGCACGCACACAACAACCTGGCTTGGGGCAAGGCAGAGAGCTAGGGTCTTTTATTTTAAAAGAACAAGGCGGTGCAGGTGCAGTGTGGTGGCTACACCTGTCACCCCAGTACCCAAGAGACTCAGAAGACCCATAAGCTAGAGGCTGTCCCACCTTACCCAAACCCACGGCAACATGGACGGCCCCCGAGAAAGAACACACATCACAAAGACACAGATGCTATAAGACTCCATTCCTTGAGGTGCGTGGAGTGGACAGGACCATAAGGAAGAAATGAGGATAGCTGTGGTGACGGGCAGGGAGGGAGGCGTTTGTGTTAAACAGGGAAGCAGGACACTCGAGATGGATGGTGGTGAGGGCCACCCAGCAAGGCCAAGAGCTGAGTAACCAGGAGGAAAGGCTGGCTTCCAGTCAGGAGTGGGCATGCACTCCTGTAGATCCAGGGACTCTCGAGAGGAGGCAGGAGGATTTCAAGTTCCAAGCCAGCCCGAGAAGTCAGACTGCTTCGTACACAACAGGACTGAGGGCAGAGCTCGTGTAGAGAAGTTCAGAGACCCAGGTTCAGTCTCTAGTGACACGAAAAGAGGATTTTAAGGTAAAATTTATATATGCCCTGTCACATTTGTAAGTAAAAAAAAAAAAAGGCATCGTTCTGAGTCTTTGAAGGCAGCTTTCTCGCATCCCGGGCAGGCTCAATACCCTGCCCGCAAATGCCAGGTCCCCCCAGGGTCTGGGGGCCAGGAAGTCCTCATACCCCAGGACAGCATCCAGGGGCACACTCCCCATGCCCAGGTCTGCTAGGGTTATTTGCCTTATCCTCACAAAAGCCCCTGCCTGGAGACCTGACTTTTCTCGATTGCGTTATGTACACTTATTATATACATATAAAGTCTATAAAGAAGGCCTTCTCAGTTACATATTTAGAGGATGTCAGATGCGGAGCCAAATCCAGTAGGCCCAAATCCCAGTGCATCACACGGTGATGCCTTTGCAGAGGATAGCAAGTTAAAATGAGATTGTGGGTCTGAACCCAGCCAGACTGATTTTTTTTTTTTGCTAGTCCTGGGGCTTGAACTCAGGGCCTGAGCACTGTCCTTGGGCTTTTTCCTCAAGGCTAGCGCTCTGCCACTTAGCCATAGCACCACTTCTGGCTTTTCTATGTATGTGGTACCGAGGAATCAAACCCAGGTCTTCATGCACGCTAGGCAAGCACTCTACCAATAGTCCAAATTTCCACCTCCCAGACCGATATCTTCAAAAGTGGAAAGTTGGGCACCAAGATAGAAACACATACAGGAACAGAAGATGACAGAGGGAGCAGGGAGGAGTTGATTTGGGGCAAGGGAGGGCCCGGGGCAGGCAGGCCAGCTCCAGGGAAGACCCCTCCTCTCAGCCTCTGCAGGAAGCAAACCTGCCAGCACACGATTGCAGAGTATAGTCTGCAGAACCATGGGACAGATTTCTGCTGCATGTGCCACCCAGCCTGTGGTTCTAAAAGACAATCCTACAAACCAGCCATGTCACAGAGGAGGAAGTCAAGGCCTGGAGAGATGGAAGTATTGGCCAGTCATGTGGCAGCAGAGCAGAGTTCGAATCTAGATTCAGTAGGGTACTGAGAAATACTGAGAAACACCTGGACAGGACCGAGGGTCCTTGATTTACAGCTTTGACTGATTCTTGTGGTCAATACTCCAACCAATTCCAGCAACCAACCAAAAGAACTGGGAAGAAATGCTGTCAGCTCTCTGGCTGTCTGTGGCTTGCCGCAGAGCTCCTCTGCCCGAGGTCTGTCTACTTTGGATTTCGAGGTCCTTCCTGCTGCACTTTACTGATTCATGTTGTTATACATGTGGCTGCAAAGAGACTGGGGTGAAGCCTGGGGAATTACTGCCACCTTCCCTCTGACCCAAGGGTTTTGCCTAGCAACTCTAGAGCTTAAGATGCATTGTCGTCTTACAGCAGGCATCACCCCAGTTTCTCTCAAGTCCTTTTCTTACAGCAATGGAGTGGGGGAGCCGTTACTAAGATAACTGAGATAATCCTTGTCACTTGTTGGGGGACATTGAATACATCAACCAGGGTTCCTGCCACTGCTCAGTCTACTGTATCCTTTGTGTACCATGTGTAGCATAATATAATAGTATCTCTTGGATCAAAATAGCGTCACAAGGCATCTCAAAATGCGCCAGCATCAAAATGGCAATGTCCAAGAGGCCCACATCCACGCCACACGATCATCCCCTCTGCCTTCTACGTGGGGAAAGGGGATGCTCACACGAGCACATCAAGGCACCCCTCACATCGTTGCTCCTGTCCCAGCTTTCTGATCTCCTCTGAGACCACCTCTTCTCTTACATCCCCTCCTGAGCTGTGCTCCTTGGCTCCTTCACCGGAGAACGGCATGGTCTGGGGCAGCCTCTGAGCCTTGAAAACATGGATAAGACCTGTCTAGTACTTTGGGGAGACCCAGCCAGATGTTTTATTTCTCTCCGCCTAGACAGAAGTACTCAAAGCGGTGTGTGGAGAACTCAGATTCTCTCTGTTGAAGCTTGTCACGGACAGTCTGGGCATTGTGTGGACGAAGGAACACCCAGACTCGTCAGGACCTCCTTGGATGTGGTGGCATGCTGAGGACCACATGCTCCTGTAGAAATACAGCATCAGATGTAACAGAGGAATTGCTTAAGAAATGCTGGCTGGCGGAACGTGCTGGGTGTGTAAGGGAGCACAGGATGCAGAAGAATCACAGTGCTGTTGAAGTGGTGCAAGCAAACTGTGACCCAGCCTCCAACAGAGACAAACAGCATGACTCAAGAATAAAGAGAGCTTCACCAGACGTGGTGACAGCCGAGGCACTGGCTGGGACAATTGGTGCATGGGCCCTGGGGAGTCTCAGAGGCTGAGACCACCTGCAGATACATTCCAGCCTGCCAAGATGTCAGTGGAGGGCTAGAACATGTGTGGCTCACTCCATGGACCTGTGAGATGAGTGACAAGTGCTCATATCCCACCAGCTTCCCAGCAGAGGCCCCTGGAACCTTCCTGGGTACTGCGCCTTGTCACCAGGTCATACCTGAGGAAGGAAGGACAGACATATGGTATGACCTGTTTGTTCCGCTTCAACTGGTCCCCCAGTTGGAAGAAAAGAACAGAAGTTGATCCACCAAGATCGCTTTGATTTTTGGATGTAGATGATTTCAGAGCCTCTACTGAGTGTGTTCATCTTTCAGGCATTTCTGTGGTTTTGTTTTTGTTTTTTAGTAAATTCTACTTTAGAAGAAAGTTTCTATTTCCATAGAAAAGGCTGTAATGGAACAACTGGGCATTCTATTGTCTGCCTTTGCTGGGGAAAGATTCAACATGCAGGTTTAGGTTCCCACGGGCAGCACCACCTGTCCTAGGGAAATTTTTTCTGTACCAAGTGCTTTGACAAGCGAGTTTTATGTTTATTGGTACTCATAAGAACCAGACTCGACCAGTAAGATTTTCTCCTCTAAGACTGGCACCAGGCAATGACCTTAATAGACATAAAACACCACACCCACAGAAGTTAGAGTTCAATTCTCTTTTTTTTTCCTTGATAAAGAGCAGGGGAAACAGACACATTTGAATAAATCAACTATTGTTTTTAACAAAGTAACATTTAAATCACTAGCCAACTTGCTATTTAAAGTTATCCCTATGAGTTAAAAAGTGAGTGGCAACTATTTAGAAAGTAAAACGATCACACTTTCTAGCTCATCGGTTTTAGTTCATCTAGAGCACCACGTGTGTGGATCCTTTGCCTCACAGATCTAGATCTGCAAGGCAGCTTTTGTATGCGTATGTATCTTTAGAGATTTCACCTGATGATCTAATTAACTGCATTTGGCCAGGAGGTTTCTCCTTGGTACAGTGATTTTGTTCCACATAGAAAGAACTCATTGGACCTAAGGAGATCTCCATGTCTCCACTTAATTTTATTCTCCAGAGGTCTTTGCTGAATCATTTGTCTTCCTACCAAAATCGGCACTCATCATAAATAATGACCACAAACGGGGTGGCTCGATTAACAGAAGCTGATGCTCTCACAGTTTCAGAGATTGAAAGTCCAGAGCCGCTTCTCCATGAAACAGCAGGCACTGGCTCCTGGCACCTCTTCCTTCCTGGCATGTGGGTGCTTCATCCCACCTCTGTCTGTGGTCACATCTCCTTCTTTCAATCTGGGCATCAATCTATCAACATGCGCATGATATAAAATGAGGAATCTGGGTGGGGGTTTTGTACTTTGCCTTTTGCAATAATGGGATTGAATGCAAAATCTGTGCCGGTCACACTGCAGGCTCATGCCACACCAAGATCTGTCCTGGACGCTTCCCAATGCACCCAGCTTCTGCTCATGGAGACTGAGTCTCTTGGGCTTTTGTGTCTGGGCTTCCCTGGCACCAGAATGTCTCCAGTCTCAATCTCCTGATGCTTGAGATGACAGCTGTGTGACACTGTATGTGGCTATGTGTTGAAGAGAGGACCTCACTAACGTTTGTGGTCATACTTGCATTGAACCTCAACCTTTCTCAGTATCCCCTGGGAGATACCAGTGCTTGGCAGGAATTAGATTTTTTTAATAAAGTTTTTTTAAAAAATTATTCTTAAACAGTTAACAGACCAGGAAGATGGCCTAGTGGTAGAGTGCTTGTCTGGCAAACACAAAGCCCTGGGTTTGGTTCCTCAGTACCATATACACAGAAAAAGCCAGAAGTGGTGGTGCTGTGGCTCAAGTGGTAAAGTGCTAGCTTTGAGAAAGTTCAAGGACAGTGCCCAGGCCCTGAGTTCAAGGACCGGCAAAACAAAAGAGTTGTACAAAGGGATTTCAGTTCAACATGCCAGTTTGTGTCCAGTGCATGATGATTGGTGTCACCTCTAAGAGATTTTTAAGGACCAGCACTGGAAATTCTGCTCCATTACTTTCAACTGCAATGTGATGGGAGCCTCTGTTTATACCCAGCCATTTCCTTCTCTATGGCAGACCCTCTGAGAATTTTTTCTACTGCACTGAATCTTTGATGATAGGCTTGTTACCAAAAGTCTTTGCAAACTTCTGTCTGTGGCCTCTGATTCCTAAAGCTGTCACACTTCTCTGAATCCCAGCTCTGCACACAGCCCCAAGTCTGAATGCCAAGGGGGGGGGGGGACTCCAGGCTGACTTCCATGTTTTTATTAGGGTAAACTTGATCCGAGGGGAGTGTTCCTGATAATCTTGAGAGGACAGGAATCCAATTCACTGCCATGATTTCCTCCACTCCCTGGATTTTTTTTTTTTTTCCATGTGGAAAGAAACCTGTCACAAGCTTCAGACTGGTGGCAGGCCAGAATTGTCTTTATAGTGTCACAAACATCACAGATGGAAAAAGGGCCCGAATCCTTCCGTCTGGTCCCGGGAAGGACATTTGCTAATGATTCCACCCCAGAGCCAGAAGGGAGGTGCCTGTCCCATCCCGAGAGAGGCCTTCCAGTTGAATGACTCTATGCGTGTACATTTCCTTTCATTCATTTGCTTGTTACATTTACCAGGCTTGGGTTTGAATTTTGCTTGGGCTTTTTAAAAAATGAAAAATAAGAACAAGCTTCGGTTTAGCTTTTAGACCATAGTTTCCATTCATTCCATCCATCCATCATCCATCCATCCATCCATCCATCCATCATCCATCCATCCATCCATCATCCATCCATCCATCATCCATCCATCCATCCATCATCCATCCATCATCCATCATCCATCCATCCATCATCCATCCATCCATCCATCATCCATCCATCCATCCATCCATCTTGAGATCCGAGGACTGGGGTTTGAAGCAAGTCCTTGACACTGATCTCCAGTTCATCACCAAAAAGCCACAGGTGGAGCTGTGATTCAAGTGGCGGAGCACCAGCCTTGCGCCAAAACTCCTCAGGCACAGCACATGGAGGCTGAGCTCAAGTCCCAGGCCGGGGGGTCTGCGCACGCGCGCGCGTACACACACACACACACACACACACACACACACACACACACACACACACACACACACACACACACACACACACACACACACACACACGACGTCCATGTGGAAGGGAGCACGCACTCCTGGACACCCTCTCACCGGGCCCGGGCCCGGGGGCGCCACCTCCCTGGGTGGGGCCGTGGCTCCAGAGACCAGGCGGGAGGAGACGAGACCGGCTCCAGAGGGCAATCTCAGGGAGGGGCAGCAAACTGGGTCTGCGTGCTGTACACGTGCGCGCCGCCGGAAGCGCGCCCCGCCGGAAGCCGGGACCCCGTCCCGCGCCAGCGGCCTCGTGCGGCCCCGGGACCCGAGCCGGGGCCTGGTTCGCCAGCGCAGGCCTGGGCCCTGCGCAGCAGCCTGGTGACCCGCAATCCCAGGACGACAGGAAGGCGCGCAGGCATCCACCACCGCCAACCCGACCGCAGCCCGGCTTCCCCGTGGAGGAGACGTAGGAGGGCGCTTTCCCTGAGCCTGCGGAGCGAGCGCAGGGCCGGCGAGGCCAGCGCAGAGAAGCCCACCGCCCCCGCCGACCTCCTGTGACGCTGGGACCCCAGGACGCAGGAAAACTGCCACGGGCAGATTAAACCACTGTCAGGAAGTGGAGCTGCCAGGCGCGGGTGGCTCCCGCCGAGCATCCCGCCACCCAGGAGGATAAGAGCTGGGGATCCTGGCTCAAAGCCAGCTCCAATCTCCAGTCGTCACTGAAAAACCACAAGTGGAGCGGTGGTCCAAGCGGTAGAGGGCTAGCCTTGAGGAAAGGAGCACAGGGACAGTGCCCAGACCCAAAAACGAAAGAAGAAAAGTGGAACCAAGAGTCTGATGCCGCAAGGCCCGTCTTCTGGGCTTCCTGAACCCGCCCTGCCGCATTCCCTCCTCCCAGCATCCTGTCCCAGCACGCGTCCTGGAGGGACTTACCAGGACTAAAGGGAATTCTCTTACCAGTGTGTCACTTTGAGGAAGGAATGGGCTGTGGGAACAGGACACAGAGCTCTTGCTTGCTTCCAGAACCTTCCAGTCTCCTTCAGTTCAAAGCACTCACTACCCCCAAGGAGTCATAAGGATGGATTTTGTGTTCTGGGCCTCCACTGCTCCAGCTTACAACAGGGTACACAGCATCCTGTCAGCTCCTTACCACAGAGTGCCAGGGAACCCTGGGTGAGATGAGCAGCCCTGCACACGAGGTGGAGGTCCCCTCCTCCAAGCACTCACAACCCTGCTGGCTCAGCTGTTGTCACACTATCCCAGACGGGGCCCAGGACGAAGGTGGGTGGGCTCCAGAAATGGCCACCCTACCAACCAAAGCTTCTCAGGGCACCAGTACCATGATGGGACCCCATCGGATTTTCTTCAGAAGGGCCCACCATCACATGCCATCACATGCCCTCAATGCGTGAGCTTCTGTCCACAGGTTCCTGTGTTGGAAGGGGCGTGCTCTTATAGCAGGACTTACAAGCTACCTCCATTTTATATGTCTCCTTTGCTTGACATTCTCTTTTGTAGTCACCTTGTGGTCTGGAAAGGATAGACTCACATACCCACCTCTATGAAAAATGAAACTACCCCCAAGACAAGGGTCCCACAGGACAGAACCCCAACAAGAACAGTGGCCTGCAGTGACGTGGCTGCACCCTGGCTGGAAGCGATCATCTGGGACTGCTGCCCTCCACTGGTGAAGGCCACGGCCACATCCCTGGAGCCTGAGTGGACAATTGCACGTGGCTGAGGGCTGGTGTAGGCACAGCCCCCTCTGCTGCCCAGTTCTTCTCTGTTTAAACCTCAAGCTCATGTATATACCCCCTGAAGTGCTTCGTTGCCTCTTGTCTTGGAGGAGCAAATCTTTTTCTGCCCTTCACCATTCTGTCTTTATGAAGGAAAGTGTCTGAGGCTGACATATTGGAGTTGCGCCTCTTTGATGGGAAAGAACCAGTCAAGTGCTGGTAGCTCGCCCCTGTAATCCTCCCTACTGAGGAGGCTGTGATCTGAAAGTCCATGAGACACATCTCCAGTTAACCACCAGAAAATTCGAAGTGGCTCTGCAGCTCAGAGTGGTAGAGTGCTAGCCTTGAGCAAAAGAGCTCAGGGCCCACAACCAACAAAAACCAAACCCTCACCTTTCCTGTATCTTAGAACTGCCCTCACAGATTGTCTCCTATCTCTTCCCCCTTCCTAAATATACCCTGTGGCTGTAAAAGAGGTAACAGATGCAATACGAACAAACAAACTTCCCTATAGTGGAAGATTCCATCTCTGCAACTAGAGCCCCTCTTCCCATCCAGCCCTCCTTCCTGGGACTGGCTACCCCAGACCCTTCCCTGTCCAGCTTCACTGTCTCTCCCTAATAAAAAAGTGACCTCACCTGTTAGAGAGCAGCCAGCTGGAAGGCTCTGGCATCTCTTCTAGGCTTTTATCCCAGAAGAATGAGTCTGTTGGTTTAGTGAGTTTGCTTTCTGCCCTTTATTGTTACCCCTCTGTTTACTTACACTCTGGCCTAGAATTCTGATTACAATCTCAGCTTGAGGGACAGCTGGAGACAAGCCTGGCCTCTGGCTTTGGGGCTGAGACAACCCTTAAGGTCCGTTTTTGAGACATGAGTAGTTTTCCCAGGGGAAACACACTTCAGGAGAAAAGGGTTTTGGCCTTTTCAGGTAGCATCCATCTTTATCAGTTTCCCAGAGAGTAAGACAATTAACAAATGCATCCAATAAATCATTCATTCAAAAAGCATTTAACTCAGCTCTTATCTGAGTCTCTCTAAGAACAACCTACCAGAAAGTCTGCAGAGCCACTTTGGCTGGAATAGATCAGATCTCCAGACAGATTGCTTTTAGAATGTCAGCAATAAGAGATGCACAGGTCTCCACAGTTTTAAGGACTTCTAGGCTGTCTTTACCAAGCCTGAGTAGTGCAGGGTCAGGGCATAGCTGGCCACCAGGGACAATTCGAGATGGAGCCTCACCCCAGCTCCCTCCCGTGGAGGGAGCACAGTGGGCAGACACCAGATGGACAGCCCAGCCCTCCAGAACCACTCAAGGCAAGAGGGGAATGGCGGGGGAACACTAGAATGGCCTGTTTCACTTCTGTGTGTTGGAATCCTCCACTGCACTAAGTTGGGTTTTTTTGTTTTTTAGTTTTGTTGGTTGTAGGACTTGAACTCTGGGCCTAGGCGCTGTCCCTGAGCTCTTCAGCTCAAGGCTACCACCCTACCCCTTGAGCCACAGTGCCACTTCTGGTTTTCTAGTGGTTAATTGGAAATAAGAATCTCAGGACGTTTTTGTGCCAGGGCTGGCTTTGAACCTTGATCTTCAGATCTCAGTCTCCTGAGTAGCTAGGATGACAGGCGTGAGCCACTATGTGCCAGGCTTGCACTGAGTCTTTGGAGCTCAGTACCATTTCTCATCCCTCTGGCCACTCCAATGACTTCACTAACCTCTCTCCTTGCAGTCCCTGCCTCTAGACACTGTCCAGGTTGAGCGGTGGGGCAGGCCTTTGGCATGTAAGGGGGGGGTGCACATTTACCTCTGAACCATCTCGTCACAGGTTCTAGAACCCAACAGGTGCAGGTGGTTTGTGGGGTTCTTGATGCAGTATTAGCTTAGTCAGAACGTCTTCCTCCCCTCTGTTGGTCAGCTGCAGTCCTGGAAGAGAGACTAAATTGTCAGGCACCTTGATAGCAGGGCGTTCTGGGCTTTGCAGGCTGGGCTGACTCTGCTAGGCTGTGCTAGGGGGAGGGGATTCTGGAGGCTCTGTAGCCTTGAGACAGAGGCCTGCACTCTGCTTGGAAGTGTGCCCTTCACAAACAGCAGCCAGACCCTCTCCGGCTGTTACTCCATGAGCAAGTCTATATGCTGGGGTACGGTGCTCAAGGCCCACCCCCACCCTCTGCTGTGCCGATGAGGAGCTAGCCAGTGGCCCCTTACTGTCCCATAACTTGAGGAGGTTTTCCTGGACAGAGGCTGAGAAATGCCAGAAGTATGTGTAGTTTGCACAGCCTGTCCTTTCTGAACAGTGGGGTCAGTGGATGAAAGCTTGCTCATTCAAGTAACCTTCTCTGGGTGGAAGAAATCTTGCACATGAGAAGATAAGATAGCCAAGCGCTGCAGGGCTGGCTTAGCGGAAGAATGGGTCCTTTGTGGGGGGAGAGCAGAACCCCAGCATTGGCGACTATTATCCAGGCTTCCCCCTGCTGTGTGCCCAGGAAACGCAGCCTGCCTGACTCACATAGCAGCAGCTCCATCAGCTGCTTTGACGTCTGAAAGAGACTTGAAGATGATGACTGCAAGGGACCCACTGCCCCACAAGGAGGGCCCAGGCCCAGCCTGAGGGCACCCTGGCAAACGAGGAAAGGCTGGGCAGAGCCACCCACCCTACATGGCCAGAGCGCACGAGGAAAGGCTGGGCAGAGCCACCCACCCTACATGGCCAGAGCGCGCGCACACAGGCAGGAGGAGAAGGCAGACAGCCTGGAGTGGCAGCTGCAGGTCTATTCTATGGAAGGGAAGCTGCTGCTGCTGGGGTGACAATGGGAAGCCTAAAATTAGGCAGATTGTAGTTCAGGTACAAATCTGCAGCCCTGGGATGTGTGGGAGGGGGTGGGGGAAGGAAAGCCCCAACCTAAAATAAGCAATGAAAAACTATTGGGAATTTATCCACCAGCCCAAGAAGCATGAGCCCTTGAGTTCAAATCCCAGTATCAAGCCTCCCCGGCCCCAAACAAGGACACGAGGACTGAGCCAAGGCTGGCTGTCGCCTGAATGAAGACTGCTGTGCAGAGCCTGGCAGCGGGGGAGCCGCAGAGCTCACTCTAAAGACCTAGTTGAACCTGGGCCACTCTTCCCATTCCAGCCCTGTTTACCCTGAGCGCCTTCCATGCCTGTGTGTGGGTGACTCTGGGTTGGATGTCAGTGTCGTGAGACATGACAGAGCAGAGCAGGGCAGCTCCAGCTCCCTGTCATCACAGATCCAAGGTTATTTTCCATCTTCCCTACTTGGACTCACAGCATAGGGTAACACTAAGTTTGGAGTTCCAGGAAGACTGCAGGTTTTATGACGTCTCTAGTATCACTTCTGGGGCTTTCTAAAGGAAGCACGCTTATAGTGTGAAAGGATTGACCCCCACCCTCTCAACCTAGGTGTATGCGGAAGCAAGGCCAAACTTCAGGCGTGCTCTGCCGTGCAGCCAGCACAGTCCCACCTAAGCCTGGCTGCAAACATTCCCTCCCGGGCCCCTGCGCCTCTCCTGCCCCAACAGCCTTTGGATAACCTCTGCCTCCTGGCTCAGACCCCGTAAAAGCCTAAGTCCAACCCCACCTCCTTGCACAACCTCTGTTGCAGTAGGAAAGTTGCTGCTCTTTAACGCTTGGTCTTCCCAGGTTGAGACCGAGCCTGGCCTGTTCTTTCTCCTCCACTTTGCTAATAAGGTGGACTTGACCCCTTTTCATTTAGTTGTACATAGCTGCACAAAGGGGTTTCCGTTGAACATGCCAGACAATGTGTTAGGGCGGGGCGGGGGGGAGGGATGGCTCAAGTGGCAAAGCATTCCATGGCAAGTGGGAGACCCTGAGTTCAGCCCAGTGCCCCTAAAAACACCCCCATACACCCATTGTGAGCTCTGTCAGGGCCTCACCTGCTTCCATCACACAGCCAGAAGAACCCTCTTACTAGCTACCTAGGATTTTCATTCTAGCGAGGACAGACACTGCAGTGGGGCTGGTGGGCAGGAAGGACTTTCTCTTCCATCTTCCAGTGAGAAGTAGGTGAGCCTGGATAAACAAACAGTCCCCGAGAGTCTTACAAAACTGGCATCCAACCCAGAGGAGCCACACAGGCGTGGAAAGAACGCCGTATAAACAGGTCTTGAGTGACAAGGAAAAGGTTTGGTGGTAAGTACTCCTGCTTTGCAATTCACGCTGGATCTTAATCCCCACAGTGCTGGCACAGGAGGCCAGCCCTCAGGGGAGTAATTATGGAGTCACAAGGGCTTAGCCTAAAGAACTAACTGGTGCCCTTGAAGGGACTGCAAGGGATCCACTTGGGACCTTCGTGCCATTTACTCTCTGTGTGACAAATACCTAACAATGTAAAACAAGGAGAGGTGGAGTCACGGTTTCGGCCTGTGATTGGCTGGCCCCAGCATACACCCATGGTAGGGGAAGCATGAAGAACAGCCTGTTCACCTAGAGGTGAACAGTAAGCAGAGTGGCAGCAAGGGCCCGAGGACACATCCCCAAGCAGGCCTGGCCTTCTACAGCTTCACAAGCATCAAGAGACTTAAACACATGAACCCGCCATTGGATTATCTACTGATGAAGACAGAGACCTCCCAATCCAATCACTCTCCCCAAAGCCCCACCATCTTGGGGACCAAACGAGAGCCCTTTGAGGGACCACTTCTCACGTAAACCCTAACATCACACTTGTGTGCTTAGGTCACATGAGGATGTGGGAAGAAAGTCCTTGCTAAACTCTGACAGCGTTGCTGTGACCTTGATCTCCCAGATTCCAAGACTGTGAGAAAATAATACGATCAAGTGATCAAACCTAAGATATATTAGAAAATAACAGATAATTATCTACCCATTCATTTTTGAGAGAAGTAGCATTGTGGTGCATTCCAGAAATGCACTTTTATAGCTAAGCTTTTGGACGAGGGAGTTATCTTACTGGCACGTATGACTGACCTAGAGATGGAGGAGGGCTCCATCCCTTTCCAAGACGGTGACTACTGGACTGACTGGAGAGAAAGATGACTTCCACCTCAGCCCTAGGGACTCTATTGGGGAGACCATGAGACTTTCTTATAAGACATGTCTCCTTTTGCTGTGGCCACACTGCTTAATATAAATCTTAAACAAAACCTGTGATCTGCACTCTATTGTGGATGCACTCAAGTTGAAACACCACACCACCTCCTTGTCAAAGAATGGCAGCACAATGCTGAGAGCTGGGCTCCGCTGTGTAAACATGGTACTCGAGCTCTCTGGCCCCAATTTTTCATCTGTGAAACTCAATTTGCCTTGACTTGGCATCTGCTAGGTTCTGTGCGTGGCCTCTGTTAACTCGTTTCCTCTTAACTGTTCTTTGTGGCTAATGTGATTATCATCTATTACAGATGCTAAGTCCAGGGCACAGAATGTTCAAATACTTTTCCAAGGCCCAATAGCTAGCTAGTGGTCAAGCCAGGCTCCCCCTCATGGCAGTCTTTCTACACTCAACCCCCCTTGGCTTGTCTGACAGTGGGAAAGGGGAGCCTGCAGGAGGCTCAGATGTCAGCAAAGCCTGGCACATCTCCAAACTCCTACATGCTCCTTCCCTAGCTGTGCTTGCTAGGAAAAGGTAACCTTCTATGTGCAAAGTAACTAGAATCAACAAATGGATTTTACCACCAACTAGGTAAGTTTTGAGGTTCTGATGCAACATTAAACTTTGCAACAGTAACTGAGAATGTATTCTGTAAATACCATTAAAAAATAAAATAGTTGAATGCTTGATTAAACAGAGTAACAGTAGCATCTCTTACAGAAGGTTTCTTTCCTATTTACTCATAACCATTAGTCATGAACCAGTAATTAGGATGGAAAAGTTGACCTGTATCATCAATAAACATTTACTGAGTTTGCTTCCAGATCAAATTTCCTTTGGTACAGAAAAAGTGTTTGTGCATTGTTTGAAATGGTTTTCTTCAAAACAACTTTTATGCTTAGGATAATAACCAGATGTTATTAAATTACACGTGCATGTACAAAACAAGCATGTTCTTATATAACCACTCATATGACCAACTCTTGGAAAACAATAATTGTTAAAAGTAATGCACTTGCTTTAGTATGAAAATTGATAAAAGAAAGCAAATGAAATCCTGATGAGAATGTGTGAGTCATAGCTCCTCTATAGGAACTGGAGAAGTTAGTGAAGAGTCCATGTTTGAATAAAACATTTTAGTATCAGCCAATTATGTGGATATTTTACCTACATAATATTAACTGTCTGAATATTCCAAACATTTTTACCAGTGGACTGATTTTCCTTCTAATGCTTGGATGAGACATAGTCTGCAAATAAATGTCATGTCAATTATACCGAATCAACCACAGTATTTCAAGTCAGTCAATCTTGATATAAAACAATGTATTGTTCATATATATATATTTATATATAGGTGGGTCATGAACTCAGCTGCGGCACTGTCTCTAAGCTCTTCAACTCAAGGCTACCACCCTACCCCTAGGCCTGAGCACTGTCCCTGAACTCTTCAGTTAAAGGCTAGTACCCTACCCTTTAGCCAAGCCCCACTTCCATTTTTTAGAGGTTAACTGGAGATAAGAGTCTCAGGTCCTTTTGTGCCATATCTCAGCCTCCTCAGTAGCTAGGGTTACAGGCGTGAGCCACTGCACCTGACTTACTCATAATTTTTGAAAAGGCCCACTGCTTATCAAGAACCCATGGAACTTCTAATCTTCTAACACCAGTGAGGTTAGAATTTATTTTTTACTATATATTTACAATTACACACAAGATACAATTTTGTCTTCTCAAATGCAAGTCTGTCCAGGGATTTGGTCTGGTGGTAGAGTGCTTGCTAGCACGCATGAAGACCCGTGGTTCAATTCCTTGGTACTGCAGACAGAGAAAAAGCTGGAAGTGGTGCTGGGGCTCAAGTGGTAGAGCTCTAGCCTTCAGAAAGCCTAAGGACAGTGCTCAGGCCCCAGGACAGGGAAAAAAAAAAAATCAAATGTGTATTGCGTATGTCTATACTTACGTCTTATGTTTATAATCGGCACATTTTGTGCTATTTCTATTTTCTGTTAATGGTCAATCTAATCAGGTCATTAGAACAACACAGCCCTACTCAAAACATTTATATATAACCCATGATGCATTACAAAGGAAAAAGATGAGGCTTACAACTTGTAATCCCAGCTACTTGGAATTTGGAGATTGGGAGGACTGAGATTTGAGGACAGCAGGCAAAATGTTAGTGAGGTCTCATTTCAAGAAAACAAGCCAGGCATGGTGGCAGACAACAGTAATTCCAGGAGTAGGTAGGGAAATCACAGTCTGAGGCAAAAACCACAAGTCTCTACCTGAAAAATAACAATAGTAAAAAGAGCTGGGAGCACCTGAAATGAAGCACATGAAACCGTCAGTATGCATTACAATTAGAAAATGACTTGGTTAATGTTAGTCACTCAATGTGTTTTGTGATCATCTAAATAATTACCCCTCATTGAATACTGGCTTTACATCTTATATAAATTTACATGATACAACTATTACACTTTGCAACTTGTGGTACTTCACTCTTAAAATGGGCAAAACTTCAGAAAAAATAAAGTTTTCTAAGTTCAGAATGTAGGGCCAATCCATTAATCCTATTTCATGGGACAGAAAATTGTTGGTGAACGTTTAGATCGCAAAATGTTAAACAGCACAGACATTAGAGAGTGAAGACTTATTTATTTTTTTACTTTCATCTGAACGCCCTTGCTTGAAAAACAGAAAAGCATGCGCACTGGTGGCATTCTTGTAAAGAAAAACAAAGTAATAATTAAGCTTTAAATCAACAACAATAATACAAATAATAGGTCCAATGATACTATATGAAAGGGTTTACAGGTGGGATTTTAGGGAATAGTTAATTCTACTCAAAAATCAACACAGGTTTAGGAGAAGCTTCTAATTTTCAAACATTTTGATACATTTTTTTTTTCAACTACCACATTTTATAGACCTTGTGCTGGAAGGACAGAGGCACAAACCAACACGCTCAGCTCCCCGCAGGCCACCCCCCCACTAAAGCATCCATTACTGACTATGCAGTCCACCCGTGAAAACCCGATTTGGGGGCATGGCATAGCTGCGCCCTCAAACTCTACAGCTTACCCTCATTTGGATGGAGTCAGAAATAAGCTGAGGGCTGCTGGCAAAATATCCTTCACACAGACTTGACTTTGTAGATCAAACACGCTACAGCCTGGTGTGGGAGTACTTGATGCCAGCTTGACCTCACCTCCTTGCGCACTGAAGCTGAGTTCTGTGTGTGGACACAGGTATTGAATGTTGTATGCATCACTTACTAATGGACACAAACCAATTCACATCACGCTTCTTGCTCAGATGGCTTATTTTCTGATTTTGGAAAAACAATGTGACACAGGCAAAAATGTCTTTCAATTCTTCAGAATCACAATTCGCCTGGCGTGTTTCCTTTGGGTCACTGTGGAATTATGCCATCAAAGTCCTTAAGCAACAGACAGAACTATCACCTGAAAGGACTCGCAGGCAGGTATGTCCTCAGAGGCCACTCCCCACGACTGGGGGAGGGCCTGGGAGCCTGGCCTGCAGGATAGCACTGCTCTCAGGGGATAGTGGGAGACAGACAGACCCACTCCTGTAACTCCACTGGCCTGAAGCTGAATTTCACAACCAAATCCAAACAAATGCCTCTGTGGAAGCCATGGGAGAGAGGAGCAGCTCCGCTCGAGTACTGGGCAGATCCTAAGCAGCACTGCCAAGGGACACCCAAGGGAAAAGGCTTCCAACAGCGGAAAGCCGCCCACAGCACAAGGACCATTCCGCTACCTCAGAGAGAAACTGCCAGAGGCACATGCTAACACAGCTACGGCCCCTGGAGCCGAGACTCCCAGCCTGAGGAAGGCTCATACTGATTAGGCTGACAGAGACAATAGCCGGGAACCCTTTGGTTTTTTCCGTTCTTATGGCAGTGATGCTTCCATTTTCAAAGGCAATTTCCAGTTCGCTACAACGAATCAGTCACAATTCTGAACTTCATTCTGTCACATACATTATTCTATTGTAGAGTGGGTATGCACATTAGCAATTTCAGTATCAGGAAGGTTCATTATTTTGCAAACGTAAAGCAAAAGCAGCTAAATAACACAATACGGAAGAACATGCGCCCAGCTGCCCTGTGACACTCCTTGCCCTTTCCTATGCATAGCTTGACACGCCAATACCACTTTCACTGGCTTGCAGAATTAAACACAAAGCTGCGAGATTCTGAATACTTTAGTGATGACAGGTTAGAGCAGACAAGCTGAAGAAAATGTAACAAATAGGGTGAAATATGCTCCAATGAACGTTACAAAAACCAGCCATCTGATTACCCAGCAGCAGAACACATAATCCCAGACATCGATACAAGCTGACAATTAAGTCATGAGAATACACAGCACAGCATACATTCCACTTAGCTTTCCCTTCACCGCAGCTCCAGGGCTAAAGCTGGAAAAGCATGTAGGTTTGCCCAAGCTCAACGTCATATCAGCTTTAGTCACAGAGTCTATTTTACTTTCACTTGTTCAGTCAACAAGGCTTTATTGACACGTCTCGTTTAATTCAGGAAACAATTGGGTGTAGTGTGCAGCCTTCACTAGCAGACAAGGCTGCCAGCCCCGTGAGGAAGGGGCCGGCCCTCATCTATGATGGCTATGATTTAATGGCAACCCACAGGCAGCCGAGCACCGTCCCATAGATCCACGTGTTCACATACAGTTTCCTTCCGGCCTCCGTCATGAGCAAGCCAGCAGTCAAACCACCTAAGAGCAGCACGGAGGGCAAAGTCTTCTTGAGACTTAGTTTGGAGTGAACACTTTTCCCAGGAAATTTGTTTCTTCTTGCTGGATCTGGTGAATCATAGAATTCTATAAGCAACCTATAGCCAGAATAGAAAACAAAGTTAATCTACTGGATACCTGTTATGTGCTGGAGAAGATACCGGTCCTTGGAAAGTCAAGATGAAGAAGAAGGAACAGAGACATGTTGTAACCTAAGTTCTCTACTTTGCTCTACAATTACTACACCTCAACTGCACTCTAGACATGTGGTTAGAAGCCATTTGACCAGGATTTCTTGGTTCTAAGCTTCCAATTGACAGCATTCTGTGGTGATCTGACTTTCATGATCCGTCTATTTCTCTCTTGTGGTATATACCTCTCCACATACCAGCAGCCAATGAAAGACCAGCAGTTCTAATGATCTACAAGGGAGTCTGCCTGAAAGCCTCACTCCCCTGGAATTATAAAAGCAGGTCCAAGAAGGACCCATAGCATTTGCCATCTTACTTAAAAGGGGTTAGATTCTAATACTGTAATGACTTCGACATGGGAGTTCCCAGGGAAAGTCTTGTGGAAAGTTGCCTTTCCACACTATATTGCTAGAGGCTGCCACTGCCTCCCAGGCACTCATTCTACACCCCAAAGTAGTGGACACCTACAGCAGAGGGCTACTGCATTCATCCTACACACACGATACACGACACATAATGCATATTCTTCAGCCGCTCTCCTGAAATGATGTTTATATCAGTGCACATACTCGAACAGTCCCTGTAATTGAAATGGTCCTGAATATGTTGCTTAATAATTGTGAGTCAATGAAACTCAGATATTTCATGCAAGTATTTCATTTTAAACCTGTTATACTTTTAAGCAAGTTTCACTTGATTTGACCCAGAAGGTTGACAGAAAATGTTTTATTTCCACATAAGGAAAAGAAGAAACATAGTCTGAGGAGAAATATACTAGAAAACATGGCTAGAAGACATGGCTAGCTGCAGTGCTACTTTTGGCTATTTCTGTCTACATGGAACTGAGGAATCGAATCCAGGGCTTCGTGCATGCTAGGCAAGCACTCTTTATCATGAAACCACATTCCTAGTCCAGGACTCTGTTTTAATTCCTTAAAAAGTAGTCCCCAATTATTTTGCATTCGATCAAAGACTCTACCACTTGCTGCTTTGGATACCCAACCATATGAGGTTACAGACCGTTGACTGCCCGGCACTGCTGCAGTCTGCTAAGTGCTATGAGCAGGGACAAAAGCACAGTCAACACCAGAGACTGTCTAAGCTCCACATGTCAACAACAGAAAAATGTCAACTGTCCCTTCAACTTCTGACAATACACTGATGTCATGCCCCTCTGCACAGCACGCATGGAGATGCACGGGAGACGGTCCTTTACTGTTCTGAAAGGAGAGATGTAGGCATCTTTCATCTGAAAGCTTATTTGTGCATCTTAATAGACAGTATTAATGTCTAAAGCCTAGACAGATACTCGGTAAGTTCTTTCAATGATTTGTGAAAGGAAGGGTTGAAACAGGAACAGATACACATGGAACAAGCTTTCACGTGAGTTTATCAAAAGCATTCTGAAGACAGCAGATGCAGTGTAATGAGACGTGGCTGAACAAAGCTGGGAGACTAGGACTCTGCTTACTCACTTGTCTTTGATCTCAAAACGTTCATGAAGCCATCTTTTCATATATGCTTGCTCTTCTGGAACATCTTTCTTGTCAATACGATCAATGTGAATGTGAATTTTTGGACATTCTTTACAGAGAAATTCTAATACAGAACAAAACAAGTTTACATTTTACTGTTTTAAAACTCATCATTATATAAAGTAACACAATGAAAGTAAGACAACAGGCAAAAATGTTTGAAAAATAAATACTGTAAATTTGTGAGTAAATGTTATAACTTCCATGTCCACTTGTAATTATGAAAGTTACTAAGTTAAATCAATAGTACCACATGTGGAAGTTGAATTTAATTAGAAGGCCTTGACCACATCACTAGAAGGGATACTAAGATGCCAACCTCATCAGGCTTCACACTGACCCTGACTCCCCCCACCTCCCCCCACACAGGGTTCCCTCAATGCCCGAGCCGAGGGGGGCTCCCAGAGCAATGTCTGCCTGGATCCCCGCTGGACCTCCAGAGATGGCATGGGAATACTCAGTAGCTGCAGATTGGCCTGACCGCTCTGCCCTAAAAAACCTAAGAGTGGTTACCTTGTTTCTAGGCCTTGGCCTCTCATTTCTAATCAGGAATAACCCTTACTTTTCTGGTTCTTACCAGATTGTAACATGTTACACAGTTAACACTGTGTGGTAGTGTGTCAGAGGATGGAAAGTCCAGGTCAAGGTCAGGTAAGACTATCTTAAAACACAAAACAAAACAAAGAAGGGGGGGAAGGGAGAATAGCTATATACTTGTAAATAACTGCCACTCATTTATAAGGTATAAGGCCAGTATTGGATGTAATATAATAAAAAACTATGCTGTAATCTCAGCTCTCAGGAGACCAACTCAAGTGGATCAAATCAGGGTTCCATGTCAAAAATCCAATGACCAGGGGTGGGGAGTTTGGCCTAGTGGTAGAGTGTTTGCCTAGCATGCACGAAGACCCGGGTTCGATTCCTCAGTACCACATACATAGAGAAAAGCCAGAAGTGGTGCTGAGGCTCAAGTGGTTGAGATCTAGCCTTGAGAAAGCCTAAGCTCAGGCCCTGAGCTCAAGCCGAGGACTGGCGAAAAACAAATCCATCCAATGACCAGGCCAGGATCGTGGCCTAGTGATAGAGTGCTTGCCCTAGCATGCACAAAGCCCTGTATTTGATTCCTTGCTATCACATACACAGAAAAAGCCAGAACTGGTGCTGTGGCTCAAGTCATATAGTGCTAGGCTTGAGAAAGCTCAAGGACAGTGCATAGGCCCTGAGGTCAAGCCTCTGGACTGGCCAAAAAAACCCCCAAATCAATCCAGAGATCAAGGAAAGACGTAGTTCAGTGGCACAGAACATTCCCAAGGATGCAGAGAGCCTTGAGTTTGCCTTCCTAACACCATACCATAAGAATAACCAAAAATCCTTCTTCCAGTAGATTAACATATGAAAATTCCTTAGGAAAAAAAAAAGGAATTAATCTTCAGTTATAAGAGCATGAGGCCCTGAGTTCAAGCTTTTAACACTAGCACACACATAGAAAACACAAGTTAAATGTATACACACAAAAGGATATCTGGTGAAAGCAGGAATAGTACTTTACCACATGAACTTCCTGGAGTTTCCATTTTGAAATGAGTGCTATATTATTATATGTTCTAAAAAACTGATCTTTAAAAGTACCCTCCTCAGCTACCACTTTATAATTGCTAAGGGCTAAAGACAAGAGTGGCAGCAGCCACCATTCTCACACATCAGAACTACCTGGGCTGTTTTTGGAATTCAGCACTGTTACCTCTGCGCCCTCCTTCCTGTCAAGCTTCCACGGCTGGCAGCTGCCTCTCTTTCAAAGTGCTTTGCTACACAAGCTGGTGGGAGCCATATCTCATCACCACGTTAGATAGAGGAGTAATTTCACAACTCTGCTTTGGTAAAGTGATGTCCATCCCTGTGAGTTTCTACATGCTTTTGAGAAAAGCTCCTTCTACAAATGTTTTGGTGCAGCTAACGTATCATTCTGGAACATTCCAAGGTACATCACACTCAGAGGAACACTTAAGGAGCAGGCTGAAATAAAACTGGGGTAGCAGTGCCTAATTTGGACATTTACTTTTGGGGATCCCACTCAGAGCACACTGTTCAACTCCAAAAGCTGCCAAGGCAAAAGTCACAGCCCATGTTCTCTTTCCCTCCAGCTCAAATGGACATTCTAACAAAGGAATGGAAACTGTTCACCATTCCTCGTCTGCTCAAATTCTGAAGGTCAGCAGAGCCTTTGGTTACAGTCACCCAAACTATTCAGCACACTCAAATTTTTTTTTTGTTACACATGACACATATAATAACTTTATCCTAAAATATCTGAAAAAGAGGCTGGGTGAGGTGGCTTACGCCTGTAATCCTAGCTACTCAGGAGACTGAGATCTGAGGATCAAGGTTCAAAGCCAGATGGGCACAAAAGGACCTGAGACTCTTATCTCCAACTAACCTCTAGAAAACAGGAAGTGGGGCTTGGCTCAAGGGTAGGGGGGCAGCCTTGAGCTGAAGAGCTCAGGGACAACGCTCAGGCCAAGTTCAAGTCCCATGACCGACAAAAAATAAATAAATGAATTAAAATAAATAAAAAAATGTTTGTAAAAGAGCTACAGCTCCTTTTTGTCAGACAGACTAAATTTTACAACCATCTTTCAGAATACACATGTAAAGGTCACCCTGGTTGTGAATGTACACCTTGACATTGTTATTGCTGACTATTCTATTTCCCCCCCTTTTTCTCTGTGGCTTGAACTCAGGCCTTCACATTGCTACTTGGTGTGTTTTACTCAAGGTGCAGGGCAGGGGGATGGGTATCTACTACTCAAGGTACACTTCCTTTATGGGCTTTTGCACATTAATTTGAGATAAGAGTCTTGTTAACTTTGGCTTTGAACTGTGTGTGATCCTCACATCTCAGTCTCTTGAGCAGCTAGGATTATAAATATGAGTTGCCAGTGTCTGGCTTATGCTCCTCTTTTCTCCATTTTACTTTTCCTTGGACTGGGGATGAACCCAGATGAACCCAGTGCCTCACACAACGCTTTACAGGCACTTGAGCCTCAACTCCCTACCTGCCTAGCCCTTTTCTTTACTATTTCACGCCTGAGACCTGGTATTTTGCTGGCTTTCTCTAGGTTGGCCTTCACGTCACAATCCTCCTGCCCTGGTTTCCTACGTGGCTGGGAGGAGAGACGTGAACCACCATGGCTGGCTCCTCACTTCTTCCTGTGACTGGGGTGGTGGGGAGGGGGTTTTCATTTTCATGTGTAAATTTTGGGTAGAAAAACTAGGTTTAATAACTCTAAAACACATAGCATACAAGATATATCAAACCCAGCAGGACTGATGAAATTTCAACTGTTGCACATTAGCAACACCTTGAAAAATATAATAAGCAAATGCATGTGGGGCACAAGTAGGATTATGCATTTCAGGCCAGCTGGGGGCCACAAAGAAGACCCTGTCTCCAAAAGAAAAAAAAAAAGTAAAACAAAGCAATGGTATTTACCCATTAAAAAAATAGACTATGCATTCAGTAAATGTATGTGCCCTACAGCACTCACGCGTGTCACGCAGACACACTCTTACCCGTCATGGTCAGGGGCTCCTTTTGCTGCTGCTGCCAGTTCGCATTCTTCCCTTCATAAACCACTGTGATGTCATAGATGGCGTCTAGGTAACTCTTCAGAGAATCAAAAGCAACGTGAGTTGCCTTCACTCTTGGTGTCAGCACATGTTTTAATACTGGAAGGCCTAGAAAAGTCATTCACGATGGTCGTACATTAGGAATACACCGAGTTCAATGGGGTTGAGGTTTGCCTAGAGGACAGCCAGGAGTACATTTCGGCCATCACCTCCCATCTGAAGGCTTTAGGGTTGCAGAGCCTCCACATGCCTTTTCCCACCACCAAATAAACGTTCACTTGATACACACTTAAAAACCATAGGGCGGGTAGTGGCCCCAGTGGCTCGCACCTGTCATCCTAGCTACTCAGGAAGCTGACTTCTGAGGATCATGTCTCAAAACCAGCGCAGGCAGAAAGTCCATGGGACTCTTTACCTCCAACTAACCACCAAAAAGCCAGAAGCAGAGCTGTGCTCAAATGGTATAATGCTAGCCTTCAGCGAAAAATGCTTAGGGACAGCACCCAAGCCCTGAGTTCAAAATCAAAACCAAAACAAACAAGCAAATACCCATAGGGCTACAAGGTGGCACGTGGGAAGGTGTCAGAAACCTATCTCTTGGGAGGCTTTCACCTTTCTACTTGCAGATGGCCCAAAGGAGGCACCATTGTGTGCGTGACCTGTCACGTTTTAGGACAAGGCACTGGTGTAATAAGCTTCCTGCTAGACCCACTAGGAGAGCACATACTCCACTCACAATCTCCAAAGGCAAATCGCTGTTTCCAGCGATTACAAAGCTTCTAAGGACTGCAGACCAACTCGGAAAGAGTCTCCAGTAGGAACTTCACATATTCCTGACAGGAGTCGTCTTCAGACTTCAGTCCCTCTAAGAGGTATGAGAAACTGAGGCTTGTGACTGTCAGACCGCTAATAAGGGTTTGAATTGTAGCTCGGGTATGCAAACCTACATAACACATGCTCTTTCCCTCATACATAATTCACACTGCAAAAAAAGTCATAAATCCTTCTGCTGGTGACTTACACCCATAATTCTAGCCACGCTAGAGACTGAGATCTGAGGGCTGTGTTTCCAGGCCAGCCTGAACTCCATCTAGTCAGCTAGACTCCATCTCTAGAATAACCAGCAAAAACAGCAGGGCTTGAAACATGTGGGTAGAGTGCCAACCTAGTAAGTATATGGTCCTGAGTTCAAATCTAGTACTACCAAAGACAAGGAAGGAAGAAAGGAAGGAAGGAGGGAAGGAAGGAAGGGCAAATGAGAGAGGGGATGAGGGGAGGGAGAGAAGGAAGGAGGAGTGAGGGAGGGAGAAAAGAAAGAGAAAGAAAAATTACACCCATAATCATGTACTCAGTTTCCAGTAAATCTATGGCCTGAAAATATGTATATCAGCAGCAAGACTTGGAATTTACCCTGACACATATGGGATAAAATACAAGTGAATTCAGAAGAAATTTCATTTCTCAGAGATGATACATTCATTCATTGTTGCAGCAAAACATACATATCTTCTCCAGGAAGAAACACTAACAAGCTCAAGCTTCTACTTACCCTGTTGAGCAGCAAATGCCTGACTAGCAGATAGGAGTTTTGTTTGTCCTGGGTTGAATCTTGTTCCCTCTGGAAAAATCACAAGGTACATCTGTGGGACACAGAGGAAATTCAGGGTGCGTGTGTGTGTGTGTGTGTGTGTGTGTGTGTGTGTGTGTGAGAGAGAGACCCTTGCTGTTACTATTACTTCAACAATATAAACTTTGTTAATGCTATTTCTTACGGTAGACAAAACACATATTTATTTATATGTCTTTTATTTCAAGCAGGGGTACCAAAATGCAAAAACTTGATTATGTTTGTCCATAACACAAACATTTAAAATGCAAGTGTACATTTACAGTAGGTCTAAAATAATTCTGACATGCTAATGATCACTAAACATCTGCGCTGAAATGCTCAGTTTTAATTGATTAGGCAGCTGTCCCTTTCTAAGATTCCATGGCATGACACGTCATGAACACGCACAGCTGTTCATATCAGTGGCCCTGGCACATTGCCTGCATGTAAACACTGTGCTCTTCTTCTACCCAAGCCCGGTCTTCTAAAGTGACAAAAAGTTCACATCTCAACATTCCTATATGCCAGGCTGCCTACCATCTGAAAAGCAATGTGAACAACACTACAAAAAAACCAAAAAAACCAAAAAACATCCATTTCCATTTTTGTGGCATACATTTTTCCAGCTAAAATTCTTAACACACAATGTTTCTTGTTGGGAGCCAGAGTGGAATCAACTGCATCCACAACTGATAAATGACTTAAACGATACTTAACACTACGGAGATGTACTTTTTTTTTTTTTTTTGCCAGTCCTGGGCTTGAGCTCAGGGCCTGGGCACTGACTTTGGATTTTTTCAAGGCTAGAGCTCTACCACTTGAGCCACAGTATCACTTTTGGCTTTTTTCTATGTATGTGGTACCGAGGAATTGAACCCGGGTCTTCGTGCATACTAGGCAAGCACTCTACCACTAGGTCAAACTCCTGGCCCTGGAGATGTACTTTTTAAAATTTGTAACGTAGATGTACATTTTAATACAACCTCACAAGTAATACTCATATTAAGCAAGAACTGCTGTAGTTAATGAAACACATTCCTGAGATCTGCTAAGCCACAAGAATTGGGTGTTTTATACACACACACACACACACACACACGCAAACACACATCTGTATGTGTGTTTGTGTTGCCTACTATGTCAGTGATTTAATTACATTTGAGAAACAAGAGTACAGTAAAGAATCTAAACAACATATCACATCTTTCATGGGATTTCATGCCAAATCCTAAGCAAGCACACGGCAGCTCTAACACAGCCAGCCTTCAGCATGCTTCACAAGTGCTGGTCTATTCATCAACTCTGTTCAGGATACCAGTTAAGACTGTGACCTTGAAAACCATTATGGTAGCCCATAACAGAAGGCTGATTACTTGATTTCACTTTTCCATAGAAACTACTTTATCATTTGAACTATTATATCGTTTAAGAGCTAAGACGATAAGACCAAAATTGAGCAAACAGTAAATCAGAGGTGAGCAAAGCATGAAAGCTCTGCCTCAAAAGATTCAAAAGGGGAGACATGCAGAGCCCAAGTCTACGGCCTTTACTGGAACTGTGAGGAGCAGAGAGGGAAACACCACACCCTACCTGCCCAGCCTCTCAGCCCACGAGAAGTCAAATGGGTCACAGATAAGGATGTAAGCCCAGCTAGCTACATTGCCTGAGTGGTCCAAGTCTTGACTTTAAGCTCAGAATCTGATTTCACTGGGGCCTAAACTAGACGGGTTTGAAGAGCTCTGGCTAACACAGGCACATATGTTCTCACAGCCAAGCACTCTCATCAGCTTTATTTGCTCACTGCTCACACTCTACCACTTGCGCCATGCCTCCAGTTCTGGTCTTTTGCTGGTTAGCTGAGCATTACTGACCCCTTTCAGGCCAAAAGTGAACTGCAAGCTAGGAGAAAGCCTGGCGTCCCTGCCACCATATGCATTGGTGTCTCTGTCCTTCTCCTCCTGGAATTTGGGAAGGACAAGGCATACGGGTCACATGTAATAGGGAGGGACGGGGTGGAGCAGAGCCTCCCAGGACCTCACTTCTCCTGGAACCCCTCTCCAAACAAGGGCAGAGGCCCTATGTAATGAGAAATGTTCCTGTATACCTCTGTCCCGTCCCCCTCCCCCCTCCCCCCCCCTGCTCCAACTCTTGGGTCTGCTGAACCTGAGGCTCACAGCTGTGCCCAAAGCCAGCCGAGGATGGGCCGCAATGGGCTCTCCCCCTGGAGGCGGTGCCTCGTCATAAATCCCCTTTCTCTGCCCTTCACCTGTGTGTGTGTGTGTGTGTGTGTGTGGTGGGGGGGAAGGGGAACTGCACCTGACACTGGGGACTCCGGGGCCAGGGCCTGAGCTCTAAAAGCCCAGCTTCATTCTGAGTCTACAAGCACAAGTTTCTAGTTGACCCCACACTACGTGCTCAAGCGGCCAAAACTCACCTGATGCTCAGGCCTAGAGACCTGAGCCACCCTATGTGGGCATGGGAGGCTCACGCCTGTGATCCTAGCCACTCAGGAGGTGAGATCTGAGGTCCACGGTTAAAAGCCAGCCAGGGTAGGGAAGTCTGTGATACTTTTCCAATAAACTACTCAGAAAACAGCCACAAGTGGCACTGTAGCTCAAGTGGCAGAGCACTAGCTTTGAGCAAAAGAAACTCAAGAGTTAGTGCTCAGGCCCCAAAGTACCAGATTAAAATAAGTATGGAACTACAGACAGAAAATCTGCATTCATGAGAATAAACACAGCTAAGGAACAATCAGTGAAAGTAAAAACAGGTCAATAGAAATGACTCAAACTTACAGCACAAAAATCAAAAAAGTAATGGGGCAGGGGAGTTTGTATCCAAGAGCTATAAACCAGCCTCAAGAAAGCCAACTCATTAGTAACTGGAGAAGAAAGAACAGAATGGGAGTAGTAATTCAAGAAATACCAGGTTCAAGCTAGGCACCAGTGGCTTACATCTACAATCCTAGCTACTCAGGAAACTGAGGTCTAAGGATCGAGGTTTAAAGCCAGCCTAGTAGGAAAAACTTGAGACTCTATCTGCAATAAAATATCCCTAAGCCTCTCAGAGTAGAGCTGCTGCTCCAGTGGTAAAGCATTAGCCTGAGTTCAAGTCCCAGGAACAGCACCAAAAAAGAAAAAAAGAAACATCATTGAGCTTTCCTAGCTGAAAAAATTTCAAATCTCAAGTGTTCCAAAATCAAAAACTTTTTTTTTTCCGGCCAATCCTGGGCTTCAGCTCATGGTCTGAGCACTGTCCTTGGACTTTCTCAAGGTTAGCACTCTACCACTTGAGCCTCAGCACCACTTCTGGCTTTTTTTTCTATGTATGTGGGAGCGAGGAATCAAACCTGGGTCTTCGTGCATGCTAGGCAAGCACTCTACCACTAGGCCAAACTCCCGGCCCCCAAAATCTAAAACTTTTCACCATCACCATGACACTTACAATATTCCAGATTCTGCAGTACTTCTGGAGTTGGTCAGGGAAACTTAAATGGTAAAGTATATACAAATACTACAAATAAAAATCTGAAGAAAGCATTTTAACTCTGAAACATTTTTGCTCCTAAAGTGTTTTGGATCATGGGTACTCAACTAGTAAGAGGCAAGAACCTTTCCAAATGAGTCACACCAAACCATACAGACAGACAAGAGTGGAGAGAGGATCGACCAGGATTTATTATTTTTTTTAATGAAGTTAAAAAAAAATGTTTTGGGGGCTGGGAGTTTGGCCTAGTGGTAGAGTGCTTGCCTAGCATGCATGAAAACCCGGGTTCGATTCCTCAGTACCATATACATAGAAAATAGCCAGAAGTCGTGCTGAGGCTCAAGTGGTAGAGCTTTTAGCCTTGAGAAAGCCCAAGGCAATGCTCAGGTTGAGTTCAAGCCCCAGGACTGGCAAAAAAAAAAAAATGTTTTGGCTCACATCAAAGACAAGGAAGCACTACTAACAGAGGTGGCCAGAGCATAGAGGAGCCATGAACAACATCCCAACTTTACATTTTAGCTTTAAAAAAAAAGAAAAAGTGGGTTTATATATTGCCAATCAATTGTCTTGAAGATCGATAGACATGACCCCTGATTCCACGGAACCCTTGGGCTGTCTCAGCACCACTGCAGAATAAGATGCTTATTGTACTGGGTATGCCATCATGGACGGGGCAAGGACCACTCACTGTTTACCTCCTGACACTCTGTTCCCATCTTCCCCAGATGACGTAATTTCAACCTGCAAAAACACCTAGATAGTGTTCAGAACAAATTCTGATCACACTGGGTCCTTGGCCAGTCAAGTGTGGAATACTCGGAATATGAGCTCTCACTGAGCTCTGGCCAGGGAGGGCAGGGACCAGAGGCAGGCAAAGAGGACAGGGGAAAAAAGAACTGTGTAGATGAGCTAAGTGTGACAATGCAGGGAGAGACAGACCCCGGATATCACCACCATCAAGTTGCTCTGTCCACGAGGAAGGCATGGGAAAAAGTCATTTGGCAGCAATTAGCATTCTTCTCATACAGGATTCTTTTTGCATTTCAGGACAAAGTTTTGCAAAACAATATTCACAGTGAAAGATATTTCACTTTTAGATATTTATACTTTTTTTGTTTTTCAAACTCAGTGTATATAAGAGTTTGCCTGATGGAAGACAGTGGCTTCTCTTAAAACTACTGACACAAGGAACCAGGAGTGAGTGTTCTCGGGAGTAAATGGAGGGTTACCAGTGCAACTACATTTTCTGTTCAGACTCTAAGGTCAACACTGGTAGCCACCAGAAAAGGATCCATCACATTTATTAATCTTTTTGATGGCCAGAGAATGAATGACTTACATATATTAAGAGAGGCGTTGTTCCCTCAACAAAACTCTAAATTATTCATTATACACAGGGTACTATATTCTTCTATTTTAATTTAATTCTTTAACTAAAAACCATGAGTTGCTAAGGAGGAAATACAAAGAGCACTCTTACTGGTGTTCCTGCTTTCACGTAGCTCTGTAGCTTGCTTCTCATCTCTTTTTCATTAAATTTGGCACTTCGCTTTACATAGATTCCTCCGTGCTGGCCAGGAAAAAAAGTGGAAAGAACTATTTACTTTTAAAAATAATTAAAAATAATTCACAAGTACTGAGTGAAACATCTCCACATTTCAACTATTTTGAATGCATCTTATTATTAGCACTTGTTATTAACTAGTAGTTAAAAATTCTATTCCGATGTAATTCAAATACAACTTGTGGAATTGTACTGGAAAACAGCTGTTTAGTAGTTAAAATAAAAATTCCTTCTTTCTTAAAAAACAACAATAAAATTTTAAACTAAGCAGTTTATTAGTTAAATGTACCTTACCTCTAGATTTTCCTGCTGAGTTACTACAGAATCACTAAAACGTTAGCACAATCTTTAGGATTTAAAGTATCAAACCAACACTGTTATGAACTTGCATATATTATTTTACTTGCATATATTAATTGCACATCTCATTATGACATTTTCATACACATATATATAATACTAGGCATTTATCTCTACAGATCACTAATTATCATTTGTTTCTTAAGGTATTAACAAATTCCATGCCTTTTATGTTCCTATTTGACCTTTACAGATCTACTTTCTTGCTATTTCAACTAACTATATGGATAATTACTTATGTATATATAAACACACATCATTAAGAATACCAAATAAAAATATTTCAATTGAGAGTAGTATGATATAAAGTTATTTTAAAAAACATCCTGGCTTGGGGATGTAGTTCAGTGTTAAAGTGGTTACCGAGCATGTCAGACCCTATGTTCCATCCTCAGGGGTGGAAAAAAACGTATTTACACAAATATAAATTTTTATATATAAATTTTAATAAAATATAAAATTTTAAATTAAATACAGACGTATGTAAGGAAAAAGAGTTACCCTAGAGAAGTAACACCCGTATAGTGGCAGCCACTTTAGCCCGTCTTTCAGCACATAACGCACATGTCCAAGAGCATTCTGTCGGATGGCCAGAATATCCGCAACAATCCAGTCCACTGCAAGACAGCACCAGTGAGCCCCCACTCACCTCACTCCCACCTCCCGCCGCCCGCACACGGCCGCTCTGTGCACTATCGTTCCTCAATACCAGACCGTGAAATGAAACTTGTGGGTTTGTTCCCTCATTTCACCAAAAGGTTGTTTTGCAGGCAAGTGGGAGGTGGGATTTAAACTCAGAGCCTTGTGCTTGTAAGGCACATGCTTCACCATGTAAGCAATACTCCAGCCCCTTTTTGCTTTAGGTGAATTTTCAGAGAGTATCACAAACTTTTTGGCCCCATTGGCCTGGGAAGGTGATCCTCCTTCTTCTACCTTCCCTGTACCCAGGATGGCAGAGGTGAACCATCACACTGGAATGTTTACTGAGTGTCTGGTAAACTTCTTTTCCCCAGACTGACTTCAAGTTACGATCATGTGAGCTACAACTAATGCATAGCTATAGTTCTAAGCATAAGCCACCACACCTGGGATTTGAAATGCTTTTTATCTCAAGAGAAAAACATGGAAGTCACAAAGTAAAAAATAGTGAAAAGCAATATTGACAAAGAATAACACGACCTTCTACAGTTAGAGCTAGAACAATTTTTTAACATGGAAAATTATAAGCAAAACTAGCTAAAACAAGTTATCAAATACAGGTAAATATTCTATATATGTACCAAAGAGGCAAGGGCATTTTATCTTTACCAATAATCTTTTGACATTCAGGCAAAGACCTCCCGTGCCTTACAAATGTGCCAGGCAGATGTGAGTTCCCTATGCAATCAAGGGGCTAGGCTCAAGTCCCTAGTAACCATAACCAACACCAAGGGGCGGCCTGCGCAGCCACAGAGTTAACATAGCAGCAACAATACAGAAGTTAACTGGCTTTTCAAAAACTTCAGGACAGAACACAGGCAACAAAACCACAAAGCTTTTGTTTATTTACTGGTCCTGGGGCTTGAATTCAGGGTGCTATTCCTGAGCTCTTTTGTTCAAGGTTAGAGCTCTACTACTTTAGCCACAGTGCCACTTCAGGTTTTCTGGTGGTTAACTGGAAGTAAGACGCTCATGGACTTTCCTGTTCAGGCTGACTTTGAACCTTGATCTTCAGATTTCAGCTTCTCAAGTGGCTAGGATTATTGGTATGAACCATCAATACTAGGCTTAAAATTGGTTTGGTTTTTTAAAAGGAGGGGGAATGTTTTCCATGGATTATAAGATGATTAGTCTCTGTCATGTAAAATCCTGTATTCATATAGTACATATACTCAGAAAAGATTTAAAATTTAAACACTGAAAATTGTCCTTAAGCCTTGGATGTATTTTCCAAGAAGTTTTAAGAAAAGTAGGCTAGAGGCAGGAGCACTGTGAGCTCTAGGCCAGTATGGGCTACACAGGCAGGCCTCAATCAATCCATTAATCAAAGGTACACATACTTTAATGTACCAATTCTAGATCCAGAAATATCACTTATAAAAAGAAGAATAAGGAAGTGGCACTGTGGCTGAAGTGGAAGAGTGCTAGACTTGGGCTGAAAAGCTCAGGGACAGTGCCTAGGCCTAGGGTTCAAGCCCCGCGACCAACAAAAAAAGAAGAAAAATATTAAATATAAGAAGAACAACAACAACAAATACACTGAGCTATTCATAGAAATGGAGATAAACTATAAGAAAGTAGCCTATATATATATCAATTAGAGTGGGGAAAGTCTAGGAAAATTAATAACTTGCACATCACTAACCTTCCAAAATGTAAGCACAAAAATAATGATGCAAGTACAAAATCTATATAGAAAACATTATAAAACCAAAGAACTTAGACATATTAGAAAACTTCTTTGAATGACTATGTAACATTTGTTTAAAAAAAATACCCTAAATTTCATGCAAATGAAATACTAACCTGTGCTTTGGTGATTTGATAAATATATTATATTTTCTTTATTTTTTGGCAAATCTCCATATAGCAATATCTAAAAGATAAAAAGAAACATTGTTATATGTTAAAACAGGACAATATGAAAAACTGACAAGCTCATGATTTTGTAATCTCTCTAGCCATAACATTAGATTTCCCTTATAAGCCTCATAGATCATAAATAGCTCATATTATATACGAGTTAAGTATAAAGCAGATTAATGGCTATAAAGCCAGAGAGAATGATCGATATCCTCATGAGAAAAATCTACAAGCATTTATTGATTGCTAACAATATATGAAATCTGACAAATCTGCCTTTAAATAGCCTACAATAGAGTAGACGGGACAGGCATAGACACATTCACTGGGATAAGATAAACACAAAGATGAAAACAGTGACTGAAAAGGATGAGGGAAAGGAAGAATGTCATGAACAAAGAGCAACTGCACAGAGTGTCAAGACATGTGTAAGAACACAGAGAGCACAGCTATCCCCAGGCCGGGCGGAAAGGATGGTTCTCAAGTGCCAGCAAAAGAGAAACTAGGGAACTTGGTTCCCTGAGTAGGACTCTGAAGTTCCACCAAGGACTGAGTGCTCAGAAGTGGCTGACAGACTAGCCTGCTAGTCTTCCAGTAGAGTTTATGTTTACCCAGGTACCAGGGCTTGAACTCAGGGGCAGCCTGGATACGGCTGTCTTAGCTTTTTCAAAAGCTCAAGGGTAGTACTCTACCACCTGAGCCACCAGAATTTTTTTTTTTGGTTAACTGAAGGTAAGTCTCACAGGTTTTTCTGAGCCGTGACCCTCGGATCCCAGCCCTCTGAATAGCTAGGGTTACAGATGTGATTATAGCTGGTGGGTTGGGTGTTTGGCTCTTTCAAGAATATTTCCTTTTAAAAAGCTTTTTAATAAAGTAGTTGTACAAAGAGGTTGAAGTTCTATACATTTTGAGTACAATGCTTCCAGATTCACGTCAGCCTTCCACTGTTCCTCCCCATTCTCCCCAGCCCCTCCCTACCCTCAAGTGACAGGGTTCAGTCTTCACGGAGTGTACACTCTCATGACTGCATCTGCTCTTCCTCCCTCCATCTGCCCCCCCACAAAACATGGTTTCACTTCCTGGTGTACCTTTTGATAAACAGTTCCTGAGTTGAATTGTTATATCTCTGGGCTACATTTTATTTCTTAAATTGAGAGGTGAGAACTGTTTTTACTGTTAGTCCTTCGCAGTTTTATGTTAACTTTTCCACGTATAAGACCTAGGGAAACTGAGAGTGCACTCTAAAAGACAGCAGTGTTTTGTTTCCTTGTGGAGGGCATTTCTGCACCTAGTTAAGGCAGATCATGCAAGATTATGAATTAACTAAGGCTTTCTAGACCTTGTTCACAGAAATATCTTTGGTCATGACACCACTCAATAATAATAAAGAAAAGGAAAAACATCAACACAACTTCTTTATAAAAATATACTAGATAGCAGGCCCAGTGACTCATACCTGTAATCCTAGCTACTCAGGGGGCTGAGATCTGAGGATCAAGGTTCAAAGTCAGCCTTAGCACAAAACGTCCCGAGACTCTTATCTCCAATTAACCTCTAGAAACTGGGAAGTGGAGTTTGACTCAAGGGTAGGGTGGTAGCCTTGAGCTGAAGAGCTCAGAGACAGTGCCTAGGCTGAGTTCAAGCCCCATGACCCACACACAAAAAAATAATAATACACTAGATGACATAGAGTTTTAGAGACCCAGGGTCTTAGACTGAGTCTGCTGTCTTTCTTAGAAAAATCATATACTGTGCTTAAATATGTCCATAATTATCTGAAAAAAATTTATCAATAAAGTAAATAAACCAACAATAGGTTTCATTGGTGCAGTGTTAAAACTGGGGTAAGTGGGCCGGGAATTTGGCCTAGTGGTAGAGTGCTTGCCTAGCATGCACAAAGACTCGGGTTTGATTCCTCGGTACCACATACATAGAAAAAAGCTGGAAGTGGTGCTGAGGCTCAAGTGGTAGAGCACTAGCCTTGAGAAAGTCCAAGGACAGGGCTCAGACCCTAAGCTCAAGCCCCATGACTGGCAAAAAAAAAAAAAAAAAGGAAAAAAACGGAGGTACCTGCTTGTAAGCAGCCCCCCTTCTCTAGGCAATGAGGCAGAACCATTTCAAGACCACTGGAAAAAGCTGAAATTATGTGGGGGGGGGGGCGGGAGGGAGGGAGGGAGAGAGAACAAGATTGCTACATTTACAGTCCTAATTCTTTTGAGTCTCTCAGGTCTGTCTGCCTATGCTATCTCCAAACTGATTTTAGTCTTCCGATTAGCCAGGGTTTTAAACAGGTTTGAGCCTCTGCCACCTGGACAAGCTGAATTTAGAAGTATGGTGGATTTATTGCCAAGAGTGTTTCAGGTTTCACTTTCTTAGGGCTCTTTGGGGACTGTCTAACCCCCAAAGTGAAGATAACACTTGAACCATTCAGATACTTCCCCTTTCCTCCCTACAGAGAGATTGGTTAAGAGATCACTAAGGCATATACTTTAAAGATGCACTGCAAATAATCTATTAGCAGACAGTTTTCATGCACTGACTAAAAGGATGTCTGAAGACTTGTTGGTCCTGTCTTTGTGGGCTGTTTAAAGACACCGTGATCTCAAAGCTGATATTAGGGTGATAGATACCCTTTTTCAAGTTGCTTCATCCACTAATTACACACTAGAATGCAACAAAAACAGGTTAAAAAATAGAGCAGAACTTTAAAAAGCACCAATCCTTCATATTTCAAAACTTAAAAAGATATGGGAGCAAAGTAAAATGATTAACTGTAAATCTAATGTAATACATGTGAATTTTGATAATTGTTTAAGTTCATGTTCACTTAGTTTTTAAAAACTCATCTGCAGGCTGGGAGCTAGTGGCTCACACCTATAATCCTCGCTTCTTATGAGGCTGAGATCTGAGGATCATGGTTCAAAGCTAGCCTGGGCAGAAAAGTTTGTGAGACTCTTATCTCCCACCAACTACCAAAAAGGCAGAAGTACAGCTGTGGCTCTAGTGGGATAAAGCACTAACCTTAGCAAAAAATCTAAAAGATAGCATCCAGGCCCGAGTTTAAAAAATCTAAAAGATAGCATCCAGGCCCAAGTTTAAGCCCCAGCACCGGCCCCAAAGACAAATTAAAAACAAACAAAAAGACCTGTCATCCACAGTCCTTTTACAGATATTCAACGGCAAATAATAAAAACACTATTGCTCTTAGACACTGCCTTTCCTTTGCTAAAACCCACAGACTCCTTGCCTTGACCCACGGGCTACCTGCAAGCAGAAGCAGCTTGTCCTTCCTGCCTTCACTCCCCCGCTCTCCCTGCCTGCAATCAGTGGAGGTTCTAGAAAGGGCACCAGTGCTCAACTCGTGCCAGGAGCGGGGCAGCAGGTCCACGTAGCACAGGAAGACAGCAGTAACAAAACCCAGTTATCGGGAAACACACACCTCAGAACAAGAGCTCAGACGCTGGTCCACTAAGCCCACACCCTGCCTACAACTGCTTAATTATGCATACTCAGCCACTCTGCCCCAGTCTTTCTCAACTTACACCTAAAGCTCAAGTCCACACTTGGAAGCTGCCATGCTTTTCTTCACCTTTTCCTGTGGGGTGCCATGCACACAGTTAATCTCTCCCCCTTCGTCACTATCACCTTTTTATTTGGTGTACTGGGTGAGTGGGCTGACAAGCTGGAAGCCTGAGCTGGGCCTGTCCCGCTGGAGCTCTGGTTATGTCTTCATCACTGTGGACACCCTGGTTATGGCTGCCTCATCTTCACCATAGGTTCACAGGACAGCAGGGATTAGGTGCAGACAACCCTTAGGTTTGCTCCCACCACATAAACGTCACTTAAGGATGCTTTTGTTTTCCCAATGGCAGGAGAACATGTTCAGCACCTAAGGTCTCCAATGGATGCTGCCATACTGATACTTGCTCTGCTTTAAAAATGCATCATTAGGCCAGGAGTTTGCCTAGTCGTAGAGTGCTTGCCTAGCATGCACGAGACCCGGGTTTGATTCCTTGGTACCACATACATAGGAAAGAGCTGGAAGTGGTGCTGTGGCTCAAGGAGTAGAGCTCTAGCCTTGAGAAAGTCCAAGGACAGTGCTCAGGCCCTGAGCAAGAGCCCAGGACTGGCAAAAAAAATTAAAATAAAATAAAAATAAAAATGCATCATTAAACAAGACTGCTCACAGTCATTTGAAATGAGTTTAGAATGCTTTGTTATGCCAGTGAAATACTGAATGACATTTCAGTTAACCACAGATTATCTGCTACAATGGTGGTCTCACAGGTAATAGAGGCTGAATGTCAGCTACCACCTAATCAAGAGAGCCACCTTAGAGCCATGTCTACCTATTATGTATGTGCCTGTGGATAACTAATGTCACCAAGTCTACTGCATATAAAGATATCTAGGAGAAATGACTTGCCGACTCTGTGTGTAGTGCACCTCACTTCCAGGGTTATTTTAGTGTTTCATGTATCTGTTTATGGCATCATGGGGCCATACTGACTGATTAGTCCAGGTGGTCTGGTCTGTGTGATGCACTATGAGTCATAGAAAAGAACCACCTACTGGTGTTTCTCAAAACTCGTTAATAGCTGGGTACCAGGGGCAGCTCACACCTGTAATCCTACTACTCAGAAGGCTGAGATCTGCCAGCCCAGGCAACACAAAGCCGAGAGACTCCAATTAATCACTGGAAAACAGGAAGTAGGGCTATGACTCAAGGGTAGAGTGGCAGTCTTGAGCTGAAGAGCTCAGGGACAGCATCCAGCCCAGAGTTCCAGCCCCATGACACGCCCCCCCCAAACAAAACTACGTTACTGTCGTAAAGCAATACATAAGTGTACATTATCAATTAACCAGTAAGGGATTTCTTCTGTAAGCACACAAATCCTACAGGTGATTTTTTTTGGGGGGGGTTCTAATTTGAAACATTTCATTGATTAGTAAAATTATGATACCCTTCGGAAATAAGATCAAATTAGCACACAGTTATTTGGCTAACAAATAGAATTAAAACAAGTATCAAAGAAAATTCAAAGAGCCTTGAGAAGTGGCTCACGCCTAAAATCCTAGCTACTCAAGAGGCTGAGATCTGAGGATCGAGGTTCCAGTGATAGCCTTCCTTTACTTTCAAAGTTCTTTGTTTCTTTAGTTTAGCCTTTACCTCACTACACATTCAAGGTTTTTCTTTTACCTGACATCACTCTGTGTGTGCCTTACTTGTATACTTCAGAGCTGAGACTATTAGTGTAAAACACTAGCCCCTATCTGGTTAGCACTTAATGTGTGGCTAAAACTTACTACACTTCTTTCTAAGAAACAGCATCCTCAGATCGTTATTCTCCTAGGCCAATTTGTCTTCCAGCTAGTGTTCACACTTACTTATATGCATCAAGTCCTCTAAAATACCTATTTAACACTTTATTTGGGGTTTTCAGCAACAGCTCCTACCCAGAAACAAAGGAAATGAAATAAACCTTGGGACATGCATGGGTTCAAACTTGGCAGAAACTACAGGCTTTTACTGACAAGTAAACAAAAGCTTGCTTCCCTCCCTTACTTTACAGCCTCTGACCTCCCTCACTGCTTCACTCCTGAGAGTGGAAGTCATGCTTCAAAAGACTCAGCAAACCTGTGACCCTTGTGAGATAAAAAATTAGCAACTGGGGACAGGAGTAGCATGCATGAAGCCCTGGGTTCAATTCCTTAGTACCACACATACAGAAAGCTGGAAGTGGTGCTGTGGCTCAAGCGGTAGAGTACCAGCTTTGAGAAAGCTCAAGGACAGTGCCCAGGCCCTGAGTTCAAGCCCCAGGACTTGGAAAAAAAGAAAAAATTAACTACAATCAAGGCCATTCAAGAATCCCCAGGTGACAAGCCATCTAAACACCATGGGAACTCAAGAGTTGTACTCTCTGAAGAGTGCTCTGTCTGCAATGTTAAAAGGAAAATGCAAAGTCCTCCTCTCTTCTGTTACCACCAAGAGGCTAGTTTTACAGAGGGGACAACATATACATCAAAGTGATAGTGACACTGAGAAGGGGTGAGATCATGACAGGCAAAGGACAGCTCAGACTTGAGTTAGAACACTGTTGAAATTATTTTGAAAATGGGAGGATGGGGGAGGAGCTAGGCTACAGTGAAAGCAGACTGCTCTAGGACAGAATTTAGACAGCTTGGATGCTATGCCTGCAAACCTTCCCTTTCATTCCATTATCCATCAGGGATTCTTTACTCCAGCCATGCTATGTTACTGTGTTACCTGTGTAGTCTGTAACAATATAACTTTCCCGAATAACCCAAGCAAGAAATTACCTTAGAGTTTCTTGACCTCTGTATCACCAAGTTAATCTGCTTTCAGATAATCATGTAACTCTCTGTCCTTGTTTACCATAGCATAAATCACCTAAGAGCAGGAAACTCATTTCAGCCAATATAACCACAGCACCTGATAAAGCATCTTCAGAACACCGGCCCTGAGCATGGCTGCTTGGATTAAATCCTGGCTTGCGTCCGAGTTCCTCCCTCAACTTGGACACAGCATACTCAGTAAATGTTGTTCTTTATTTTCTAATCACAAAGCTCCATCAGTTACTTCCAAAAATGCTCTCAAAATTCTGTTCAATGTCACAGCTGTCCACTCTTTCCACTACCCTGTGTGTGTGCGCTCAGGTGAGTGTGTGCATCCATGCACGCCCCCGTTCTGAGGCTTGAACCCAGCGCCTGGATGCTGGCCCTGAGCATTTTCTTTTTTCTTTTTTTGTCTAAGACTAGCTCTGTACCACTTGTGGTGGCTCCAGTTCCAGCTTTTTGGAGGTTGGTTGGAGGCTGGCTTGGAACTGCATTCCTCAGATCTCAATCTTCTGAGCAGTTAGCATGACAGGTGTGAGTCACCGGCACCTGGCCTGATTTTAGACTTAAATTAGTATAGTATCTTTCAAACTGGCCATCTTTCAGGGCAACACACACACACACACACACACACACACACACACACCATCATTTGCTACCTTCCTCCACCAGCTCAACGACCTCATAGAGCTCTGTACACTGTAATGGCCCTGTTACTGCTTCTTCTCCTGACTACAACAGAAGTTCCATAGGGAAGTATATTTTCTGCTGTTTTCATCACCTCAATAACAGCTAGCACACCACCTGGAACAATGTACACACTGAAACATCTGATGGACAGATACACAAGTGAAAGAACAATTACTAGATTTTAGACATCCACGCTAAAAAAAAATCTTCCTTAGTATAGGACTGTCTGGTTATTGATGACAACCTATTTAAGAAACCAAAATGAGAAAACACTGACGAAAACTTCTAATTCAAGAAGTGTCAACTCAGTTTAATTCCTCAGATTAGACAAACTGACAAGAAAGGGAAGGTAATCTATGTGCAGGCATACTAGAAACCCATTGACAAGTAAATTCAATGAACTCTTCACACAACTGCAATATTTATTTAATACTCTTGCAAGAAATCAGGGCTGGGGATATAGTTTCAGGTACAGCATGTGCTACCATGCACAGTCTCCACCGCTGAAACAACACAACAAAATGAAATGAGAATACGCAGTGGACCCACGGTCAAGTGCTCGCTTAGCACATACGAGGCTCTGAGCTCAATCCCCAGAACCAAAGGGGAAAAGTTAAAGTTTCACACCAAACTAGCATACACAAGAAAACCGTATGTGAGATGGTGATAGAGGAGGGAGAGGGGACATTAGCTTTCTTAAAATATCTTGGCAGTGTTTATTACATCGGTGATGTGAAATAGTAAACCATGAAAGAACTGTACACAAATATAACCTAAATAATTGGTTTGTCCACAAAGGTTTATATTTATAAATTTTAAGAAATAAAGTTCTAGTTACTTTTCTCTAACTTTTTCTTACACCTCACAAGGTAACAAGTTTCCTAGCCAGATTTGCTAGACTGGAATTGTATTTGAGTGGGCAATGTTTAATTTCCTGTACGGAAGGCTTTTCCATTTTGTTTAAGTAAGCAAAAGCAAACGTGCAGGCCCTCCAAGCCTGCCCAGCCCTAGTGCACCTGCTAAGCCACACGTAACTTAGGGTCATTTTAAAGGGTCATGTGGACAAAGAATGAGCAGAGAAAACTAAAATTAAGGTCACAGATAGTAGTTCACATTCTGGTGAAGAACACATTTGGAAAAGATACGTGATAAGAAGGGAGGACGGGCTGACCTAGAAGGCACCTGCCACTCTAAATCAACATACTTAATTCCAGGAGTTTAACTGCCTTTCAGCAAGGTACAGAATGCAAACTTACACTTACTCGTCTAGGACTATTTTGATGAGACAGCCCTACAGAAAAGAACCAGTTTCTAGATAGGAAGTCTTTGCTGTTTCTGAGGGACCTGAAACTGTTTCAGAAAAGCAGGAGCCACTAGAGTAATTAGCAATCATCTCAATACGTTATACAAATACAAAATCCTCAGCTTTACATGATTTATTTTGCCTCCCGTATTTTTCTAACTAATTTGTACTTAACACTGGCCAATGGAACAGTGTAAATGTGTTCTCTGTATACAATGGGGTAGCACATGGCTGTGATCCCAGGGCCTCAGGAGGCTAAAGTAAGGAGTCCAGCCTGTGCTGCAAATTAGACCCCAGTTAAAAAATAAAGTAAGTGGAATGTTTTTAAATTTTATTCTTTTATGGCAGCATTTACGAGAGAGAATATTAGTCAAAGCCACTACTGGAGAGCATATTTTAAAGTAACTCCAGACATTTCCATGGAGTTGAAGCTGAACTAACATGGAGATAACATCACTACAAGCTGCCTTCCCTCCTTCTCAGGCCTGGCCACTCCTGCCAGCGCTCCTCCCACTTCCTGTGAGGCTCCAGCTCCAGCTCAAGGACACAAACGGCCCCCATTTAAAGTGGTCAACCAACTCAATGGCAGTCTCAACATGATCATGTATCATCTGTTACCATATTACACATAAGACTTTCAACACAGATGCTGTATCACCTCCGATTTCTCAGGTTTCCAGGTTTGGGGTTGTTTTATGGTGGAGCATACAACAGAAGATGGTAATTGCACATTTGAATAATAATTAGAAGAGCACCAAACCATGAAAAAGTTGGTTACTGGAATACATTATGAAATAAGATAACAAATCAAATGTTCTGAGATAATCGGAAGAGATAAGTAAAGATAAACTGATAAAAAATTAAAATAAGAAATTAATCTTTAAAGTAACTATAACCATTGGAAATCAGGTGCCATTTATTCTAGTATGAAAAAAAATGTTTTAAAAGACCAAATGTGTTCATATGTAAATACCCGAAGAAACTTGGCAGATTTAAACTAAGCAATAAGATATTGAACAGGCAGAAGTAGAGCGTTCATTTCTGAGCATTCTGTATGGTGAACCCTCTCTTAGACATCCCTGATTTGAAGAAGGAGGGTAATTAAAGATCTTGAGGTGAGGTTTCGACCTGGATTGTACACACGGGGCCTTAACCCATGGACCAGTGTTCCTTAGCAAAGAAAGGGAAAACTAGATTGGAGTACTGTTTCTTGAGATGGAAACAGTACTGACTGGGGTGGAGATTGGCTTGATGCGACCACACGTCCAGGAATGAGGACAGCCACTAGCAGCTGAATGAGACAAAGAACAGATTCTTACCCTAGAGGGAGTGTAACCCAGCCTGCATTTGTCTTCAGACTTCTGGCCTCCAGAACTGTGAGAATAAATTTAAGTTTGAAGTTATGGTAGCCATGAAAAAAAGGTAAGGCTACTCAAAGCAGTAGTAAGGTGACAGGTGGATAGTCATGAAACTCAAATGAAGGGAAATGCAGAAAGCAAGATTCTCATTGCTTATTCTAAAGGAATACACAGTACTCAGTAGAGTTTCAATATTAGTAAAAGACTCTGAAAGAGCCTAAATGGGTAAATTACAAAGAGTAATTTTAGCTACTGCAGTACCTATGAAATTAAGAAGGACAGATGTTTATCTAGAATGCCACAGAATACTGAGTAACTTACACAGCGACCTCATGGACCTACTTCTTTGCAGCTTAAAAACCCTATGCACAACAAAACTATTCTGAAACAAGTACTGGAAGTCTTTTTTTTTTTTTTTTTTTTGCCAGTCCTGGGCTTGAGCTCAGGGCCTGAGCACTGTCCTTGGGCTTTCTCAAGGCTAGAGCTCTACCACTTGAGCCTCAGTATCACTTTCGGCTTTTTTCTATGTATGTGGTAATGAGGAATGGAACCCAGGTCTTTGTGCATACTAGGCAAGCACTCAACCACTAGGCCAAACTCCTGGCCCCATGGAGTCATTTTTTTAAAACCAAGAGTGAAAGGCACAAAAGTATCATTCTTAAAAAAAAAATCTAATTAAAACATTACTTCAATGAAACCCACCAAAGCTGTCTAAAGGAGGGAGAGTGACTGAAGTACAAGTGAAATATCACTCATGTATAATAAATAGGTGACAAAATTAAAAATACAAACAATTCTTTAATGTTTGCAATTTGATAATCTTTTATTTAAAAACATATATACTCTTCAGGATATATACTTTGGAAATAAAAATCAACATTTCATACTGCATAGAAGAATCATCTCAGCCTTGTAAATAAAACTTATGAAATACTTTTTTTAAAGTTTCTTAGCAAAACAAACTAAAACTTAAATCAAATTGGGTATAGTAATACAGGTATGCAATTCTGGCACTCACGAAATAGAGCCAGGAAGTGGTGCTATGGCTCAAGTGGTAGAGCGCTAGCCTTCAGCTAAAGAACTCAGCAACAGTGCCCAGGCCCAGAGTTCCAGCCCCACGAATGACCAAAAAAAAAAAAAAAAAAAAAGCTGAGCACCAGTAGCTCAGGAGGCTGAGATCTGGGGGTAGGTAGTTCAAAACCTTTAATGCCAGCCCAGGCACAAAGTCTAAGAGACTTTTAACCACCAGAAAACTGGAAGCGGTGCCGTGTGCAAAGTGGTAACCTTGGGCTGAAGAGCTTAGAGACAGTTCCCAAGAACAGAGTTCAAACCCCAAGACCCCCTCCCCCACAAAAAGAATGAAAGGATAATGCTGTTAATGAAAACAATAGGTATACAATATAAGAATGTTTCTACAAATCTTTCATTTGGTTTTATATTTTAAAATATTCATTTATTCCTCCATTGATTTCCTATTAAATGAAATCATAAAAAAATTGGATGGCTTTGTCTACACACAGTACCTAAATTCTAAGGGGGGGGAGGCTAATGCACTCAATAGTCTGTAGTTACAAATAGCACATAAGTTTTTTCCTACTCCACCCCGAAAAACATTGTAAGACCAAGAAATTCCTAGGCTCCCATGGGCCTGTGATCCTAGCTGTTTGAAATCAACTGGTGAAGAAAAGTCTATGAAGCTCTTATCTCCAATTAATCAGCAAAAGTCCAGAAGTAGAGCTGTGGTTCAGTTGGTAGAGTGCCAGCCTTGAATGAAAAAGCCACATGAGAGTTAGGCCAGGAGTTCAAGCCTCAGTACTGGCATAAGGAAGCACAATGAAAACAAGATTTAAAAGAGCAACCTTGGGCCTAACATTCTTATTATTAAATGTCCCTACTTCTAATGATTAGTGAACAGTCAGTTTTAGGATTCCCAATATAGCTTTTTTTTTTTTTTTTTTTGCCAGTCCTGGGCTTGAGCTCAGGGCCTGAGCACTGTCCTTGGACTTTCTCAAGGCTAGAGCTCTACCACTTGAGCCTCAGCACCACTTCTGGCTTTTTTCTAGGTATGTGGTACCGAGGAATCGAATCCGGGTCTTCGTGCATGCTAGGCAAACACTTTAACCACTAGGCCAAACTCCCGGCCCCTCCCCATACACTTTTACTGAGATCAAAAATCTGTGTTGTACTTGGAGGTTATCAGACATCCCTTCCTGAACACGTGAAGATTGTCAATGGATACAGAGCCCTTCCATTGGACTAACAGAAGACATCTGGAGGCTGTGTCAGAAGCGTGGACATCTCCAGTCTCCGGTAAGTAACACGTGCCACTTTACTGTTGTTTAACAAAAGCACGAGATTGCCCAACACCAAGGTGTTCCGACCGCCTGGAACGTACTCCATAACAGGCGAACGGGGCCGCCGGCTCTGGGGGTCAGGCCGCGTCGCCGGGGAGCCTGGCCTGGTGCAGGAAGTCACCACGAGGCCCGGGCTTCCCGTTCCGCACGGGGCAGGGCGTGTGTGGGCGCTGCGGTCTCCGCTTCCCGGCTCCCGGGGACTCCGCAAGGCTTTTCCACGTGCCCTGCTTCCCCGGCGGGGCGCGCACGCCGGCGGGGACCCCGCCGCGCCCCCCGCCCCGCTCCCCGCCGCCGCGCCCCTCACCTGCACCCCGGTGTAGTTCTCGAAGAAGAAGAGCACCATGCTCTGGTAGACGCAGTAGAGCCGGTCGTCCACCAGCTGGTAGACGCGGGCCGGGAGCAGGGCCGACAGCAGCCGCCAGGCCCCCCAGGCCAGCACGTAGGTGGGCGCCGAGCCCAGCAGCACGACCCCCGGGAGCAGGTAGCGCATCGAGTACGAGTGGAGCACCAGGGACAGCAGCATCCTCCCGGCCGCCGCGCCGCGCCGCCGCCGCCGCCGCCGCCGCTCCGCCCGCCCCGCCCGCCCGCCCCGCCCGGCCCGGGCCCCGGCCGCGGCCCGCGGGCGGCCAATCACCGCGCGGGGCCCCGGCGCGCCGCCGCCGCCGCCGCCGCCCCCGAGCCCGCCCGGCCCGGGCCGCCCAGACGCCGAGCCCGCCGCCCGCTCCGGGCCTCCGCCCCCTCCGCATGGGCCGCGCCGTCGCCGGGCCGGGAGTCGCTCGCCACCCCGAGGCCAGGGGACGCCGCGGCCCTGCGGGGGGGGGCCCCCCGCCTCAGGAGCCCTGGCGCCCCATGACCCTCGCCGGTCACCGGGGGTCCCCTGCCGGGGGCGGGGCTCCGGGCAATAACACGCCTCCTGATTGGCAGTTCGTCACCATGGTGTCCCGCCCCCCGCGCCGCGGGGCGGGGAAGCCGCGCGACGCCTCGCCTTCTGATTGGTCCGTGCCTGCAGGCGGTTAAGGCGCAACCGCCTCCGGGCCGCGCGTGCGCGTCCGCGTGCGCGCGGGGCTGCTGCCGCTTCCCCCGGCGCACGCGGGTCGAGGAGGAGGCGGCGGCGGCAGCGGCTCCGGGGAAAGCCGTGCGCAGGCCGCCGTTGGTCACCCTCGAGGGAGCCGACCTCGGCCTCTGCGGCCCTCAGGAGCTGAGCCTCAGGGAGTTCCCCGCCCGGGCTGCTTTCCGCCCACCGCCCTGCGGGCGTCTAGGAGGACGGCCGAGCCGCCGGCCCGGCTGGGAGCGGAGGGCGGGCCGCCGACGGCTGACGTGCGGGGCGCGGCGGGCTCGGCCGAGCCAGGGTCCACACGCTCGGGAACGGCCGTGGCGGTGCCGAGGCGCCGCGGTGGGGCTCTAGCCTTGAGAGGGCCCCGGGCTGGCAAGCCCAGCACCGCAAAACAAGTTCTAAGAAAATGTATTGTGGCGACAAACTTAAAAAAATGGACGTTGAAGTTGAGCGACTTCATAGCTGCCATTACGCAAGTGAAAAAAAGACGAGTCTTTCTCCTGGCTCCATTAGACGAGAGACTTGTCAATGGAATTTAGATCAGCCGTATCGATCAGAGTGTGTGGTTGAGGGGCCTGAGACCTGACTATTTCCTCCAGATTGAGCCAGCGTGCTGGTTAATACATAATTCAACCACCGTGTCACACGCCCTGATAGTTAAAAAGGGCTATTAAAGTATGCACCTCTCGATGGGCCTTAATGAAAAGAACTTATCAGTGCTTTCCAACTAGAGTTTTGTAATAGAAGCCCCGCTCAGAGGTCCCACCGTGTCTGGACTGGCCACACAGAGCAGACGTGAAGGACAGAGGAAGGAGATGGATGAATGCAGAGGCTGTGACCACAGGAAGAGGAGCACAGGTACTTGAACCCAGCTTTGGAGTAGTGACACTGTTACTGTGTTCACCTCCCTGGGTCTGGTAAAGAAGGAATTCAAGGGCAGGTGCAAAGATTTAAGTAGGCCCAGGTTTATTACTATAAAGCTTAAAAAAGTACACCCTAGATGGAAGGTAGGCAGGCTCGTGAGAGGTCAGAGGTCAGTCTCAAGACCTCAGTTTTTATTGGGTCTATTGATATTGGGTCAGTCCTGGGAAAGTGAGTTCATGTATTATTAATTTCTGAGACCGGGTTAGGGATCATTAACTCCTCTTTATGGCCGTGGGTGGTCAGATGGGCTGTTATTTTACACAAACTGGGTACTGTGGGGTCAGCAAGACCCTATCTGCATGTAGTGAATGTTCTGTTTGCATTAGCAGTCCAGGGCGTGATACTCTATCCACACTCAAACCATCCTTCTCAGCCATCAGGTTTTTCTATCTCTGGCTAACTCCTTTATCATTCCCCCTCTGAAAAGTCCTTGCATTCTTCTAAGGGATGAATGTCATGGATCTCTTCTGTTAGAAACTACTTCCTGGTAGGCAGGGGCCCTGGCCCTGTGTGTGTGTCCACCTTTCTTGCTATCTAGTAGGAGTGATGGCCGAGAGGGTGATGGAATAGAACAATGTGACAGCCAACTTTTGAGGTGCCAGTTGCTAGTGTTTATCTTTTGAGATATTAGCTGAAACTCCTTTCTATCATCATGCAGAAATGTGAAGCACAATAGTTGGAATTTGTTTGTTGAGATGCTGCCCATTGTAAGAAAAGCTCCCCTTCACTAAGGCCAGCAGCCTCAGAAATCCTGTGGGCACTTCCTGTCCCACCATCTTTAAGTATACTTGTAGATTCTCCAGATTTTTTTTTTTTAAACCAGGGTTACAAGCTATCAACCCATGCAAAATGGTGTGACTGTGTCAAGAACCTTGGAAAAGGACTCTGCAGGCCCATTGCTGTCCATTCCAGTGAACATGAACTGGACTTGGAACTCAGCAGCTAAAAGAATTCCAAACTAAGAAAATAAGCCAGGAGTGGTGCTGTGGCTCAAGTGGTAGAGCTCTAGCCTTGAGAAAGTCCAAGGACAGTGCTCAGACCTTGAGCCCAAGCCCAGGACTGGAAAAAAAAAAAAATTCCAAGCTAAGCATTGGCAAGATTCAAAACACCATTAAGATCCTGTTTCACAAAGCAAGGTCAGTGGCTTCTCTGCTGGAGACTCTTTTCCAACCTTAGGCTTCTGTCTGGGCTCACAGCATCAGGCATGGGTCCCTCCTACTGAGTGGCCTAAGGTAAAACTGGCATGTGGTTGAGTGCAGCTGTGCTAGCTGTGCCAGCACTGTATTGGCGGATATATCCTGTAGGGAATGCTGGCATTGTAACACGGGGAGGGCCTTAGCCAAGTAGGACCTTTGGCAGCTCTTCTCCCCTGGCAGCCTGAAGAGGGGTTCTGGCACTATGAATACTAGCCAGTAGGGATGAAGCTTCTATTGGCTCCCACCTTACTGTCTCCATGCCAGAGCATGTGGTGTCTTCAGCAACAAGGACGTAAAATCCAGTTCTGGCATGCAATCTGTTGCATTGGCAATAGCCTTCTTGGGGTGGGGACCCTGGGCACTGCTCAGACCATAATACAGAAGAAGGCAGCCACCCTGAGGGTCCTGGCCATCTCAGCCCCCTCCGTCCCAGTCCCCTCCATCCCAGCCCTCTCCACCCTGGCCCTCAACACCCTGGCCCCCTCCTCCCCGGCTCTCTCCACCCCGGCCCCCTCTACCCTGGCCCCCTCCACCCTGGCCACCTCCACCCGGGTTCTCTCCACCCCGGCCCCTCCTCCCTGGTACTTTCATTTTTATTGACTTACCTTTGGCATCTAGAAGCACTCATTCTACCCATGCAGGGTGTTATTTTACATGCTTCAGGGTTTTTTTTTTTTTGTTTTTTGCCAGTTCTGGGGCTGACTCTGGCACTTTTGCTCAAGGTTAATGCTCTGCCACTTGAGCCACAGTGCCACTTCTGGCTTTCTTTGTGTAGGCGGTACTGAGGAATTGAACCCAGGGCTTCCTGCATGCTTGGTAAAAACTGTACTACTTAGGCCATGCTCCCAGCCTGTAAACTCTTCAGTTAAGTTCATGTGCCATTATTTTTAGTCAGTGTAACTAATTTTATTTTTTTAAGTCTCTTCTTGGTATAACTGAAGCCGCAGGCCCAAGACTGAAGCTTCCATCTAGGTCTGGCTACCCGTCCCAGTGCATCACAGACACTGGTAATGGCGGGGGGGGGGGGAGAGGAAGGGGATTTAGTAATGCACTATGGATGTGCTGTAAACTTCTCAGCCAAAGTAAGCCTTCCCATCTTCAAGGTACAGACATGAGCCGTCGTTTTAAATAGAAAAAGAATTGGGACAGGGAAAGAGCACCATTCACAGGAAACCATTCAGGCCAAGTGTGACCTGGTCATCATCTGAGTTTAGGTTCAGGATATTTGCCGTCCCTTGAGCTGAGCAATGTGGATTCTATTAGATGGGGCCTTCTACTTACAATGATAAACCTTGTCCTCATTTACGAGCATTTACCCCATAAGGCTCTGCCACTCCTTTCCTCCTGCTTAGCTTGTTTCAGTTCTCCTGGTAAAGATGGTATTGATCACTGTTGTTCTTTTTGGAATCCTGGGTGATTGCAGGGGAGAAAAAAAATCAGTGTAAAGAAGACATACACAATATAGAGGTAGGAATGCTGAGTTTTAGTGGTTTGCTTTGTTTTCCTACTTCTTCTTAACTCATGGGTCCGGGAAAAGAATCCATGCTCACTAGCAAAAACAGGTTCTCAGGACCTGTTATGCTAGCAGTATATACTGCTTAGTATTAATAACCTTGCATGGGGAAGGTAGTTACTGGTTTTACTTTGCCCAGGAAAAGATTATCGTCTTTACTTTGTAGTTGTCCCTCTAGGCAGAGTTTTCTGGTAGTGGTGTGCAGGGTGAACCCTAAAAGTTTGTGTACCAGTAAGCACCCCAGCCAATTTTCTTGCTGGAGGGAGATTGAAACAATATCTCCCTAAGGAGGATGCTTGTTTACCCAGAGTAAGCCTAGCTTTTTTATTTTTAACTTGTCTTTTGTCTCCATATCAATCTGTAGTGGTCCACTGCCCTACATTTGAGGGGATTGTCTTGAGTTAGAGCACCTTCTACACCAGTGTTCATTATAACCTGTGGGATCAACACTGGTAGAGGGGCAGTTCATTTACAGTATATGGAGACTCCTTAATGGTTCCTCCAATGTGACTATAGAGGCACTATAAATTTTGTATTGATTTTGAATTTAGAAATTATAACTGGACAACTACGACTATACCACCCTGAACACGGCGATCTCGTCTGATCTCAGAAGCTAAGCAAGGTCGGGCCCAGTTAGTACTTGGATGGGAGAGATTATAACTGGAGTTTTAGATCATTCTCTTTGTCTTTTGCAATATAGGTTTGATAGAATAGTATTACATTTCAGATCCCCCCCCCCCCCAGTCGTGGGACCTGAACTCTGGGCCTGGGCGTTGTCCCTGAGCTCTTCAGCTTCCTACCCCTTGAGCTGGAGCACCACGTCCAGTTTTCTGGTGGTTAATTGGAGATAAGAGTCTCATGGACTTTAGTGCCCAGGCTGGCTTTGAATCACGATCCTCAGATCTCAGCCTCGTGAGCAGCTGGGATGAAGGTGTGAGCCACCGCGCCTAGCTTTCAGATTCCCTTCTAAAGGGCACACCTCTCTGTGTTCTGACTTGAATTGAGGCCATATTTAGATTACACTGTGCCTGAACAAAAGACGAAGGAAGAAGGCAATGAAGAGGTGAGATGCTGCTTTAACTTGCTGGGATGTCCCCAGACCTGGAGGTCTGTGTGGGACTCCAGTGTGGCTGGAGTTCTCCGGCCACTGCACCCTAACAAGGGACTTGCTTTCCTTTCACTGTTTGATCCATAACTTAGGAGTCAGGAGAGGGTGTGTCTGTGTCACACCGCGGAATGGCAGCTCAGCCCTATTTCCAGAACTCTCTGCTGGCTACAGGTCTAGCAGCTAGGCCTGTTTGGATAAAGAGGGAGAAGGGGCCTTGTCGATGTCAAAATAGAGCTCATTAACAAGTAATAACTAGATTTTTCTTTAATAAGCATTTACTGTAGGTTAAAGTAACTTATTATATAAACTTTGAAGCGCTGATTTAGGGTGTTTGGTCTTTGGGGCTCAGTCAACACCTTGTTTCCTCTTCTAGATGAAGGAAAGGAGATGGTAGATTCCAGAATCTACACTGGTAAGTTGTTCTTCCCCGCTGTTGGACTAGGGAATGGCCAGCTGTCTCAGTTAAAGTGTGACGAGTGTCAATGAATCATAACATTTTAAGGGTTAGTTTTTTGTTTCTCAAATACAACAGGAAGCCCCCCCCCCCTTTTTTTTTTTTTGTCGGTCGTGGGGCTTGAACGCTGGGCATGGGCATTGTCCCTGAGCTCTTCAGCTCAAGGCTACCACCCTGCCCCTTGATCCACAATGCCACTTCTGATTTTTCTGGTGGTTAATTGGAGATGACAGTCTCACAGGCTTTAGTGCCTGGGCTGGCTTTGAACGGTGATCCTCAGACCTCAGCCTCCCAAATAGCTAGGATTACAGGCGTGAGCCACCTCGCCCAGCTTGAAGCCCATCATTTTTAAGCCCCTTTCCCTAGCTTAGAGGGATGGTCTGGGAGAGACTTCTTTCCATATGACCCTTTGCCTCTCTGGTGCAGAGTGTAGAAAATACCAGAATTATGACATGTACTTCTTCATCTTCTTCCACCTCAGAGAACTATTATTCTGGCTTTAGTCCCTTCTATGCATTTATCAAGCCACCTTTGGGTTTCCTGTCAACAGTATCCATCATAAACTTTGCCATAATCCTTTTGCAACATGTGTTTACTGTCTGGGCTTGTCCTTAACCTGCATATTTCCTCTGTGGAACGATCTTTTGCCATATAAAGATTTTCCATTAACCATGTCCTCCTGCTGAATTGGGAGGACCTCAAATTCAGGTCAGTCAGTCAGACAATTCACCAGATCCACTCAACCTCATACACCCCCTCCCTGCCCCCGCCTCTCTAGAAAAGAAAAGTGAGCATAGAGGTGTGTGCTTGCCATTCCAGCTATGGAAGAAAGGTCTTGGTCAGCCTAGGCAAAGAGTGAGACCCTGTCCCAGAGACAACAGCAGGGGCCGGGAGTTTGGCCTATTGGTAATTTGACTACATGCACAAAGACCTGAGTTGGATTCCTTGGTACCACATACATGGAAAAAAGCCAGAAATGGTGCTGAGGCTCAAATGGTAGAGCTCTGGCTTTGAGGAAGTCCGAGAACAGTGTTCAGGTCCTGAGTTCAAGCCCAGGACTGGCAAAATAAATAAAATAAAATAAAACAGCAATCTTAGAGAAAGAGAGGAAGGAGGGGGAGGGAGGGAGAGAGAGAAAGAGAACAAACAGAGTAAAAGGGCTGTGTGGCATGGCTCAAGCAGCAGAGCACCTGTTCGGCAAGTACAAGGCCTGGAGTTCAAGCCCTAGTACTGTACCTCCAAAATGATTCTTCTCTTTATAGTTTTTATATCTCTACATTGCTGACTAACTGTTCCTTTTGCTTGTTTTTTTAACCTCACCATATTCATGACAGAAGAAAACAAAGATAATCTGTCTGAAAATACGATGCAGACTTTGCATCAGCATAGATTCTTAAATGACTCTAAGCATTTGTTTCTTTTTGTACTTGTGTGAGTCTGAGTGTTACATTCCAGCTAGGACTGGCTAAGATAACAAAGCTCGAAAGCAACCTTAAGCAGAAAACCATGGTAGTATAAGCGGAGGCTGCAGAGAAGAGAACTCAAAATCTTTACATGCGAACGCGATTGCAGTTTAAGGTACAATTGTTTGGTCTTCCAAAACATATGAGATTAAAAGAACAAACAAAAGGCACAGGGAAGGCCTGGAGAAAGGCTCGATGGTCTACCACAATGATATTGATATCAAAGTCCTCTGCTTCTGAGTCTCTTGACTCTCTTTGATGAGTTGCCAAAATACATTACTAGATTCAGGTCACCAGATCCTGAGCCAGAAAGTTCTTGGTCTCGTTGGACTTAGACTTCAGGTTTACTAATGCAAAGCAAAGCAAATCAAAAGAGTCCCCTTGGATACCAGTATGGGCAGGTTAGGAAAGAATGTTGGGCAGGAGGTCCTAAAACCTCCGCCTCTTTGTGGACTTGAGGGCAGGGAACTGGTCAAGTCCTAGAGGGGGTTAGTGGGTTAGTATGTCATTATCCTCTGAAGATTTGGTTATGCATCATGTGTCAACCCTCCATGACTGGCATGGGAGTTGAGGGCCTTTTCTGTGGGCTGCAGGTCAGCAAGACCCTGCTGTGTGTCACGAGCCATTCTGTGAATTAACATAAGCAGTTTAGGGTGTGATTGCTTATCATCATCCAATCCATTGTTCCCCATCTCTGGGTTTCCTATATCACTTTTGGAAGTGGGGGGGAGGGGGGGTTGAACTCAGGGCCTGGGTGTTGTCCCTAAACTTTCCCACTCAGGGCCAAGCTCCACTTTCTGTTTTCTGGGCGCTAAGTGGAGATATGAATCTTTTGGACTTTCTTGCCTTGGGCTGGCTGGCTTTGAACTGTGAACCTCAGATCTCCACCTCCTGAGTAGCTAGGATTACAGGCGTGAGAAACTGGCTCCCGGCTCTGATCATCACTTCTTATCTGTAAAGTACATTTTTATTTGATAAACTTTTATATGCCTCTTCATCACCTACTATAATTTACTAATTAAATTTCAGCACAAACGCTGACACAATTCTTTTGCAACACGAGCCTTGGGTGTGAACAGGGAGAGCTGGGCAGAGAGTGAGGATGAAACTTCCCCCCATCAGGTGTAGCTTGCTGGATTGCTATCTCAGTTTCTATTCTGCAAGGGCTTCTTCTGGCTGTTCTCAGATAACTTCTTACAAAGGGAGGAATCTGGAATCCGATCCCAGGAGGTGACTCAACTCCTGTGCCAAGGTGTGGTCCCCTCCATATCTATAACTGGGTGTTGGCTGTCCTCGGAGGCTTATGAGGTTCACTGTTATATGGGAGTCCTTTCAGCCCCTTGTCATAAAGAGGTTTATTGATCAGCCCAATTCATTCCTGGAGCCCAAGGTGACTGCAGTGGAGAAAGACTCAGGGAAGAGGCCACAGAGATGAAACTGAGGCAGCAATGGCAAGCTTTTATGCACCTGTTAGCTAATGTCTGGTTGTAAGTGAAGGGTCAGGGCTTTTCAGCAAGTGCAGCTTCCGAATTGCTGTTGTGTCCTCAAAGTCTTCTACCTCAGGGCAGATGTAAGGCAGTAATCTTCTGAAGACTTGGGGTTTGCCAGGTGGAAATGGGGCCATTGTCAAGTACAAGTCTTGACCCTTGGAGTCCTATGAAGCAGATCAATTCTAGGAAGCATCTGGAAGCTGAATCACTTAAAACTCTCTGTGACTACATCTTTATATATTCTTAGAGACAGAACCTACCCCCAAACACAAGGCAGTTAGGATTTAATTACAAACATCAAAAATGTTTTATGTTAATATCATAAATATGCTAGATAATTATGCTAAGTAGCAAAGATTTTACTTAGAATGAAAGGTTAGCAGTCATAACAGTGTATCGGTTCCGGAGAGGGTCTTAGAATCTCAGAGCATTGAGCAAGCAGAGTGGAAAGGCTCATTGTGTCATACAGACTCAGGGAATTTGGCTTGGGTGTGAGGAGGTTTTGCGTGCTACTCAGGGCCCAGGGCATCACCCAGGCTGAATCTACATGAAGAAAGTTTAACGCAACCCATGAGTCACTGTATGCTGACCTCCTGCAGTGGAAACAGAAGGGTACCTCTGAGAAGCAAGTGGAAGCTTGTTTCCTTGTGGAAGCATGGAATGGTTTTGAGCTACAAGGCTTTTCAGCTCTGCACTAGCCACTTCTTCAAAGCACAACCCAGACTCTGCTTCTCTCTGGCCCGTCTCCACTCATACTGTTACTGTTGATATTCCATTTCTACAGACAAAACAAGGAGGTATTCCTGTGCTGAAAGTTATAAACTGAAATGTTTTGGGTACTGAATAAACATTGAAATCTTCTTGTGTCCCAGCCCCTTCCAGGAGGTGCCAGCTGTGTGCTTTTCTACTGGCTCACGGAGTAGCTAGCTAACGATTTGTTGCCTCTCTTTCTTTTGGGGATCAGCATGGTTTTACTCAGATCAGTGCCCCCTTATAACACAGTTCTTACGCAGGGTTGCCTCGTGGGCGAGCACCCCCGTGGGTTTTGGGTCCCTAACGTGCCGAACAGGATCTTCTGGCCAGCCTGAAGGAATGAAGAATATTCACCTGCTGTTTGCCTAACCCCAGTTAAATCTCCTCTGTGAGACCACACCCAGCCTTAGATGCCCTCTGGAATGCCCTCTGGAATGCCCCAAATCTTCAGTCTTCCCATCAAGATGATGGCATTCTTGCTGTAGCGAGTTACTCAGGAAGGCCTTCAGAAAAGCCAGACATGCTTCCCATTTCCTTTCAGTGCATCAAGCTGCACAGACCTCCATGTTCTAGAGTATTCTTTCCTCAAATATGGGCACATTTGCCTCTCGTTTCTTCCCTTGTCTGTTGAGCTGTAAAAGAAACTGTCCCTGACCACTCTAAGTGATGTAGCTTGCTAACCTTGTACCAGAATGTTATTTTTCCTGATATCCACAGTCCTCTTCTTCTGTTGTGGTTCCCTAACTTTTATCCAAGCACATGAGGGCCTAAGGACTATACCTCCAGCTTCATCTGTAGCTCCACAGGCTAGGTGTCGAGTGGGATGGGATGTGTCTGGGTATGTACATTCAGTGCTAAAGCTCCAGTGGCCACATTGACAGGCACACACCGCAGAGCAATAAAATGAAGGGAACTTGAATTTCCGATATCATGCAGTATCTTACCAACATCAGACATTCTGAAAGTCAAAATGAGCTAGATGTGTAACTTAAACTTGTTTGAGGTTTCTAATTTCTAGAGTCAAGTAATAGTAGAGTAAGTACCTTGCCTGCATTACATCATATTGTATTTATTTGTGTGTGATGATATGTATTCCCTTTTTCCTCCTCACTACGAGGCCAGCCCCTAGAGAGGAAGGACATTATTTTGCTTCTGCAATGTGGCTACAGGTTGGATCAATGTAAAGGCAAATAATAGGCCAACAAAAACTTGTTGAATAAGTCCAAGAGGAAATTTGCATTCTAGAGAGATGGGCATGTGTTGTTCTGGGAGATAGTTATCCCTTGTCACACTGCAAGATTGTACACTATTTATGGGGTGTTTTCTTACTCTATGCCCCTTGCCTGGAAGTGTGTCCCAGAGATACTGCCAGTGAGATGGAGCCCCAGAGTCAGCTGTGCTTGGGAGTTTTCTTCCCTTCCTATGCGTCCAGTGATGGGAGCCAAGGCAGTGAAGTCACAGTCGATAGGGAGACACAGGTGATTGCTGCACTGAGCAGCGGCATGTGAAATAGAACTGCAGTCATATTGGTTCCATGGAAACCTGAACTGCACAGGGGTAAGACACCATGTTAAGGAGAGAGAAGGATGCTGTAGCCACCTCTGTCTTCCCTTGATCTCCCTGATTTCTACCAGGTTGGTTCCATGGACGTTCCTTAGTTTTTTCCTCAGGCACTAGGGCCCTTGCTAGGGACTGCCCAGGATGCAGCCCTAAACACCCCTTGCATTTAGCTTGCAGTAACCCTTTGATAATATTAAATATTTTTTTTTTCATTTTTCCCTTCATGATTAGCTGTTGACTATAGAGTCCATAATTTTTTATCATTATCTTTAATTATTATTATATTTGGTGTTTAAGAACTTTAATGCTTCAAGATGTGTTAAAGTCCATTTATTTTTCAAAAGTTTATCCTTATAAATCACTTGTGCTATAAATGATCATATTTAAACTTCAATGATGCCCTTCCTCTGATCTGTAATCTAATAATTTGTCATAGACAAAGGTGCTGCGGAAAGTATGTGCTTTGACAGTACCCCATCCTCCTTCCTGTTGTTTCTGTGAGGACACCCTCCCCCTGGCACAGACCCCAGGGGAAACCATGCAGGAACATCCCTGACTGCTCTCTTCTGCTGGAGAGCCCCAAAGATAATCCCCTTCTTCTCTGCCAAAAGATGTCAGCAGCCATAATAACCACAGGTGTGTAGTTCTGGCTGTGGCATGACATTTTAGTCTCTGGCTCCTGGCTTCTCAAGGCTGGCTGATGGCTTACTCAGATAGCACGTGACCCTCAAAAGCAGTTCACAAGGACGGCTCCAGAGCCTGGGGTGCCAGCATTCGTCATTTGTGGTTTCTTTACTGTCTACAACACATGCTAGTCATATTTCAAAGGCTGGACGATTCTCTTTTGAAATCCAGGCCAAATTCTATTGTTTTCAATGCAATATATTACTTTCACATCTGTCTTCTCTGCCAGGAGCTTTATTTATTGGTTAATATTTCAACGGAAAAACATCCTTCCATTTAAATCTTTCAAAACCTGCATGTGTCTATAGGGAGTCCGCCAGTACTCTCAAGCCTTTATCAAAAGTTCTGCCATGCCTACAGCATGACCTCACATTCAGACCCACTGAGGACATTCCACAAAACGCTCCGTTTCTGTCATCTAGTATTTTCTCGTTCATTCTTCTTTGGCGAATACAAATGAATCCCTCAGCTGTTCTGACCTCGTCACGGACGAGGTAGCAGTGGTGTCACACTGGAGGAGAGAGACAGCATGGTCCTTCAGGAAGCCAGTGGCTTAGGAAGGGGGACAGGGAGGATAGTTCTGTGGTTGTTGGAGTTGCCCAATAAGTGTGTTAGGGCCTAACTTCATTCACAGTTAACACGGAGCACAGAAGCGGTCTGGAGACCTGGAAAGATAAGCAGGCGCTGGCAGGCAGGGTCAGTGAATCTAAGGTGCGGCCATAGTGCGGTGTGGAGGAATTATTGGTGTAATGATGGCATGTTGAAAACGTCACATTTAGGGCACATACAAATCTCAGTGGATCCCAATCAGCTAATCTTGAAGAAAATGGTACCAAGAAATAGCATAATGAAAGAAGGAGGGGGAGATAAGGGGAAGGGGAATAGTGAGGTGGTCAAATAAAGTGAGGTGGTCAAAATGAATATCTAAAGATTTTTTTTATGTAAAAGTATAGAAGACAGAGGATAATAGAAAACCTTTAAGATTTTCTAGAAGATGAAGTCCCCGTCACCTCAGAATTATACATGGAATAAAGTTAAATGTGCATGACTAAATGAAAGAAATCTGAATGGTTTCAGCAAAATGACATTCTGGAAAAGGCAAAACTCTGGAAATGGTTTAAGGATGAATGTTTTCCAGGGCTGGAGGGATGAACGAACAGAGGGAGCATGGGGAATTTTTAGGGCAGCAAGACTACTAATTTATGTTACTTTTAACAGTTGTTGCCATTATACATCTGTCATACAAACTTGATGATGACTAGCACACAGAATGGACTCCTCTCAACTCTGGACAGACTTTCAGTTCATAAGAAAATATGAATATTGGCTTGCCAATTGTGATATGTTTACTAACACCAGTACAAGATACTAAAAATGGAAGATGAATGTATTCCTGGGGTTTATGACGTTTTCTACTTTTTTAAATTAATTTTTTGTATGCCAGTCCCGACACTTGAACTCAGGGCCTGAACACTGTTTCTGAGCTTCTTTGTTCAAGGCTAATTGGAGATCAGTTTTAACAGACTTTTCCGCCCAGGCTGGCTTTGAACTGTGATCCTCAGATCTGTCTCCTGAGTAGCCAGGATTACAGGTTGTAAGCCATTGGCTCCCCACTTAACTTTTCCTACTTTTTGCTCAATATTTTTTTGTGAATCGTAAGACTGCTCATGAAGCATGATATTTTTTTCATATGTTTTTTTATTGTAGTTAATCTATTGTAGTTCTTCAGATACATTGATACTCTTTCTCATTTCTTGGTCCCCATTTCCCTCTCCCCACCCCTGCCCCAAAGCATGATATTTTTAATCATTAATACTGTAAACATCTTTAGAATCCTCTTGCTGATCTTTCTAACGAAAAAAAAATAGGAAAATATTTTTCACTAACGTTATCTGTTTTTCTTCCCCGACAGAAATAACCACCAGCAGAGGTTGCTAGAAGACAGGCATTCAGCATCCTGGAGTGGTGAGTGGTTTTGCTGCATCCAGCTCTGCTCCAGCCAGTGCCATGGGTGGCATTTCAGAGCAGAAATCTTACAGAAACTGACAGCCTTGGAGCATATTTTACCAAAGAAAACAGTCCAGTTGGATGTCTGATAATCAAGGGGAAGTCATACTTGTTTTTCTGAATGTTGATATATAAGGAAAATTGAAGGAATTATATTTCCCCCCATTTTATAGCCACTCAAACTTATAGCTAAGTTCTGAGCAAACAAGAGGACATTATACCCAAGTAAGAGCTGTTAAGTGAATGAATAACTTTGTTTAATTTTGCTTTACAAAAAAATTCCTGGTAGCGTGAGAAAATGGATGACAGTATTAATGGCTGACTTAACTCTTCTGAAGAAATTCCTAAATTTACATAGCTCTTTAAAATGAATCGATTTTCTAAGTCCCTTTCATTCTCATGGTTTTTAGTATGAGGAATGGTTGGTGCTGTAAGCAGGTTCGTTAAAAGTTCTCTTCAGCTGCCTTAAGAGAACTCTGAATGTGGTCTCCATGTATTCCCAGAGGTTATCCAAGAAAGGAAGTGGAGAATGTTCTTTTAGAAAGCATGAAGTGGGAAAATGTTTAAAACTATTTATAGCAGCACTTAGCTGTGGAAATCCCAGACTTTACCCACTATTTATAGTTATTCTTTGGGTTAAAAGGGTGAAACCAGAAATCTTGAAAATGCTACATGCTTTTATCCAACAGTTAAAACTAATAAGCTGTCTTTCTGTGGTTATGATAACCAGATACTTGTAAGAGTAAATCTGGAAATGACAATAAATATGTCTTGGGTTAGAAAAAAATTGTTTGTTTAAATTCAAAAGAGCAATATTTGCTCTGATTAAGTGACTTGTATTTGAGTTGCTTAGGTTTGGAAATTATCTCCAAATTAGATTCTGTCCTGGGCTTCTGAGATTTTTAGAAGGGGTAAGGAGAGAAGATTTTAAAAGTCGGCATAAGGACACACAGGCCAGCGAATTTCCAACACTGGCTGAATATCTGAAGAAAGGGAAGACTGGGAAAACTTAGTGAATTTGAAACTGCAGAGGAATACACATTTCTGAATGTTCCTTCCAGTCACAATAGCAAACTTTGACTTGGCCTTGAATGTGTGTTATAGAATTTGCACTTATTAGCATGATTCCTTTTTTGGAAGTCTTAGTGCTTGAGTTACCACTTTGTAAAGTTACCACCTTATTCTATGTCACAACTGAGGAATTTGAGTTTGTTACTTAGTATATTTCTCTTGGAGAAGACAATATAAGAATGCTTAGAGCTGGCCGGGAGTTTGGCCTAGTGGTTAAAGTGCTTGCCTAGCATGCACGAAGACCTGGGTTCGATTCCTTGGTACCACATACATAGAAAAAAGCCAGAAGTGGTGCTGAGGCTCAAGTGGTAGAGCTTTAGCCTTGAGAAAGTCCAAGGACAGTGCTCAGGCCCTGAGCTCAAGCCCAGGACTGGCAAAAAAAAAAAAAAAAAAAAGTGCTCAGAGCTGTGAAAATTTGGGTGGGGGCAGTGGCCAGGACAAGGTGGGCAAGGAGTCCTTAGGAATTGAAATGTTACCATGTTAAGATAAAATCCTGAAAGAAGGGAAAATTTTGCTTCAAAAACAATGTGTATAAAACTCTAGAGATGCTCAAGAATGCAGAAACACAGCAGAGGAAAAACCACCCAGCTGTGGCTGCCTCTACACGTGGGTCTTTGCACTTGCTTCTCACAGAACCCGATCTCACTGGTATTGGTGATCACTCAGGCTACTGCCTAGCTAAGACACAACCCACTTGGCTTTTTGCGTCAATCAGTTTGGACCGGAAAATCAGGCTTCAACAAGGCCGCTGCACGAGTACAATGTACCTTTTACCCCACATCCCAAGTCCTAACGAACAGCTGCTGGGGATGGAGCAGCCTACGAAGGAGCTCAGTGTCAGCCGGCCGCCTCGGGCCCCTGCTGCCACATCCCATAAGCTAGAGAAATGAACCTCATCACTTTTTTCCCTCACACTGGGCCAGTGGCCACTTGTTTTCAATTCTCAAAACATTAGCTGCACAGGCCATCTGTGGTCACTTGCTTAGTCGCCACCTCTGACGTTCCTGCCCTTCCTATTTGTCCCTGGGGTAGCTGCCTCTGAAGCACTCGTTTCCTGTGGCCACCAGGGCTGTCAGAGGTGTCATTGTAGCCCCTCCATGAGCCTCTTACTCTTGTGCTGAGGCCTTGGCGGATTTCCTTGGAAGCCACATGTGTTCAGGAACCTGGAGGGGCCTGTGAGAAAAAGTTAAGGCTTAAGTCCTCCCCCAGCTTCTGCTGTCAACATTTCGAGTGGTTCTTGGTGCGGCCTATGTCTCTGCTCTGGAATCAAAGACTGGGCCAGACTCTCAAAGGCCTCTCCAACTCTAAGTGGGTTCACTTTCTCCCCTCTCAGCCCTTTCTTAGGCTGCACCAAAGCCTGGAGACTGTGCCATCCTTTTCATCTACATCCAGTCCTTGAACCTGCAGACAGCTACCATCTTTCCTGCACCCCTCCCCAGATCTTGGAGGAGGGAAAACGCAAAGTGGTCCCTCTGAGGCCCTGGGCTCCTTGGACATTCTCACAGTGGATTTCCTCTGTCTGCTTTGGGTTTCTTCTGAAAGACAATTCCATTTTTATATGTCTTTTAATAAAAGACATTAGAATACTGGCCACCCCAGGAGTGCACATGGAGCCTCTTGTAGGTCTCGGGGCTCAGGCACATTAATCCTGAATCTGTATCCAGGACTAAAAATCATCAGAAATGGTGTGACAAGAAAACCAGTGATTAACTATTTGTGACCGTCCTTGGCCTCACTCGATTGCTGTCTCAACCAACTCCCTATGCTGGACTGCTTTTTTCCACATGTTATTCCTGGTGGCTGCTTGGGCAGAATCCTCAGAGGAATCCATACTACCTACTCTACCTCAGATCGAAGTGATTTGTCAACCAATAATGAAACGATCTTCCAGTCTTATATGGGGAATTCCATTATACATGGTGCTTAAGTCTTTGTGATAAAATTCTTTTGTATGCTCAGGTCAGAAAACTGTGATATATATATATAATCATATATATATAAAATCATATACATACATATATATATATATATATAAAATCCTATCCATCTAACACAGTCAATTGTCAGTGATAGCTGACTCCTGGCCTGGTGTTGAAATTCAACGCTTGAATCCCAAAGGTAGACTGGTTTGCCTGGCACCTCTGCTTCTCAGGTACAAGAATAATAGCTATCCAGATGTTAAAATCCATATGCAGTAGTTGTGGTGTGTGTGCTCCCCCAGCTTGGGAACTACCAGCACTTTCCACAATCCCAGCATGGTATCACTACTCTCACACTCCAAAAGAAAGAGTCTCTGAGGAGAACATTGTATTTACTAGGACAAGAAAGCAGGGGGGAAAAAAATGGAAGGCTTTTCCGAGAGAAAGATTGAAGTAGAAATGCATTTCTGGTTAACCATATTAACTAGGGAATTGAGAGCACTGCGGTATTCCTGTATTCTGTAAATATCATGTCTAGTGGAAGATTGATTAAATGTGAAAGTCATAAACAGTGACATGGCTCTCCATAGGTTAGGAAGTTCCAGTTGTGGCCCTGAGTGAGATTCTGAACCCCACCCCCTCACTACATCCCACTGCCCAGTTTGATTGCATTAGCATTAATTCAGTTTAAATGGGATACCATGTTCTTGACATGACTTTAACGTTTCTCAAGTTTCTCCATGATTGCTGTCATGATCTGTGTGCCTATAGTCACGACTTTAAGAATCTCATCTACTTCATAAAAAGTTTGCAGCCATTATTCTTAATTCATTTACTGTGTGTATCCCCAGGGGTAACTTATCTTGTTTGGCAGAGGCAGTTTGTATTATTAGTTAATTCTAAGTAATCTCCAAGTTAGCATTTCAGATTGGGAGGAGTCGCCTGGCAACGACGACATGTGTGGAGTTCGTTTAAGCCCTCTTGTTTTGCCTTTTATTTCAGAAGCTGATATTAGTTGCTGTGACTTAATTGGTAATGTGTTAGCCAGCCAGCTCAAGAGGTTCTTCAAAAAAGGAAATCATGGGCCGGGAGTTTGGCCTAGTGGTAGAGTGCTTGCCTAGCATGCACCAAGACTCAGGTTCGATTCCTCGGAACCACATACATAGAAAAAAGCTGGAAGTGGTGCTGAGGCTCAAGTGGTAGAGCTCTAGTCTTGAGAAAGTCCAAGGACTGTGCTCAGGCCCTGAGCTCAAGCCCAGGGCTGGCAAAAAAAAAAAAAAAAAGGAAATCACACACTGGCTGAGACGCACTGACCACTTGGGACTGGCGGATTTGTGATGTGTGATGTGTGTGATATGTGTGCACGTGTAAGTATGCCAATCCACATCCACATTCCCCCGTCCCCACGATCATTCCATCCTCAAGATTTCCCCAGGCTTTCCAAGAGTGGTGTGTGGCTACAAAACAAATCCCATCCGCTGCTGCCTGGGAATGGGCAGGGACGTGAGGCAGAACACAGAGACACAAAGTAACTGACACACACACACACACACACACACACACACACACAGCGCCCTTCCATCCTGGAGGATACCTTATACTGTCTTTTGGAAACCTGTTTGGAAAGAACATGGACTATGGAATCAGACAAATGGAATTTGAATTTTCTTTTACATTAAGAGAAGGGGGACCGCGAGCAAGCTACTTAACTCTTGCCACATGCATTTTCTCCAGGATGGAGGCTCTGTGGGCTCAATGAGATGATTAAATGTAACTCCCCTCCCCCATCGTCCCCAGTCTGTTTCACGTGTTAGCAATCTCCAACAGCCTTGCTGTATATCCCTTCATGCAGGTCACCGACGAAAGGGATCTGGACGTTCCTGGCCACAGAGGGCTCTTCAGAGTTTCACAGGAGAGGTGGAAAGAGAAGGCTAAATGAAGACTAGAAAATGAAGCTGTGGTTGGCATCTCTTTGTAGGGCAAAACCAAGGCCAAGGCTAGCACAGGTGGCACACAGGCCACATCTCTTCCTGATTGTCTTGGTCGTCTTGGTGCACATCTTACCTGTCTTCAGTGGAAGGAGGGAGGGGGGGAAAGGGGATTTAGTCTTTTCCCCCATCCTTTCCCCTTTCTGTGCTAGTAAGCAGCTCCCTTCCTAGACCCCAAGGTGTGGCTGCTGCCATAAAGAGAAGTGAAAACATTTGCAAACTGCACTTCTTCCTACGCATGCTTGCCAGAGTAAATTAGGCACCAACATGGAGGTGAACTGAGACGGTTTTCACGTGGTCTCTCTTTCCTAACATCTCTCCTTGTCCTAGACTCACCCATCGGGGAAGATGCTGACACGGTGAGGCGCGCACAGGTGTGGTGACATCCTGTCAGGCTTGAAGGCAGCGGGGTCCCCCTCGCAGGACCCAGGCCTTCCTCACCAAGCCACCTGTGTCATATTGAACAGCGTGGAACAGAATAGGATGTGATTTAAAACTAAAACACTGTTCACTTCTGAACTCTCCACCGGCTATTTCCAGATGATGGACAGTAGAAGTGAATGAAGGGAGACTGCTGTGTGTATGATGGGGAGCTGAGTCCCTGGAGACAGCCCTGGGTCTGGAAAATGCGGATGCCAAGCGGAGGATACAAGACTGGAGGAACGCATGGAAGACCCTACTTACGCTGTCTTGTCTGCTGAAGCCTCAAAAAGAAAACGGGAAGCAGCTGCTGCTCAGCGCCAGGCGTCTCAGACTGGAAGGGCAGTAGCAGAATGTCCTTCCGTGCCTGATTGCACACACACATCCACATGCAGAGAGAGGAGCCCATGTCTGCTGGGCGCAGACTGGCGCTCCTTTCCGGGTCTCCTTGGAAGCAGGTGACTCGCTGTCCTCCATGTCCCCGATGTCACCAGATGTTCTGACGGAGCTCTTTTCTGGGGAGGCCACCCCGTTGTTGGGCAAGCTGGGGATTCTAGAGCCTCCAGGCTGCTGGGCTGATAGATTCTCCAATGGCAACAGTTGCCCCGGGGTGGGAGGGGCAGGCGCCACAGTCCTCTGCACTTCTCCCAGGCTGACTTACAAGCATCCCCTGCACCCTTCTGGCAGCCCTCAGGTGTCCGGCTGTGTTCTAGGCTGTCTTGACCCTCCAGGAGGCTTTGCCTTTGTGGAGGGCATCGTGCTGGCACCTTCTTTGGAGGGCACTTCATCTTGGGACCTTCCTACTGGTACAGCTGCCTGGAGCTGGTCACCGGACCATTCAGATGTACCTCTTTCTGTGTAATGAGCAAAGAAGGAGCAGAACAAGGGTCTGAGTTAGCCCAGATCCAGCTGGAAGGGTTCATGAGGACGGCCCGGAGGCTGCTGAGAGAGAGCTGCTTTCGCTGACCACCGCCTCATCATCCACTACCTCCCCTTGTCGTGAAGGCCTCAGGGACACCATCCCAGGACCGTTTTCATACTGGCGTGGTACAGGAGCCCTGACTCCTTCCTGCTTTCAGGTCATTTTCTCTCTTTTGCCTATAAGCACTCTCAGCGTCTCTATTTCTCCATCCTTCGGGATCTTAATTCCCCCTAAACGATGCCATTCAGAGTATCCCTAACTTCAGAAGAGTTCATCTCAAATGGAGTCCCCGAGAGTTTGAAGAGTAATGGAGAGGCAGAAACTTGGTCTTTGTCCTCCCTCATCTTCAGGCCTTTGGAAGTCCGGTGGTCACCCCGTGGGTATTCTCAGCCCTTCCTACTGTCTCTAGCTTCAGGACATGAGCACTGGCTGTGAGCCTGCCCGCCCCCACGGCTTCCCCTCCTGCTCTGGCTAGCTGCCCCTTCCAACTGAGCTCCTCTTCTCTTTCCTGTTCCCTCTTAAGAGGGAGATGAAGCTGCAAAGATAAAGCCCCGTTCCTGTGGTGGAGGCCCCAGGACGACCTCCCCACGGAGACCCTGAAGTGTACAGTATAGAGGTGGCCCTCTGCTCACGCATCCTCCATTGTCCAGGGGTCTGCCCCACCAAGCATGGAGGTGCCTGAGGCCCCGGTGAGCTAATAGGGCATAAGTCTGTACTGAAACCTGTTGAATAAAAATGGATAATCTACAGCACTCTTTCCTTCCTTCAAAATTGGCAATGCTACCATTAAACTACGGATCACAGTTGAGTCATAGAATGGCCGAGCCGATAAGCAAGTACCAGCCAAAGCCGTGTTTCGGTAGGATTCCAAATACTTGGCTCATTCACTTGCATACACACTGTAATCTGGGGACTGTTGGTGTCTTGTGACCAGCAAGAGGCAGACATGAGTGATTTCTTCCAGACTCCTTGCTTTCAGGAGAGTCTGGAGCTGGTCTGTCAGCACCTATCGTCTCGGCATTCGCGGTGGTGCTTTATGGCTGCTCCCTGGAGCCAAAGAAACAGGAACCATTTGGTGAAACCCACTGTCCAGGAGGTAAAACCAACTGAAAGCCAGAAGGGTGACCAACTAAAGGAAACCACAGATAATCAGGTTACATTCAAGGAGGGAAGGAAGGAAGAAGGATAAACGGGTTGGAAAATGGTTCGGGAGTGTTCCTCCGTGGGGTAGCAGAGTGTATGCCTGAAAGAGAATGTCCAGTGCTCTCCGCTGCAAGGCTGGCTCTCTCCACGGAATTCCAGTCATGTAGTCATGCCTTTCCTAAACGAAAGACAGAGCCAAGGGCCAGGACTGTGGCTCCTGTGCCCAGTCACAGAGGGCCCTCAGCATACTGGGGGCCTCGCAATGTCCCAGCGCAAGCAGCAAGGGGGCTTGGGCTCAAGGGGGCAGCGTGTCGGGAGCCTAGAGTGAGAAGGATGTAACTATCTGAATCAAGCCCATTTTTTAGTACAATATATCAAATATTCATAAATCTCAGTTCTAAGTAATTTGATGCCATCCTGAGGCCAATGCAAAAACCTCAAGCTTGTTGATCAAATTCTTAAGCAGTCTTGGTTTAACCTGCATTTCATCTGCCTTTGTATTTCATTCATTTATCCCTGCAGACTTGTAAGACATATGCCCTATTTCTGTCCTTGCAATGGTTATATTCACAGTCCTTTACCGGCACCTGGGAGAGCAGGGGTCGGGACTATCTGACATCTTCCCGCGCACAGCCGAGGTCTTAGGATGCCCTCACTGCACTCACACGCTTTCCAATCTCAGTGCTGCCAACAGGCCGTATTTGAATGAACGCCTATTTTTTGACTTTCCGGGTTGCACCACTGTTTTTTCCTACTTAATGTGTATTTCAGCTTATGTATTGTTTGTCCCTTTTCAAACCTCATATTTCCACTTTGTGGTATCATCTCAAGTTCCTGAAGCATGTCCTTTCAATGATCTTTAAGTTTTTCAGTGGGAATAATTCCTATTTTCCATCTATTTCCCCTTACTTTCGAAGTTTCACTGGCTATTCTAAGTCTAGATCTGTAATTATTTTCTAATATGTGAAAGGTTTCATTGTTACTGATACAAAGTCTGCTGTAAGTCTGAGTTTTGTAAGTGTGTGCGCCATTCCTGGGACATGAACTCAGGGTCTGGGCATTGTCCCTAAGCTTTTTGTGCTCAAGGCAAGTGCTCTACAACTTAGCCACAGAACCACTTCTGGAGCCTTATGCTTAGTAAGCGAGAGCTCTACTACTTGAGCCATGCCTCCAGGCTTGATTTTTGCTGGTTATTTTTGAGAGAGAGTTATCTAGAGAGAGTTGTCTAGTAACTGTTCTGCCTTAGCTGGTCTCAAATCATGGTCTCAGCCTCTTAACTAGCTACAGTGAGCCACTGGTATCTGGCTTTCTCCTGCCACTTTTAAGTAGCTATAGTAGCTATACATTGTCAAAACACATAGCTATTACGTACTACCTTCTCTCATGTGTGCTTATGTGTCTGTTTACTTACCTATCTATCTGTTATCTGCAGACTCACTGTCAATGCCTAAGTCAATGTCTTGCCACTCTCTGGCTGTCTGAAGTAGATCTATAATGAGTTCCTCAGCAAAGGATCATTCCCGTGTCCTGTCTGTCACATTGACAATAGTGTGTCTGTCTTATTTACTTCCAAGACAGTTGCTTTGGAGATAACATTCTCACATATTTTCCTTGAATAGTTTCAATATGTGATTTTTTCCCTTCATATAAAACACTGCAAATGAGAAAGTTGGATGATTATCTACATTTTTTTCTTACCTGTCATATGCATTCGGAAAAAATTATTATGAACGGAATCGTGTTTCCCTCAAATTCCTGATGAAGTCCCCTACTGTGACTGTTGGAGCTAGGCTCTCTGTATACCTTTGCCACAGCTGAGATACTCTGGCCTCCGATGCCTAAAATGTTTGCCCTCTGACCAGGTCTTGACTTTTAACATTTTTTATTTATTGTTTGCCAGGCCTGGGGCTTGAACTCAGGCCCTGAGCACTGTCCTTGGGCTTTCTTAAGGCTAGCAGTCTGCCACTTGAGCCACAGCACCACTTCTGACTTTTTCTATCTGTGTGGTACTGAGGAATGGAACCTGGATCTTTGTGCATGCTAGGCAAGCACTCTACCACTAGGCTAAACTCCCATCCCTAACTTTTTATTTTTTAACTTTTGTGGCTTTCATGCCTACTCAACTCTACGGACTTCTGGTAGGTTCAGGTCCCAGCCTAGATGACCACTCAGCTGGACGGTCTTGAGAGTGCAGTGGGACAGACTGTGGACCTCTCGTTCTCACAGGTAAAACCTAAAGCAAAGCCTAGAGCTTTGCTCCAGGCACCCCTGCCGTGCTTCGCAGAGGCCTGCTGTTCTCCAGGCAGTTTGCTGCTCAGGGCTCCCTGCTGCCTCTCCTGGGTGTGCACTGGGGGAGGGGAGGGAGAGGGGTTGCTCACACCCACCTGTCTTTTGCAAATTTCTTCGCTTGGGTTTGCTACTCGGATGTCTATCTTTTCAAAAATATTTCAACACTAAATGGATGGTTTTAATTTTTAAAATTTCTTTCTTGGTTCCTTCAAAGCTTGGTGCTCTCATCTGGGGGTTTCTTGATCTTTCTTCGGTCTCTTTATGTCCTTCCCTTTTTGTGTGTTGTGGCATGGTTTTGGGAGAATTCGGAGCGGTAGGCTGGTACGGCTCCTTGATCTTCTTTTGCCTAAGCATCTCTCAGCCCATCCTCTCCTTCCACTCTCCAGCTTTTCACCCAAAGAAAGGCAGGAGGGCTTCGCTCCAGGGACGACTGGCACATCTGGCTGGCTTCTGCTGCGCTCCCTCCTGTTGCTTCTCGGCCACCTCATGCCTTGTGCCTCTGCACTCTGTCGGTGATGGCCTTCTCTCTGAAAGTGAATCCAATGCCCACTTCTGGATGTGTGTTCTAAAAACATTCTTTTCCACACACAACAAACCCTTTTCCTCTAGTGTGACATCCTTCTGGCTTTCAACTAAACCAGGTCTCACAACTAGTGCTTGGTTGTTGGATATGAAATGAATGCTAACTCTTGGCTCTCTCCATTTGGTTAGAAGCAATCTCTGCCCTTTGCTGGGAGGCGAACTCACACTGGCTCGGAGAGTGGACCTTCCTGCGATCACCCAGCAGTGCCCCAGGGAGGGTTACTCTATGAGGGGGCAGGTGCCGGTCCCCTACTTTGGATAGAACGAGGGACAAGGTGTCTACGTAGATCCCTTCGCCTCTGGTGACAGGCTAACTTTTTAATGTGCTTGGGCACATTCGAGTTAAAACTTGCAGTTCCCTTTGCTCCTTCCCTGCCAAGTTGAGGACGCAGGGCCTCTAGCCCAGGGCTCAGGTATGTGATGTCTAATTTGGGCTCAAAAGCTATTCCAAGGCGACTCTGGGATCCTATAAATCTTTAACAATGGGTGGTGGGAAGTGCTCAAGAAAAGCAAGATGCCAGAGTTCAAAATACCCAGATTCTCCTGTAGGTCTCGGATTGGTGCCCCATGGTCACAGGATGAAGTGACAGTCTTTCATCGTGGCTCTGACACGAGGGCTGGCACACAGAATTCCTGCTTTAACTCTGGAATGAGACCTACGGCCTGATGAGTTCTGGCCCTCCCTGCCTCGCCACCGCAGCGCCACACAGCTAGCACAGACAGCCCTTTTCTGTATCATGACCAGTTCTCAGTCACTGAGTGATTGGGTTTCATGTTGCTGGCCAGTCCAGAGCTGGCTGATAAGGGGTCCTGGGTGGAGCCCTGAGGTCTGGCAGCCTCTTCCTTTTCCAGCCCTCTCTGGTCCTGTGTGGCCACACTATTAGAGGGGCTCTCTTGAACTGCACCCCAGTCTGTCTCTTTGTTGACAGCTGGGCACTGGCCCAGCCAGGACGGCTTTCCTCAGACCAGTCCTCCGCCTTTAGCTTTGGCTGAGGTCACATTTGCTGGCTCGTAGGAAAGGAGATGAAGTGCACTTTTTCAGTCAGTCTTCCCTCTGGACTATTAAAGATAGAACAACTATTTGTTCCCATAGATAAGCTGCGAATCCAAAGTGCTTAAAAAATTGAAACCAGATTAATAAGGGACGGCGGCTGCCAACGTCTTAGGTGGAGCTGAGTCCGCAAGGTCTTAAGGCTTTGGGAAAATATTAACGCCTGAGCTGGGAACATGTACCAAGGAAAATACTGGTTTAGCCTGAAGACTATTTGTATGCCCTTGTTTAGTTACAGGTCAATAAGTTCAATTATTGTGTCAGCTAACAGTTCAAATGATAGAGGGATAAAACTTGATATTGTCTTCTTGGCATAAAAACTTGGATAGTTTAAAATAAAACTGGAGAAGCAATATTGTGAGGAGAGGACAAGAGTTAATTATAACCACAGATAACTCTAAGATAGAGATATCTGGCCCTTTCTTATGGTCAATTAAGTCAAATAATTGCTAGACACACAATCATCATAAGTACACACATTCTCTACTTCTCCACGGCTTGGATGACCTGGACCTAGCCTGGGTTCTGTGCACTGGCTGGTTGCTGGAGGACCCCTCTGAGGAGCTGGGGAGGCTGTAGTGAGGGCGCTCACACACTGTTCCAGGAGGGGGGCCGGGCAGGCGATGCTGAGAACCGCCCATGGTCTGCCTTAGATTACTGGGGGAACTATCGGGACAGCGTGGTAGGCAGAATCTGTCTCACCACAAGATGTCTGTGTTCTGACGCAGGCACAACTGTGGGACCTCACACACCGAGGACAGAGGACCGGTGGGTGGGGAGCAAGTCACCAGCTGACTTTAAAACCACGGTGTGAGGACTTCCTGAGCAGTCCCAAGGCAGTTCATGTCACCAGAAGGGTCTTGGAGTGAGGGGGCAGGGAGAAGAGTAACCGTCAGAGTGAAGCGAGCCCATAGCCACCCAGCCACAGTCCCTGGCCTGGCTGTGGAGTGGAGCGGGGCTGATGTGGGAGGCCGGGGATGGAGGAAAATGGATCCTCCCCAGGCTTTTGTTAAGGAACACAGATCTGCTCACATCTTGACTTTAGCAAGAGCATTTCGACAAACACAGAACCCATACTGGCCTCTAGAGAAGAAGCGGGAAATGGGAGAGAAGAGATGAAAATTACAATGGAACACAGGAAAGATGCAACAGAGAAGCAAAGAAGAGGAAGAAGGATCAAATTGGAGGGAAGGGACAAAAAGCGAAGCAGCTGACACCTTGAATTCCACTTAACAAGGAGCTTTACCTTCTCAGAAGCCTGGTGTCAGTTAGGTGTCTTTATCCCTTAGATAAGCAAATTCAGGCCTGGGCTTTTGAGTAATACAACCACAAAAAGGCTGGGTGGACATGTCAGAGAAAAAGGAAACAGCAAATGTGCAACACTCACATTTAGGGAAGAAAGCTTTGAGTATATTTCGATTATGGAGGAGCCTGGATTTTTCTTTTCAAAATTATTCATAACATTGCTGATCAAATATTGTGATACTGAGAAAGTTTGTATATAAAGGCCAACTGTGGTCTGCTTACCTCTCTCAAACCATTTCTCTGTGTTGCCTTCCTATATTGTCATTGTCTTAAACATACAGAATCTTGCCTGGTTCTGGGTGTCGTAAAAATATTTATTTTGTTATCTCATATCACAAACATTTCCCACATTGTACCAACTTTCATCATTGTAAAGGTTACTTGATATTTTATCAGACTGATGTATAACCCTCTAAATTATTTGGACATTGCTGAATGTCCTATTTCTTCTCAATTTGGTTTATATATCCATGGATACATGAAGGATTCCATCTTAGGACATTTTATTTCTATTATATGTAACAAGGGTGTGGATATTCTTATGAATAAGCCAGGTGCCAATTTTCTTGGCCTTGGTCAATGTTTACAGACATGGGTGAGTTGACCTCACTGGGGTTACACGTTTTTCAATTACAAATTTGTCTTGAGATTTTAAATTAGTATCTACTGATGAGCATTTTTATGATTTCATCTTTATTTATACACAGTCGTACTCTTATATTTATTTGGTGCAGTGAGTAATGTCTTCATTTGAATCGTACAATTCAAATTGTGTTAAGGAAAAACTAAAATCGCACCTTCCCAGCCTCAGAAGTCTAAAGAGGCTGCCAATGAGTCAAGAGAGCCCTGGTGGGTTGGAAGTCACTTAAGGTGAAAATGGAGCGCCCTCAGGGGACAGTCCTGCGGTGGCCCCTGGATAGCTTGAGTGTGGGAGCCGTCACCAAGAAGCTCCACCATGAGACCAGGGTGGCCCTTGGCGGGCGTGGTCTGCAGGGAATGGAGGTGGAGGTTAGGGCTGGAGGCCACAGCCAGAGGCGGAGGACTCAGAGGGCTCCAGCCTGCAGGCCCTGCAGGAGGGCTCCCTGGATGCCTTGGCGGGGTGGGGTGGGGGGCGTGGTCTGGCTCCCCAGGGGCGGGGCCTGGGCACTCACCTTCTCTGAGACAGCATCCTATATAATTGTTACTTTTTGTGTTTGATGACTCAGGTCATTTTATTTATTTATTCTTTAACTATCTTTAAAGAGTTGCGCAGAGGGACTTCAGTTGAACAACACAGTTTTGAGTCATTTCTAATGGGAACGTTTTCAAAATGGAGTGGCTTATGGGAAGCCCAGAGTGAAGTGGAGCTGGGAGGCCTTCGGGTGCGAGGACTGTAGCAGCTCTGAAAAGCCGCGCCTTTCCCAAGGCCGCTGCCACGCCACCCAAAGAGCAGCTTGCCAGCACCTCTGGCCAGCCGCCGCCTGTCCAACAGGGCCTGGTGCCCACCCTTGTCACTGGCCGCTGCGTGACAAGGTTTCCCCAACTTCCTCATATGCCTGCGGCTTAGGAGGAGGCAGGAGCTCCAGTTCACAGCCCCCTGCGTCGCCCGTAAGCTTGTTCTTTGGAGTGCCTTTTTGCTGTTCTTTTCTTCCACTTTTTGTCAGTTCTGTTTCATGTTTTCAAAATACTTCAAGATTTGAGACCTTTAGAAAAGTATGTTTGGTAGTAGTTGTATTTCCCTTTTTATGCTTAATATTATTGTTTTTCTGTTTTTAATCCCTTGAGATACTTCTCAGACATGGGTTTATCAGGGTGATAAACATCTTTTGATTATTATTCCTTTTTTTTTTTTTTTGCCTGGGCCTGAGCACTGTCCTTGGACTTTTTTCTCGAGCTCTGCCACTCGAGCCTCAGCACCACTTCCAGCTTTTTCCTATGTATGTGGTACCAAGAATCGAACCCGCATCTTCGTGCATGCTAGGCAAGCACTCTACCACGAGGCCAAACTCCTGGCCTCCTTTTTATTTTCTATTGCAAATTTCTGCTGTTAATCATTGGATTATAACCAGATTGCTTTAATTTACTCCTTTCAGTTGGTACTTACCTAGCAAGAGTTTTAGGTTACTAATTGAACAATATTTAGCCCTATGTATTGTTTCAGTTGTATTTTTTTGGCTGTAAATCTTCTTTCATTTTCCATTATAATTTCTTATGATGTATCAATTATTATTTTTTTTTTTTTGCCAGTCCTGGGCTTGAGCTTAAGGCCTGAGCACTGTCCTTGGATTTTTCTCAAGGCTAGAGCTCTACCACTTGAGCCTCAGCACCACTTCTGGCTTTTTTCTATGTATGTGGTACCGAGGAATCGAACCCGGGTCTTCATGCATGCTAGGCAAGCACTTTAACCACTAGGCCAAACTCCCGGCCCCTATGATGTATCAATTATTTTTAACCTCCATTTTCAATTTTCAAATACGGTTTTGGGGCTTTTCAGACACTATTTTAGGTGGGTAAACATGGTCTGAATGAAAGCTATCCCTGAAACTAGTTTGACTCTTTCTTTTTCCTCCCTGATGGCCACTGTGGGCTGTCACCCAGTGCGAAGTGTTTCCTGTCTCTTCTCTGACTGGTCACCCTTCCAGAGCCTCAGTTTTGTCCTCCACCCTCACGTCCCACAGACCCTTGGCTTTGCCTGCTTCCCCTGTTGGTCACTAACACTGAGTCCCTGAGCCCTTTCCTCAGCCCTCAGCTGTGGCGGTGCGCCTTCCTTGTCAGGCAGGAGTCTGTAATGCAGGAAGATGCATGTGATATGCTTGGGTATTTCCAGTAGGAAACTCTTAGCCCCTTGAGTGAACCCTATACTTCCTATAGGTTTGTGTTTTTTTTTTTTTTTTTGCCAGTCCTGAGCTCAGGGCTTGAGCACTGTCCTTGGGTTTTCTTAAGGTTAAAACTCTACCGCTTGAGCCACAGCACCACTTACGGCTTTTTCTGTGTATGTGGTACCAAGGAATCAAACCCGGGTCTTCACGCATGCTAGGCAAGCACGGTACCAATAGGCCAAACTCCTGGCCCACTATAGTATTTTGGAAGCTGGTAACCTGGTCCCTGTACGTTTCTTTACTCTGAATTTTCCACAAACGCTCTTGGGGAAGGGCCTTGAAACAATGAACTAGTAAAGGCTCTACACGGAAACAGAAGAGGAAGTGCATGTGTCCTGACTGACTCCGTGATATGAGGATATGCTCTGTGGGTTCGGGCTGGTGGATGGTCTGGCAAATTTTCACACATGTTGCTTTTGTGTTGCGTGCTGAATCTCATCATCATGTTTTACAATGGTTACCTTTATTCCTTACGTTCTGAGAATGCTGTTTGCACAATAGCCTCATGGGTAGGCCGCATCAGGGGCCCCTCGTATGGGTGTGTGAGAGGCCCTGAGGGCTTCAACCGATCAATTCTCTGAGTGGGCCTGGCCTCATCGGTCTGGGTGGGCTCCTGCATGGCCATCTTGTGCACAGCAGCTAACAGAGGGGTCTGGATCAGACGACCCAGCTAGGCCTGGCCTGGCTCCACCCAGCCCTTGGCTGAGGAATGCCTAGGAAGAGAACGGTCTTGGCCTGGAATAAAGGCCAGTCCTAAAGGAACTGAGAGCTGGAGGCTGGAGGCTGGGGTCTGTGAGCTGCCTGCTTTGACTGCTGTTGAGCAGGAGTTTGCTGTGGGGAGATCTGAGGTCCCTCAGGGCTGCCACACATTGAAAAATTTGCATACTGCAAGTGTATTGTTTAGTGATTGCAGTAAGTACACACAGCTGTGTAATCAAAGTCACACCCCAGGTTTAGAATGTTTCCATCACCCCAAAATGTTTGCTGTCCATTCTTCCTACCCCAGCCACTGGAAACCGTTAGTCTATTTTCTTTCTGTAGTTTTCTCTATTCTAGAAACTTTTATCTAAGTGGGGCCACATAGCATGAGCTGTTGAGTCTGGCTTCTTTGACTGGCCTCAAGTGTCCTCGGTGTGGACCCACGCCCGCTCGTGAGCTGCTGTTCATCTGGGCAGACACGGCGGAGTGTGCGTGCCGCCTCGACTAACTGGTGAACGGCCTTCGTGTTCAGTAGGACGTATTCATAAAGGCCAATCAACTTATGGGCGTTCTTTGGCTATTCTTGGCAGTCACACAATTGAAATTAGTTTTTATTCTGGGAGTACAATACTCCTGTGGTGTTTTATTTATGAATATGACTAAGATATATATAAAAAATGCATTCCAGAGAAAGCAGCCAGCAAAGGCTGGCCAGTGCTGCTGCGAGATGTAGATACGCCATCAGCAGGGCCCAGACGAGTTCTGGAGACGAAAGCCACATCACCCACAGGGCAGACACCAGGCTGCCATCGCCTTCCGCATGCCAGCTCCTTCTTCTCATGGCCACCTGGGGACTGCAAGCCCAACACCGTGGCCACGGACCACCGTTCTCACTGAGGCAACAAGTAGTCTTCAAAGTTACACACCCTGTTCTGAGTGATGGAATCTGGGGACAGAAAGAAAAACAGAGTGGCAGTTGCAGTAGCCAGTAAAACAGAAAGATGCACCCATGAAAGCATATCTTCAAAGCCTTAAATGGTTCAGAGCTGTTATCTGTAAGCCACCTTATCCTTATAGCACATGTGGCTTTCAAAAAAAACAGAACAGAATAACATAAAAACAATTCAGTTCCCCAGTTGCACAGGTCACAGTTCAAGTTCAGCCAGCTGTCCTATTAGGTTACAGCACCAGAGCCAGTCCACCACAGTGGAACACCCTGAAAGAATTTGCAACACTTCAAACAGCTCATTAGTGTATGTGATTAGCACGCAATCGATAACACATATAAGCATTCATATAAAACTACCCATCTTTACATGTACTCATTGCTACCGAAATGTTTTTATTAGCATACATTAATTGTATGGAGGGTTAGATTGTGGTAATTTCATGTGTAAAATGTACTTTGAACAAATCTTCTTGTTGTTTTCTCTTCACTTCTTCCTTGGAAAGAAACTTTAAAACATCTGGGTTGCACCTCCATCTTTATTGTGCGTCCTTTGAGGAAGGGTGGTGAGACTGGGGAGCTCTATGTGAGTGGCCATTGCTTGAATTCCTTGATAACAAAATCAAGATCTGCTGAGCCCACAAAAGTTCCACCTATCCAATCACATCTACCTACCCACCCACCCATCCACCCATCCATCCCAACTTCCATCTAACTACTATGGTGTGGGGAAAAGGCTAACTTTAGAAAAGATAAGACGGAGAACTGTGTTCTTGACTCTAACCTCACATACACAGGAGGCAGAAGAAGGATGATGATCTGCAGCCAGCCTGAGACGCTACCTCAACCACCGGGCCAGGTTCACACCCGGAATCACGGCTACACGGGAGGCAGAAGTAGAAGGATCCTGGTTTGAGGCTAGCTGTGGGCAAAAATGTAGTACTTTGACGAAAAATATAACTCATGTCAGAAATGGTAGGACAAAGGCTGAACAAATGCAGCAGTGATACTCACTTGATGCTGGGAAGAAAATGAACTGTACAACTTGTGGGGAAGGAGAGTTGGGAGGGAAAAAGTGGGAGAAAATGAGGGAAGTGGTGACACCATTCAAAAAGAAATGTCCGGGGCTGGGGAGTTTGGCCTCGTGGTGGAGTGCTTGCCTAGCGTGCACGAAGACTGGGTTTGATTCCTTGGTACCACACACATAGGGAAAAAAAAAAAAGAAATGTACCCACTACCTGAATTCACCCTGCGTATCACCTTTATAATATCCATTTTAAAAACCACCTAAAATACAAAAAGGCTAGGGGCATGGCTCAATGGCAGAGTACCTATGTAACAAGCTCACTGCCCTGATTTCAGAGGAGATACAGACAGACAGGTAAACGTCACTCCCCAGTGCACGTGGGCTCATGCCTTACGTGTGTGCTCTGAGGCGGGGTGGGCTGGAACCTGAGGGCTTCTGAGAGGAGGCTCTGAGGCCCATCTGTGTCACACTCAGTGTTGAGTACGCCTCCTGGCAGTCCCAACAAGAAAGCATCTGAGGGCTGAGTGGTCTGGGGCCAGGCAGCACCTCGCAGCGCCACTGTAGACACCATGACACCTCTGCCTTGCCCACTGCCAGGGGTCCACTAGACCACAGCAGACTGCTTTCTCTGCTTCCCCTTGCGAACATGCATCAGGGCTCCTCCTACCTTGCTGGTTCACCAAGTTGCACTTTCATCCCATCCACGGTCTGTCCAGGTCTTGTATGGTCTGGATGGTCTAGTAGGAAGCCAGGTCTTCTCTGGCCTCGATCCCATCCTCTGACTCTGGCTTCAATTCAGTCTTGCCATGTCTACTGCATCCCCAGACCACTCAGCCTTTGCTCTCCCTGCTCCCAGGTTGACAAAAATCTGTCTTCTCTTCTTCACTGAGGTCTTGGCTTAAGTGTAGTTGACAGAATCTGCTGGCCCTGATTCACACCCTGTCAGCCTTGACCCCAGCGTGCTATCTAAACGTGGTAGTCTTATGGCTTCTTCCTTGGATACAACTCCTGCAGGAGCCAGGGCTGCATTTTTCCTGCCATCGTCGCCTACACCTCCAGTGCGTGGAGCATCTCAGTGTGTGAAGGTGTCGTTGCTGGATGGGTGAATGGCCTGTCTGTCACCACGCAGTACTCGAAGGGAACGGGTAGTCCTTCTCACCTCCCTTTCCTGCCTCTCATTGATTGGAGAATCCTGCCACTTCTCTGAAGGCACACTGAGGACTTGGGCCAGGCCACGGCGGTCTGCTGGTACATGTCATTCCTGGAATACCAACCACCAAATGGGAGTCAAATGATATTGTTACAGGGCCAGGCCAGGATTTATCATGGTTCTCCATAATATCCCTTTCCTTCTCTCCCTGTTGCTCCATTCCTTCTTCTCCCTCCTTCCTCTGTTCCATTTTTCCTTGAGACAGGGTCTCAACTGTATCCCAGGCTGCCCACAAACTTCAGATTCTCCTCGCTGAACTTCTCAAGTGCTAGGGTTCTAGCTTCTTTGGGAGGCTAACATGACCCTGTGTGTCCAAACCACAATTTGCTTCTTCTTTCACGCAGTAGATTCTTGTGTTGCTTCTACGCTTCGGCTGCTGTGAATAATGCCATCGTAGATGTGTACCAACAAGCCTCCCTTCCAAACCCTGCTGGTGATTTTGTGGGAGATGTAGACATGGATTGCTAGATCACATGGCAGTTCTCTCATTTTCTGACGAGTCACCATGCTGTTTTTTTCCCCAGCTGGCCAGAGTTCACAATCCTCTCAGCGCTGTGCCAGTTTGCCACGTTCCCGTTGAACACTTGTTATGTTTGAATCTTTTGTTTCGTTTTGGATAGCACCGTTGCAGCGGGCGTGAGTGGTATCTTAGGGTTTAGCCCCCATTTCCCTGATGACCCGTGGTGTCGGGGACTGCTCTGCAAGCTCACTGTACATCCTCACGCTTTCTTTGGAGCCAGTGGTCATTCAAGGGTGCTGCCCATTTTCAGGTTGGTTGTTTTTTCTTGAATTTCAGGTTTCGTTTTTGTATTCTCTGGATATGTGCCCTCATTATTGCAAATATTCCCCCCCATTTCATAGAATGCCTTTTGCCTTCCTCATTGTGTTGGTTAGTACAGGTAAGTCTATAATTGTGATATAGTCCAGTTTGCCCATCTTCACTTTTGATGGATACGTGATGTAGTCCTGTGCGCCCCAGCAGGGCAGAGGGCGTGATGTCTGTTCTGCCTCCTCCAGCTCCAGGAGGAGACGTGGGGACCAGGCTGACACACGGGCCAGTCTTCCTGGCTAGTTTGAGAATGGCTTTCCTTGGCCGAACATCTGCTTCAATGCTTTTCATCAAATACAGTCATTCTAAAGTTCCTGCAGGTGTGAGGGGGCACAATTCACCCTTGACAGGGCCTCCAGCATTCCAGGCTTTATGACGGTCAATAAAAACAGCAGCAGCAACAGCAGTCTACACCCCCACCACCACAAAACTAAAGGCCACAACCCCAGTGCCATAAGAAAATCCCTTACTGTCATCTCCTGAACAGTTAAAGAGTGTCAACGATGAAGTTCAATGGCAAAGACAAGCGAAAAGCACCATCCTGAGGAGAGGCTGAGTTCCGAGTTCCTTCTGTACCCGAGAGGCTTCCAAACCACAGAGTTTCAGAACGCTGAGCAGTGAGCTCTCACGCTAAGCCCAGAGCTGCTTCAGAGGAATCTTCTTTTGCATGGCAGGCCTTGAGAACGTGACCCATCACAGCCACATTCTTCATGCCTGCACCTCAGTGCCAGGTTGCCTTCTGAGGAAGGCACATGTGGCCCAGTGAGGATGCAGGGAGAGGCATTTCACTTTTAGGTTTCTCTTTGGCTTTTCCTATGTGGTTCCCTCTGCCCCCCCCTCCCTACGCCGCTCTCTCCCTCCTCACCCCCCCCCTCACTCCCATCTAAGGACTGAACTCAGGGCCTTGCACTTGACAGGCAAGTGTTATTCCACTGAGCTAAATCCCTAATCCCTCCTATGTGTTTTAGCCATTCTCCAACATAATTCACATGGTTCACGTTGGATTGTGTTGGTGAAGAGTTGCGCAGAGGGACCTGGCAAGTTTGAACAGTTCAGGTGGCCATCCACGGACCCCAGGAGAGCAGTGAATATTGTCTGTTAGGAGCTTCAGCACTCACTCAACTTGTGAACCCACAGTTTCCATCTCTTTCCAGAGCTAAAGTTAAAGTGCCATGCGCCACACATATGCAAAATTTAAGACAAGTCTTGAATCTTAGGTTCAGTTTCAGTTCTCACGCATCTCCATCTGGGCAAGTCCTGGGCTGCTGGGTTTAGATTCCCTGGAGAATGAGGACGCACACTGGGGACAGAAGAGCAGGCTGACGGCGATCTGCTCCCCTCCCGCCTCTCTGGTTTCCCGTCTGCTACCTTCCCCACCTGCCATGCCAGGAGACCAGGCTTGAGATACTGGTGACTAAACCTTGCATGGCCTCCCTCGTAGACCCCAACCAAAAGAAACCCCCCCCAATCACCTGACTCTGCGGTCAGTCATGCAGCAGTGAACAAACTCATGACCCTGAGATGGCCCTGTTATCACACGTGTTTCCCCTGAAGTCACGGACATCAATGTGGGGGGAAAAGTCAAACCAAATGCTCTTTATAGGTTATAAGGAAATCATGTCAAGGCTCAAGTCTTATTTTGGAATCACTATTGAGAATATAAATATATATCTTATCTCCTGAATGTAGGTCATACCATGGAAGAAGGGACCAGAGAATGGAAGTGGTCCAGTGAGAAAGGCCAAGCACCAAGCTGGGGTGAGGAGGGGTGGGGAGTGACCGCATGAACTGAAATGACCACAGCATCATGTCCTAGACTCAGGCTCCACTGGACTACCTCCCTTCCTCACTCCGGGCACAGGTCTGCATTGCTCAACATGTTAAATGGGAATGGAATGTGCCACATAGCACTGCAGGGCGAAGTCTGAAAATTAGAAAATGCCTTCAGCAGTACAGGTATTCCAAAAAAATAAGTAATAAATAAATATAGAACTACCCTACAGACGCCACCCTTGGGCATTCATTCAAAAGATGACAAACCATGACACAGAAAAACAATCAGCACAAATATGTTTCACTACAGTACTTTTCACCACAGCCAACCTATGGAATCAACCTAGAAGTTCCTCAGTGGATGAAAGGACAAGAATATGTGATATTTCTTTATATCTATCTATCTATCTATCTATCTATCTATCTATCTATCTATCTATCTATCCGTCCCCAGGGAATTTACTGATCCATTAGAAAAAAGGATGTTGCATCATTTGCAAAGAAATGGAAGGACCTGGAAAAATAATGTTAAGTGAAGTAAGTCAAGCCCAGAGAGACAAAGGTGGTATCCTATTTTTTCTCCTATATGGAAGTTAGAATTAATCTAAACATATAAAAATACATACTTCAAGGTGGAATCCAAGTGTATATAAGGGTAATAACAGAAATATGGTAGATTCAGGGGAGAACTCAAGATAATTCCTTAGAAAGGCTAACTCACAGTTCAACAAAACCAATACCAGGAAATGGATACTTGAAAAGGAGTAGGCTCAGGGGAGGAAGGTAGACAGATGATGAGAGAGGAGGGGTGGAAATGCAGTCATGAATGAAATCTTGCGAGAAGGGGCTGGGTTGGGTGAACGGGTAAGGGGTGGCTCTGGTCAAGACTCACTGCATTCATACATTACTTTGTTGAATGGTAACTCTTTTCTACAACTACTTCAAGACAGTAATAAAACCTTGAACAAGTGCAAAATAAAGAGAAAACCCACAAAAGTGCTTTCAGATGCTCTTTGGATTACTGAACTCAGGTAAAGGTGACACTTTAGTTGCTGGTGCTGGGAATCTGATTTGTGCTTTCCTGTTTATTTCCATCTGCATTCTAATGCCCACCAGTGTGTTCTGACTCCAAAAATCCCCATTTCTCCTCCTGGGTGAGTGATTCATGAACCATCTTGGCACAAACACAGAGGTGGTTCAGGGAAAGCAGGGCCCCTGGGGTCGGGGAGTAAGGGATATGATGATGGTTCAGGTAACTTTGCTGTCAGGTGTCATGGCAGACACACCACATGCTGTGTGCAGCAGACCAGAGGCAGGGCTTCACCGGCTACTGCCGGGGCCCCTGTGTGATTCTGTTCCATCCCTCTGCCTTCCATCCACAGGCAGGAAGGACAGACTAGGTGAAGGCTGAGGGATCACCCATAGCCTTCCAGCAGACCAGAAGGAAGGCTGTGCATTACCACAGAATCTTGAAGTGTTGGGTGGTTTCTCTTTGAGATATAGACTGTACAGAAGTAGTATGCTTACCACACAGCTGTGGAGGCTAGGATGGCAGATCCGGGGGAAAGACAGACTATTTTGATGTCTTCTTTTACACACACACACACACACACACACCCCTCATAACTATAAAATATAGAAATAAATCAACCCTCAAGCCCTAAGATTCTCCTGCTGGATGGTAACTTTCAAATCTGAAAGTGATATAGTGAGCTACTGCTACAACATTTCTTGAGAAAAGGAGGTGAGGAGAATGCTGTCAAAAACTCAATGCATGTCCTACAAAATTTGAGAAAAGTGAGGGAAGGGGTGGGTTGGAGGGATATGTGAGGATGTTGAGAGGAGAGGCATTGATCAGGATGCATTGTATTCGTAAACTGGTCGAATGGTAACTATTTTTGTACAACTATTTAAAGACAGTAGCATTACAAAAAAAAAAAAAACAAAAACAAACCCTTCTCTGTTAGCAATACTGGGCTTTGAGCTTAGGGTTGTCCTTGCCATGTAGGCACTCTATTGCTGAAACCCATCCCTAAGTTATTTTTATATATTGATTACTTTTGAGATAAGGTCTCATTTTTTCCTCTCAGCATATGACTGGACTGTGATCCACCTTTTTAGGCATCCTGTTGTTCTGAGGAGAGGTATGTGCCACTGTGTCCGTTTATTGCCTGACAACAAGTCTTATGTGTATGCCCAGGCTGGAACTAAGATCCTTTCAATCTCATCCTTCCTGAGTAGTTAAAAATGCAGGGGCTACCTATCTGTATCTGGTTTACTTTTTTTTTTTTTTTTTGCCAGTCCTGGGCTTGCTCAGGGCCTAAGCACTGTCCTTGGACTTTCTCAAGGCTGGAGCTCTACCACTTGAGCTTCAGCACCACTTCCAGCTTTTTTCTAAGTATGTGGTACCGAGGAATTGAACCTGGGTCTTCGTGTATGCTAGGCAAGCACTCTACCATTAGGCTTACTGTATCTGGCTTACTTTTAAGAAATTCAAGTGACTATTTTATCTAAAGTACTCTTGAAACTCCCAAAGATTTGCTCTCACTACAACCCTCATTCTTTCAAACTGATGCTTTCAGTTCGGTATATTCCTATCAATAAAGACCATCATACTGGGAAAACAGAACATCTCCAGTTCAGAGTTGAAGGAGCCACGCGGGCCCGTCAGTGTCAGTGGATGACATAACCAGGCACGGGCGCCCGCGTTACCCCGCAGCCAGGAGGGACGCAGGGGGAAGAGGAGGCTGGGGGGTGGAGGGAGGCTCGGGTCCACGGCATGCTCTGTGAGCTGTGTGTGAACGTGGGCACATGCAAAGGACACTCCTGCACTGGCACACACCTCGAGCTACTGGTTTGTGATTCAACCCAGAAAGCAAAACTATTAACACTACAGGGGCCTAGTATAGAGAGGGGGTCTCTCCCTGCTGGGCCAGGATGGCAGTGCACACAATACCCGGATGCTGCCAAGGACACACGCAGAGGGGTAAGCAGCGACAAATCCAAACAGGACGTGAATGCCAGGAGAAAAGAAACTGAAACTGGGGCTCCCAAGCCCACTCCCACAGTCCGTGCAGCTACACCTGGGGTGAGGAGGAGACAGAATTCACCCCGAGGCCCACGGCGACATGGCAGCCTCGCAAAACAGCCGGAAGCACGGAGCGAGTGACCGGACAGGAGCACAGGAAGTCACCCGAGCTGGGGCCTCTGCACGACCCATTCCCGAACAGGGAAGAGATGACTCGTTGATATGAATCAGCTGACTGAGAAGTGTTCAAAGCACAATTGGGATCTGTAGTCTGTGTCATTTTGATACATACACTTCTCTAGAAAACAAAACAAGAACCTGTGTTTCAGGACATAGGATGTTTGAAGGTTATATTCTTGGAATTTAGGAAAGCGTAAACAACCTCTTGGCTTTTGGAATGTAGTTACAAGGAGTTTGTTTTTAACTTAGTTTCCAGGAAAAAGATAACTTGCTCTGTACCAGGCAGTAAAAAATGACTTGACTGCCACACTGTTAAAAATGCATGGAGGTTGAACATTGATCATTTACAGATATTCACAAAATGCATGTGCCTCTGCCTAAAATGTAACTTGGACACACATGGCCTCTACTTATCTATTAAAGAATACTATCTAGCAATGGTGAAAAAAAAGCTACAAGTTTGGGATTTCAAGACAAGGAGGAAGGTGGATTGAATAAGGCCTAAGGTGGGAGGGAGCAGGGAGGGAGGGGAAAGGGCAGAGAGAGAGAGAGAGAGAGAGAGAGACAGAGGCAGAGAGAGACAGAGACAGAGACAGACAGAGAAGCCAGGTGAGACTCTTGTCTGCAGGGTGAGGCCGAAACGAGCTGTGGTCAGGGTTGGACTCTGTTCCAGCCCCAGCTGGCACCTCACAGCATGGCTGTGTTTGCGTCTATGGGCTTGGAGGCCTTTAGGGTGGGTATCTCGGAAGACCAGGGAGGGTGGACACTAGAGAAGACCACGAGGAGAAGGCGCCTCTGGCAGGTGGAGGGGGCCTTGGGCTGAACCCGCTCTGTGACTGGCTGCTGTGTGCCGTGCTCAGTCCTAACAAACAATTAAAATTTATGCAAAAAGAAAAGCAGAAAATGAATCACACTTCGGAGCTGGCCCAGGAATGTCGTCTGTGGCGTGGGTGTAAAGTTCAGTTTAGGTGAGGAATTACTGTCTGTTCTTTCATTTTCAAGGTGGCATTCTCGTACCATGCACATTAAAACACTGACAATGGGGTGGAAGCGGTCAAGCTTGTCCGGCTCAGGGTGGGGAGCCCTCTTGGATTCCCACCACTGAGGTTCTTACCTAAGACCCACTTTTCTGACAGATACTTGGTGGCTGCGTTCTTCTTTCCACTGTAGGGTCCGACGACGATGCTGGCTCTGTGGGACGACGGGCTGACGTGGCCTCCACACAGGAGCACCAACTCACACAGCTTGGCCCTGGGCGGGCTGCTGGCTGGGGTGATGAACATGGAGCGCTCGTCAGCGAAGAGGGTCCCCTGGTACTGGCCAGCACAGAGTTGGCGCTCACGTCGGCGGAGCTGTGGGCAGACACAGGGAGGTCACACAGGCACGGACACCTCGCTTGTCACAGAGAGCGGGTGCCTTCCTTTGCGGAGAGAAGAACAGGCTCCCCGGCTGAGACAAAGTGCCTGTGGAGCAACCATTCAGTGGAGGAAAGATTAGCTTCACCTCTCAGCCTCAGCGTCCACAGTCCGTGGTCCGCTGGCCTCGCTGCTATGGGCTTGTGGTGGAGAGGAGCAAAAGAGGCTCACCTCATGAGGCCCAGAGAGCAGAGGGCAAGAGGAAGTGGGGCAGTCTGCCACGGACACCCGGTGACCTACATCCTCCAGTCAGACCCCCGTCCTTTAGAAGTCCATCTATGACCCATTAATAATCAGTGGTGAAGTCAGAATGCTCATGAGCCAGTCATCTCAAGGGGTCACTGGTCTTCCACACGCCAGCCTTTTCTGGGTGCTCTGAATCCAACCTGCAGAAGCTGCCCAAGCTGAGAAGCACTTTAAATTCTTAAGAACCCATGAAGATGGGGAGATTGATGACATAACATTGGTTTCCAAAATGGCCATGAATAAGACTCCTAAGAAAACCAACTTACAGGCAAGATGGGTTACCCTGGAACCATTAGACGTTTTCAAACGGCAACTAAAGTCATCAGTTGTGCAGATGTGTGTTCTGCACATCTTGCTTAGGTAGCTCTGATAGCTGCTGCATGAGATCTGAGGCTCTGCAAATGTGGTCGGAAGGTATCAGTCAGCCTCGGGGCTGCCAGAGCTCAACTCATCCCACAGTCTAGGTGAGTGAAGGGAGAGCAGGCGATCTGGAAGGAGAATTCCTGTAGCCATTCCCCCAATAAGCACCCTGGGAGAGAGAGGTGTGTAGAGGATGCTTCAGTGAGTGATGACGAAAGGATTTGAAAGGTGTTATAGATAGAGAGCAGCATCCGAGAAACAGGTATAAAACTATCGTCTTTTCTACTCCTGCAAAGGTCAGGTCATCTGGTTGACCTAAGGAACAGTGGGAAAATGAAATTGAGAACCAGAGGTGTGGACATGAACCCCTGAATCTGAGCGTTTACTGCATCCATGTGCATGTGCAAGGAAAGGAGCTCACTGCCACAGAAACTACAACTGGAACTTGTTTTTCTTTTTTTGGTGCCAGTTTGGGGCTTGAACTCAGGGCCTGGGCACTATCCCTGAGCTTTCTCTAGTGCTGTACCACTTCAGCCACAGCTCCATTTGTGGCTTTTGTGTGTGGGTGTGGGTCCTGGGGCTTGAACTCAATCTGGGTGCTGTCCCTGAGCTCTTCAGGGCAAGACAACCACTCTACCCTCGAACCACAGCCCCACTTCCCATTTTCTAGAGGTTAATTGGAGATAAGAGTCTCAGGTCCTTTGGTGCCCGGGCTGGCTTTGAGCCTCGGTCCTCAGATCTCAGCCTCCTGAGTAGCTATGATAACAGGTGTGAGCCATTACCTCAGCTTTTCTTCTTGTTGTTTTGTTTTGTTTTGGTAGTTAAGTTTGGAGATAAGTCTCCTGGGCTTTTCGCCAGGGCTGGCTGTGAACTGCAGTTCTCAGATCTCAGCCTCCTGAGGAGCTGGGGTAACAGGTGTGAGCCACTGACGCCTGGCTGACTGGCATATTTTTCCTACAGAGACAACAGGACACACGACTCGCTTGCTACTGAACTTCCAGTACAGGAAGGCCTTAAGAACAGGATGCTTGCCCAGCGTTCCCAGAGGACACTGCCCTTTATTCCCCATCTCGGCCCCAGGAGTTTCCTGTCACCAGGCCTCAGTGATGGGTAGAGTTGTCTAAGAGCACGGTTATCAACGCAGCCTCATCCCCGAGCCCCTCTGAGCCTTTGAAGGCATGCAGGACAAAACTGCCTGGCTGCAGAGGGCTGAGATGTTGTCTCAGAATCCTGACCTGATCCATCCACTTTCCTAGTGAAGAGGTGAGAAAAAACAAATCACAGCTCTCATTCAGACAAGAGAGAGACCCATGAGGAGCTATCGTGGGCGCAAAGGGCAACCTGAAGGACACATTCATAAACTAGAACCCTCCTCCCTGACCACATGCGATCCTCTTGCTGGGCCACCAGTTCTTAATGATCACAAGCCGTCAAACTACTCAAAGGCAAAATAAAAGCTAATAATCAAGAAAGAAGCTCCCGTCACATACTCTGAGAGTGTGTGCAGTCTCACGAAGCACAGCCGCTTCCCTGCAGAACGTGATGTCTTGTGAAGAGTCACAGGGCCCGCTCAGTGGCTCATGCCTGTAATACCCACTACCCAGGACATTGTGAGGACTGAGGCAAGCCTGCAAAAAGTCCCCAAGAGCTCATCCTAATCATTACAAAGCCAGGCCTGATGTCACGTCCTTGTGACCCCAGCAACTAGGGGATTGTAAATAGGAGGACTGCAGACCTGGCTAGCCTGGACAAAAATGGGGGAAACCTTATTAAGAAAAATAAACAACACAAAATGGGCTTGAGGTGAAGCTCAGGAGTCTATGGCTAGTAAGATCCTCTGCCCCTGCCCCTGAAAAATAAAAAGACTCATGGAAGAAAAGGGAGCTGAACCAAGTGAGTTGAATGGCTGGGTTCAAGCAGCCTCCCATGTAAGCAGAGGGCAGCAGTCAGGTGCATTCTGGGTGGTGCTTGGTGGGTCTCTGGTTCCTAGGAAGGTGACCCAAAATGATCTCTCTGTCCTTGTCCTCACAGGCACGGGGAGGCCAAGGAGCCACTGGCCCTGACTTCTTGGAAGAGCATGGAGCACTGGAGTTGTCAGAGAAGCTACTGATTCACCAGGCATGGCTGGAACCCTTCCAGTCCAGTCACCTGGAAGCAGCACAGCAGACCGTGCTGTTTGCAGAGCGGAGGCAAGGCAGAATTCCCCATGCTTCTGGGGCCAAGGAATCCTGGCTGTTTATCCATGGACTGAAATGCTAAACCCCACAGGAGCTCATGGTTGACTTACTCAGCCAGGATGGTGGATTTTAGTGACAGGCGCTCCTCTGGGTGGGGGGTCACTGGCCGGTGCCATATGTAGATGAAGGGGTACAGCTCTTTCTGATGGCAGTAATGGTGGTCAGGCATTGAACTGAGGGGGGGGAGGCGCACGTCAGCCTTCGCTCAGCTCTGCTCCTCACCAGAAGCAAAGACAAGAATCCACAATCTGCCATCACATAAACAATGCCATACCTCTGCTTCCAAGATGCACAACTGAACAACACACATGGCGAGAATCTTGGGGGTGGTCCGGGGGCCGAGGGTGCCACTGCAGCGCCCTCTCAAGTGGCACAGAAAGCATGGGTAGGCGCCAGGATGAGTTCATCGTGGGTTTGAAATATGAAGTGCTTCAGTTCCTCCTAATTGGTAAAGAGTCAGTGCTGCCCAGTAAATTGCCTTGTCGGGGCCCTGATGTCCTCCCATGCCGCTGAACACGGGAAGAGGGTCCCCACACAGCACAGCCCATGAGCCTTCCTCTGTGAGCCATCTGCCTTACCCACCCCGCCCTGGGTACCTCTCATCCACCTGCCACTTCTCTTGGGCTGTTTCTCTCTCTTCCTCCAGACCTGTCCATGCTGGTGTCCTACCAGGCCGGCCCTTGCTCTTTGTTCTTTCTGCTCATCTCTTGGTGAGAGATGAAAGCAGCCCCCCACCCTGGGGCCTGGGAAGCCTCTGCAGGCCAGTGACGCCACCTTGTAGGTCCAGCTCAGACCTCTTTCCAGAACCTCCTGTTGTGCTGCTTTGGGGTCACTCACTCATGATCCCCCCCCGGCCTTTCCCCCTCCCCCCAGGGCCTGTCTGGTTCAGGGATGCTCCTCTAACCTGATCAAGACGCCCCTCCCCCCCCCCACCACAGGGCCTGTGTGCTCTCGCCTACTCCCCCTCCGTTTTGGGATCCCACCCTTCCAGCTGTCCTAGGTCCCTTGTCACACGACCCTGCCCCTCACATCACGACTCTACTAAGCTTCATCTTCAGGATACACACAAGTCCAGGTGCAGCCGGCTGCCGGCCTCTTCCAGCCTGGAGGAACGCCCGGCCCTGCCCTCCGGTCTGAACTCCTCTACCTCTCTGGCCTCAGAGACAGTCCAGCGCAGAGGGAATTTAGAAGCACTAAGAACCATCATGACGCGTCTCCGTTTGAAGGGCTGGTGGCTCATTTCACTCAGCAAACACGGAAGCCCCCGAGGCCAGCTGTCTAACCTGTGCGTGTCCCGTGCCCGGCTCCCACTGTGTGTGGACACGCTGGCACAGGCCTGCTTTGAGCTTCTGCATGGGGCCCGCTCTCTGCCTGGGATGGCCTTCCCCTCTGTCACACTTTGTCCTCACTGTCACCTCCTCAGCAAGGCCTGTCCTACATGCCACCGGCACGGCCTCCTTCGCCTGGTGTCTTAGCCCTGCCTTCTGGTGTCACAAATCCTTGATTCACTTGCTCAGTGCCCCTCCTGTCAGGTCCATGCAGGGCCTTCTGCTTTGCTCAGTGCTGGTCCCCTGCGCGGTCCTGGTCTGGGGCATGGCTGGGTGCTCGTCCGGGGTTGAACGGGCTGAGTTTAGTGGTAACTACACATCTCGGTGTGCTCTATGGAGTGGGGCCTCGGGAAAACTCCCACTGTAGCTCCACAGCAAATCCCTCTCTTCAGTGGCATCAGGGCAGCATCTGCAGCAGGGATTTCAAAAGGCGGAGGTCGGGGAGGACGGGAACCCTGGGAGAGAGCCTCAAGGCTGGCCTCCTGCCAACCTGGACAGGGAGCTGGGAGGAGGAGGGGCAGAGGTGTCGGGGATGGAAGCTGACAGGCTGCAGTGGGTGCAGAGGGGCGGGGCGGGGTCCAGGAAGACTCAACAGAGACTGGGAGGATAAGGATGTGGCCAAGCCCACCGTGCCATAGAGGAGCAGGGGCTGTAAAGGTGTAGATGAGCAGAGGAGTGGAGCGAGGAGGGGGCTGCCACAGGCAAGAGCCTGTGGCAGGCAGCAGGAGGGGGGGGCCATGGCCAGCCAATGGAAGTGTGTGTGGGGGGGGTGTGGTCCATGCCAAGTACCCCCAACTTGTACCTGACCCCGTTTCTTCACTAGGTACTATGTTGTCCACCTGTCTCCCGTTTCTTTCTTTTCTCACGGTCCCCGTCTACCTAGTCTTGAAACTTCAGAAAGCTTTGATTTTCCCTCTTCTTCGCCCCGTTTGCTGAATGCACTGCGGCACCACATTGTGTCTTCATTCCTCCTGTCCCTAGAAGCTCAGCGAGTGCCAGTATGAGAGAGGCCAGAGGCCCAGGAAGAGCAAGAGCTCAACTCCAGCCCTTCCCCATCAGTGCTATGAGAAGACCTGGATGCTCCCTCACTGCAAGTGCATCTACCGACCGAGGTTCTGCTGAACTCATCTCAAGCAGCCTGGCAAGGAGGACCAAGGGACCTCTGAGGCGTTAAAGACGTGTGTGTGTGTGTGTGTGTGTGTGTGTGTGTGTGTGTGTGTGTGTGTGTAGGTATAAATGCACACTCTTATAGAACCATTATACAAAGGTCGCAGTGCTAAGCCAACAGAGGAGCTCGGAGTCCAGATGGCAGACCCTGGCTGGGAGGGCAGGCGGTGGGAAGGACCCTGTCTCCAAGCTAGTAGCCACTCAGCCCACACATCTGCGTGTGTTTGAGAGAGCTGGGTGCAGAGAACATTTAACAGCCTGATGACGGGAGGAGAGGAGAGTGTTGGAGCCAGGAGACACCTCAGTGGGGTGGGGGGGGGGGCGGGATCCTCACGTCCTGGTGGTAAAAGCCACAGGCAGAGCACGTGCTGGCGCTTGCGGGAGGGTGGTTTACTCATCTGCCTTGGTTTCCACACTTCAGTGCTTCAGAACAAAAGCGGAGAGAAATCCTTTCGACTTTCTGCTGAGCACACACATGGGGTGAGGTGCGGAGGAGCTGCGGGCGGCTGCCAGCCTGAGTCTCTGCGGTAGTGCCCCGGTGGCACGCATGCTGTGGTGGAACTGCCAGGGAAAGCCGACCCCAAGGCCCGCGGGAGAGAAGGTCTCGCTGCCTCAGGCCGCCTTCAAATTCACACTTTGTGAAGAAAGTGAAATCAGGAGTCTGTCCAGGTGGCGTCCGGCGTGCAGGCCAGGTCAGCGCCGTGTTCTACTTTCACTGAGCGCTCTCCATCAGTGCCAGAACTCATGGTGGCCAAACTTGGATTTTAAAAGCAGCATTTGAGTCCTAACGGCTACACAAGTGACGGGGACATAGCTGCCTGGGGAATCCACAAATAACTTTCCAAAAAGTCATAAATCTGGACCACATGCCTCGTACTTTTCAACAACTGCAGGAGGCATGTCAAAGCTTGAACCCCGTAGACTGGCCTTTGCTTCGGCTGATTGGAGCCATGTGCAGGCACTGCAGGGACAGTGAGAGGTTGGCTCTGAACGGCCTTTGATTGCCTTTAATTTCTGCATTTCTAAAATCACGATAAGACACTGATGAAACTCACTCTTTGGTTTTTTATTGGATTTTTACTTGCTCCTTTAAAAACTGTAGGCCACGTGTGAACCACATAACATATACTGGTGTGTGTCTGCACAGTAATTCCAAGTTGAGATTTGCAAGCACATTTTGAAAAGCCTGCACCCCAATAGCCCAACAGGCTCCCCGTTCCTCAGAGGAACAGTTCTCAGCTTGGGGTGGACTTACCAGGCAGCAGCCGACGGCCACCCCCTGTAGCTCCTGTGGCCCAGGCTGGACCAGAAAGTTTTGACAGGGAATCTAATGGCTGCCTGGAGTGAGAAAGGATGGTGACAGAACGTCCCAAATATCACTGTTCCTGTAGTCACTGAAGAATTTCAAGCCTGACCTCCCACGCCAGATGTCCTGATTTAATTCAAGGAGGTTCATGGGTAACAATGTCACGCCCACGACCAAAGGGTGGAATAACAAGAATGCATGCTCGTGGATGGCGTGAAGTCCTACACAAGCAGCAGAGGTGCCGGCGTGTGGCAGAGGTGGACTGTCCTGCAGAAGTGGGGACAGGTCCCTCCGGGGTCTGTGGAGAGCCGGCTGACCCTCCAGGTTCAGGGAGGGCACTGCAGAGAGAAGGCCCCAAGACCTGCTGGGGATGGGTATGCAGGGGCGGAGTTTGCTGCCACCGGGGCAGAGATGGGGCTTTAATAAAAATGGCCACGTGGGCAGGGGAAGGAATATTACCGAGTGCGGTCATGATCACCGACCTTCTGCAAGTTGGCTTTTCCCCTGGAATGCTGGGGATGGGACCCAGGCCTGGCACATGAGAAGCCTGTGTGCTATCCCGCCTGAGCTCTCCCTGGCCTGTGAGGGCAGAGCTTTTATCCACAGCTATATTTTAGTTTATGATTGAGGAAATAGAAGAGTGGCCTGTGGTGAATTTTCAGTTTTAACTTGGGAGAAATGACATCTGATTTCTCAAAACCATTTTTTCCCCTCCCTCTACTTTTGAGAGTTGCTAGATGTTTTGGGTATTTCATGTTTTGTACAAGTAAATGGAAACAAATTTACCATTTCAGTTTCAAGGATTTGTGTGCCCTGAGGTTTATAAAAAGAAGCATATTCCTAAAAAGCTCAAGAGAAGCACTCTTCAGAATCTTACAATCCATTTGGACTTTGAAATTTATGGACGGCCATCAAAACATGGAGTGAATAGAGCAAAGTCTCACTGACACATTTTATTATTTAAACCAAATCTACCAATCCATTCTTTTTCTGTTTAAGGCCAGGGGCCACTCCCCTCATCACAGCCCCTGTGGCTCTGTAGACAAACCTGCCTGGACTCCCTCTCCCCTCTCTCTACAGCTTCCAGCCACTCAAGGCAAAGGCATGGCCACATTATGCCAGAAACTCTCCTGGGCTCTCTGTGTCTCTAAGGAATGCCTGCTCATTTCTGTGGCTTACTTCTGCGGAGTCTTTGGAGAAGAAATGCAACATGGAGCTTTTCCATGATGTGCCGTGTGGGGTCAGGAAGATATCCAAGCGCGAGGCGTGTCCCCGGCTGGAGTCTCAGGGCCCTCACCCTGGGTGAAGAGAGCAGGGAGCGGGGAGAGAGGAGCAGCCAGCAAGCTCTCAAGGAAAGAGCTTTCTCAAGTGGGCATTTTGGGAAGGACAAAGAACTGCCAGGTAGTGAGTCAGCACCCCAGCCTTGGGGCTGGCAGTGCGGGCCTTGGGTCTCAGCACCTCACTGGTCCCCTGCCACTGTGGAGGCAAGAGCCCTGAGCTGCATGGTGAGGTCTAGCTGTGACATAAAAAGGTCACTTGTGGGGCCAGGAGTTTGGCCTAGTGGTAGAGTGCTTGCCTAGCATGCACAAAGACCTGGGTTCGATTCCTCGGTACCACATACATAGAAAAAAGCCAGAAGTGGTTCTGTGGCTCAAGTGGTAGAGCTCTAGCCTTGAGAAGGTCCAAGGACAGTGCTCAGGCCCTGAGCTCAAGCCCAGGACTGGCAAAAAAAAAAAAAAAAAGGGTCACTTGTACAACATAGTGGCCTCAGGCCCATTCTCTGGCTTGCTGCTTCTTATTTGGGATTCTGTGGGTCATTCTGTACTTTGCACCTCAGTTTGTTCTCAGTTACTCTGAAAAGCTTCTGTTGCACTCCCTGGCAGGAGGACAGAGGCTGGGCGCGAAGCATGCCTTCACATTCCATGGTCTTTCAACCCAAACAAGGAGAGAGGGCGGGAGACGAGGGCGCTGCCTCCTGATGTCAATGGCTGGTCTTCACCACCAGCTCTGGGCCAGGGCTCTGCAGCGGGACCAAGATGAAGACCAATGTCACCGGGAAAGCCACTTCACAGGGAGCAGCCGAGCCTGAGGACCCAAACCAGCCAGGGGAAGCAGTCCCTCAGAGCCACCAAGCCAGCCAGAGGGACAGCACAAACACCAGCCCTTCCGGGACCTTCCAGGACCTGTGTCCCTTTCATGTCCAGCATGAGGACCAGAAGAGACAGGGGCTGGAGAGCCTTGAACAAGTGAACTGTCATAAAAAGCAAAATCAAACCCTCGCAATCCAACGATACCCCCTCTCCACCTGCCCAACAACAACCCTCGTGAATACAGTAACTCAGTGGAATGCTGTCTTGTAGTCTTTGAAATGTCCTGAGATTTTCCCACTTGTGTGTGGACACCCAGCCACAGCCTCCCCAGGGCACAGATGCTTAACTTTCTCTGTGTACTCCACTTGTAAATCAAATTTCCTGAGTCATGGTTTTCAAGCAATTAAAGGTATAATTTTACTTGTACAAAGTTTGATGATGTGGACCAAGTGGGCAAAAAATACTTAATCAAAATGTAGAAGATTTCTATCATTACCTGGACCTCTTATGCCGCCCCTTCCTCTGTATTGTGCCAAGAAAATGGAAGACAAATTGGAGTTGGTCCTTTTGAAAACTACATGGTAAGGGACCCATTTGTACAGGGCTAGAGACCTCAGAGAAAGGCATGTACAGTAGTGGGGAGGCAAGCAGCAGCTGCTTACCACTTCCTGCATTTCATTCCCCTATTCTTTATATTTAGTATGGATTCATTCCTGGGAAAATTGAGAGAAATGTAGGCTAGTGATTAGGGGAGAGAAATAGTAAGGGCAGAGAATACCCAGGGGACAGATGCTATGATTGCAGGCCCAGAGAGAGAAAACCTCGTACACACATACACACAAGCAGATATGCACACACAGAGGTACACACAGTGTGCTGTAAAGCACACACAGGCATGCACGGACACACGAGCACAGTATTGACATGTAACCCAGCATGCGAGCACAGTTACACACTCGGTACATTAATATGCACATCCACATTGACACGTTCTCGTTGCCTTTCTATTTGAAGGCCATTCTTACTTAGGCCAGGCCTTATTTAGTTTATTGCATCTCTTAAAATAGCCCTAATGATATGACATCTGAAAACACAAAAGCGGGGTCAGACCCAGGAACAGTTTAAAAGAGTAAAATAGGCAGGGCTGGGCCAAGAGGTGACTAAGAGGGAATGAGATAAGATCTGTCTACAAATACCTGGAGGCTGTAAACAACAAGGAAAGTGACAAAACCTGGCCAGCCAACAACAAAGACTGCCCAGGAACTCGCTGCACACTGGGGAAGGGAGGTGAGCAGCTGGGCAGGAGCCGGACCACACTGGGCCTGTGTGCAGGGTGCAGGGTAGAGAGGCCTCTCCCTCCCATGTGCAGTGCCCTCCTCCTGGGCATTTGTCCAGGATTTAGCCACCAGCCCACTTTCATGGCTGCTGGGGTAGCCCAGGTGTCAGGTATCACGTGGCTGAGCTGGCCTCTGGACCAGCGCCCCTCTTCCTCCACACTCTGCCCACCATGACCTCACTCTCCACGTACCCCACCCCACCCTTTCCCTGACCTCTGCTCTGGGGCACCCCCATGCCATCTGAACCCGCCAGCAGCTTTCGGTGAAGCTCAACGTGAACTCCATGACTCCTGGGCAGAGTCCTAGCGCAGGCAGCTGGCATTTGTATGGAAGGGAGGGGAAAGAAACACAGGCAGCTGGAGGGCCAGATCTTGAACCTGCAGATGAGGGAAATTACTAGAAATTTAAGAGTATAGCTCAATGTTTTCCAAAGACACACTTCCAGAAAAAATGGAGACTGGGGCAGGGACTGCAAAGGAAGAAGTGGCCTAGTCTTTAGCTTTCGCCTTCTCTGGCTATGGTGGCCTTGCCTGTCTCGAAACAGGTGGATTTAGTGCCATAAACTCATCAGGCCTGTTTCCAGCACTGTGTGTGTGTGTGTGTGTGTGTGTGTGTGTGTGTGTGTGTGTGTGTGTGTGTGTGTGTGTGTGTGTACGCGCGTGCGTGTGTGTGCATCCAGCGGCGTAACGTTCTGGCTCCTCAGTACCTGGCCTTGGTGAAGGGCCGGTGGCTGCTGTGACAGAATGGATGGACATCTGCTGGGGGACCAGACCTCCTTTCCTCAGCAGTCTTAGTAATCCATCTAGACAATGCTTTCAAACCCCTCGAAGGCCGAGAGCCTTTCCCTTCATAGCCATAGCCACTGGCTGTGGTCCGGTGAGCAGGACTGAGAGAAATCTTTCCCTTTGAAGCCTGTAGGCGTTGGCAGTCCTTGGGTCTTGGGCTTGCCGGGATGCAGTGTGAGGCCGAGAGGGCACACTCTCTGGATCCCAGCAGAGACCATGCTGGCAGGATGGCCAGGGCAGGGGTGGCACTGCAGCCACAAGGCCAACCCAAATGGCCTTCAAGAAACAGATTCTTGGACTGGAAGCAGGGCCTAGTGGTAGAGTGCTCACCTAGCATGCACAAAGTCCCGGGTTCCATACTCACAGTACCACATAGCCACCCCTTCACTGATCTGGAGAAGGCCCAGGACCTCCTAGGTGCTGTGCATTCCACTTCCATCCATTCTGCCCGGACCACCCTGGGAGCCTCCTGAGGGTCCATGGGGACTCAGCAGGGTGGGTGGCACACATCCGTGCTGGAGGGGGAGGCTGGAGGCTGCTCCTTCTCTATGGTAGCATCCTGACCCGACCTTTCAGAAAAGGGTGGGCGGCGTCCAGTTAAAAAACCAACTCAGCTCCAGCCTTGTCTCCATTCACAAATGGGCCGGTAAACCAGGAGCTACTTCCACAGGTTGAACAATGTACTGAACACTGAGTGGCAGCAGACGACAATGCTCTCACACTTATTAACACAGAAGACAATTGCTCTGACAAGGGGTTACTTTTCACATAGAAAATTACTCCAGTTACAAAACCTCATATATTATATATGTATATATAGGTATTAGGTACAGAGTGTATATTTATTACATATATGCTATACATATGTTTAAGTAGAGAATTTCTCCACTTGCTTTATTTGTTTAACCCTGATGGCTTATTTTAAAGAAATATTTAAATCTCTAAACGAATCTCTGTGTAATTTCCTATCTGCACCTGACCCCATTACTTACGTTTTTTTTTTAAAAAAACCCTAAAAAACAAAAATAAAGATAGAGTCTATTCCAACGCCAGATGACTCAGCCAGCACCTGAGCATTTGTTGTACTTGTGTGTTCTGAGGCTTGGAACTTCCTGCTTCAATAAAATACCAAACAAGTTGTGTTTCCTTCACAAATAAGCTATTACATCAAGCTCTGTTCCTATAATTTCAGGGTTTTGTCTCCATTCCAACATTTTCTTTGGCAAATGTAGAAACATTCTAATTAAAGTGGGAAGGAAAACAAGCATCATTCATCACAATGAGTGCACAGAGCACTTCCTCGTGTTTTCCCTCGCTCCCTGGGCGCGGGACTGGGGGACCAGTGTCTGCGGCGTGTGGTCCCTGACTCAGTCCTAGGTAGTGGCTTCGAGAGACGCCTGAGTCACTCGTAAAAAATTCCAAAGGTATCAATAATTCCTGTCCCGAGTTTAGCATTCTTTCCTGAGCATATCCTTCCGCCAAAGCAGGAAGGCACTGCTTTTAGGTGATCACGTAACAACATCAAGGCTTCTTTTTAAGCTTCTCCGCTGAGGAGGAGGCCTTCCTATTCGTATGACCTCGGAAGCAGAGTTCAAAGGATCGGTCTCACTTCCCAGGCGCCCTTCCCAGGCCCAGCCATGTGTGTGCTTTCAGATGTGCCACCTAAACAGGTTTCACGCCTCCCAAAGTACACGGCTTCAGGAATCACAAGTCCCGGGGCCATCTTCACCAGGCCCCGCACAACATGTGTGGCCGGCCTGCAGCATCCAGGACCCAGAGCAAAAGCTCCTTAGGTTTAGCCCAACAGGTCTGTGAGAGTCATGTTCTGGAGTGTCCCATCTGCAGCAGAGGGGCCTGGCTGTCCCTTCCGATTCCAGCCAGACCTCTCCAGGCTCCAGTGGGGATGAATGGGAGGACACTCCACTCAAGGTGCTCTGCCATTTGCTGAAGGCCTTTACCCACAGACTTTCACCTGAGCCTCCCCAGGCTACCAATGTCTCTGTTACCCCTCTACCCTGGTCCTCACCACAGCATCCTGAATGCCTCTCTGACGTCCTGAGTCAGACCTGTAGGATTCTCACTTCGTGGCCAGAGCAAAGCCCGCTTCCCACGTTGGTCTGCGTCTGGCTCCATGCCTTGTAGCTCCAGGACTATGGCTCAGCTGCAAGGCTTTCCTCACTTTCCCACTCGGCGCCTCAACTCCAACCTCCTCCCCCTTCTCAACAAGGCAGCTGGCTGCCCTCACCCGCCCCGTACCCACCCTCCTCTGTCTTCCCCAGCCTCAACGCCTGCTTTTTCCTCCTGGCATCCCGAGTCTCAGGCCCACGCCGGCCACAGAGGTGGCGCAGTGACCTCTGTTTTATTGATGGAGGTCAAGGATTTGGAAGACAATGTCTAAACATCCCTGTTAGAAACAAACCGAACCTCCATCTGCTTGATCCTGCCAGATGCAGTTCTGGCTTCGGACATCAGTGAAAAGTAGTTTGGAAAACTTAGATCTTCCTGAAGTCTTGAAAATACATAGACATGAAAGAGAGAGAGAAATAGAATCATCTTTTCTTCTGACTTTTAGCTTCACACGTGCTCAAGTGTGACACGGGGACGCAGTCTCAGCAGAACTTCCAGCGATGATCCGAGCCCTCTCATTCTTCTCAGACAGCTCAGAAACAAGGGGGTGGATCTGAGCGTGGCCATCTCTGCCCAGGACACCTGACCCACCCAGCTGGATGGGAGCCGGCATCCAGGGCTCCACAGAGCAGGCCCACGCCCACGACTCCTAAAGGACCGAAAGGGTGAGACCCCGAAGGGAGGGCCAGCCTGCCCAGCCCCCCAGCCCCCGCCCTGCACAGGTCTCCCTGGAAGGCTGCCTGCCAAGGCACTGGTAGCAGAGCACACACCCATAGGGAAGGCCAGCGAGGAACCAGGAGCGCAGAGATGCCAGGAGGCCTCTTCTGTCACGGAGGAACGAGACGCCCAGGTCCGCTTGACTGGGAGTGAATCTTTGTACAAGCAAGCCTGACAGGGAAAAATCTCTACAGACCTGCCACCCTCTCCTCCTCTTCCCTTCTCTTCCTTTTCTCTTTTCTTCAATGCCTTGTACTTGCTAGGCAGGTAGATAAACCCTCTGCAGCTGGAGCCATGCTCCTGCCCTTTTTGTCTGCTTCCTGAAGAGCACGGGCGATGGGGTGTGCCACCGTGCGTGGCTTTTTCTGTTGGGATGAGGTCATGACAGCTTTTTGCCTGGGACTGCAATCTCCCGATTCCAGGCTCTGGTGTGTGGGGCAGGGGGTGCCATTGCGCCTGGCTTACACTGTTGGACTTCACAGAGCTGCTGCCTCAGTGAAAGCTCAATGCTCATTCTCTGCAAACCTGGAGTTCTGCCCCCCTGGGAGAGGGTCTCCATCCTGCCTCCGTCCCTGCCATGCTGGAATGACAGCCCAGGGCTCAAGCTCACGTCTCATCCACCAAGGCAAAGGCAAGCAGAGCTGCAGCTTTCAAGCAGGGTCCGAATGAGACAGCAAGCACGGTGCTCCATTTATTAAAAATAACCCGAACACCAACCACACAGGCGGATCTGAGATTGCTTTAGAAATAACAAATATAGCCTAAATATTAGGGCGCATTTGATGTCTAAAGAGAAAAACATACCCTGACTCTTACAGGAAAACCATTGTGTTTGAATGAGAATGAAGTGAGATTTCTGTAACAAGTGTTTTCCCCAGCATGCCGTGGGCCCAGGCGAGGCTGTGAAATCAGCTAATATGTGATGGACAGATAGCTCCTGCAGGCTTCTCACCGCCGCTGGCAGCTGTCTGCCTATACTCATAGTTTTGTTGTTGATGGCCTCAAATACCCAAATGGCTTTTGGCAGAAAACAACATTTCTTGCTTTGCTAGGCAGCAGTCTCCGGGGGTGCTGGTGGGTGGGGCCCTGCCCGAGGGCTCAGCTCAAAGACCCTGGCCGACTGGCTGGGAGACAGAGGGCTGACCAAAGCCTCTGGAACATCTACAGCGTTACCTCCTCCCCTGGTGGGGTTCATCTCACCATGAACGGCTGCAATGTTCTTTCAAACGCCCTGTTCAGTCCTCCCGGAAACCCTGCGAGAGAAGTCATTCCCCCACTTCACAGACGCAGACACGAGAACTGCAAGAGTTTCTGGTTCCTTAGAAAGGGCTAACATGTGTGCTCCTGCCCAATGGCAAGCACCAGTGACCTTGAGTCTATGCGAGTGACCTTCCTGAGCGGGCGGGAGAGGGGCCTGGGAGCGAGGTTAAAGGAGCTCCATCTTGATACCGCTTGGTAAAATTTGGTACCATTTACAGTTTATTTGTGGAGAGCAAACAAATATGGAAATAATTACAATTCTATAATTAAGATCTGGCAAAGCTGAGCAGCGAGCACGGATACTGCTCAGTTTTATTGCTCTCTGATTCTCTAATTCCTCCATGGCTATAAATATAAAAGAACAATACCACGATGATATTCTAGTCACGAGTTCACACGCCGTCCGTTGTGTTTGCTTCACGGAAATTTCCTCTACTCTGCCCAGGAGATTTCCCTCGGTTTTCACTCTGGAGAATTCGCCCCAGAATTTCAATTACACAGTAAAGCTGGTGAAAATGCTATGAGAGGCACAGCACACCCACCGCCTACACGCATGAAGTCACTTTCTAGTCTTTTCTTTCTATTTCAATAAGCATGGCTTGGCATAGATCCAATCAAGGGTCCCGGGAGCTTTGGACAAAAGAGACCATAACAGGGGCGGAGCACCTTCTGCTCAGATGGGACACAGTACCGATGTGTCTCCAACTCTTATTATTTCTGAGTAATTCAGCCATCACAGCAAATATTTTAAAAAATAAAAAGCCTGCAAAGAAATTTTTAAAGGGTTCCTACATTATTATTATTTGTGGGTCATGGGGCTTGAACTCGGCCTGGGCGCTGTCCCTGAGCTCTTCAGCTCAAGGCTACTGCCCTACCCTCAATCCAAGCCCCACTTCCCATTTTCTAAAGGTTAATTAGAGATAAGAGTCTCAGGTCCTTTTGTGCTTGGGCTGGCTTTGAACTTTGATCCTCAGATCTCAGCCTCCTGAGTAGTTAGGATGACAGGCGTGAGCCAGCGTGCCCAGCTCAACCTACATCATTCTTTAAAAAAATGTTAACACTCTAAGCCAGGAGGGTCAGATAGATGTTTTTCTATACATGGGTGATTTCCACAGGGAAATTTCCGTGATTTATGTGCAGCCTGACTTTGTGGGCCAGCAGTGGGGAGTCACTCAGACCTGAGGATCTATGAAAGCCACGTGCGATCAGACCTTCATAGACTGCAGTGAGGGGCTGACTGCAGTGTGGCTGAAGGCTGTGGGGCTGAGCCCCCCTGGCACCCTCGCCACTGACGTGACCAGTTCTCTGCCTACTGCAGGGCCGAACGCGCTAAGGCCTGGGAGTAAATCTGCAAAATCTAGCCTGCTCTTCCATTTTATTTTTCGAAATTCCTATTTTTACTCTGTCTTTTATTTGTTTCTTTGTATTTGTAGGCTATTGTCTGTAATAATAGCTTCTTATAGCCTGGCATTCAGCATGACATACAGAAAACTGAGTTTATCTATTTAAACATTTTAAAAATATTAAGATATATTGTTTATACAATGAGATTCAATAGGCATTCCCACACAATTGTGCTTAGTTTTCTTATTCTATTTTCGTTCCTGAATATAATGTATTTAAAGCGTTTTAATTATCCCATCACTCTTGCCTTTCGCCCTTCTACTCTCTCTTCTGCCACTCAATTTATATTCTTAATTTTTTTTGGTAGGTCTACATTTTACATATGAGGGAAAACACACAGTATTTATCTTTCCGAGTGACTTTTTTTGTTTAACACGACGATCAGCCTTTCCACATCGCATCAGTTTCATGGCCAGGTAAAAAGGCACTCACATGGCTGGGTGGTGATTCACTCATCAGGTTATTCTTGGTTGTGGTGCTTGAGATCACTGAGAAAATGAAGAGGAGGGCTGAGGGTCAGGATATGCACTGGCGCAGTAAAACATGGCAATGAGGTCAGAGACGACAATGACTCCCACAGGTAGGCACTCAGAGAAGTTTAGCTTCCTTCCCCTTCCCTACTGAGTGGTTTTCCGGAACACATAAACACTGTTGGTTCAGGATTTCATCATTTCCAGGTGCCTTCTCTTGAAGTGACACCCAGGGCTCTACTCACTGATGTCACAAAGCCTGGAATTCCTGGTGGGGACCCAGCAATAGATGAACTCATTGGATACAAAGATCCTGTTTCCACGTCAATATCCTTAGTGATAAATACCAGAGAAGAGAGGAAGAAGAATGTATAAACATTCTTCACTCCCAACCCCTACTAGAAGAGATTCCTATACATTAAGCTTTGGTTCTTCTAGGATTACAGAAAAGAATTTTTATGAAGTCTGAGCTCCCTGGAAAGAGTTCCATGTCTTTACATTTCTCAGCTCTGTCAGTACAGGCCGGTCCTATTCTGAGACGAGAAGAGGAGGATGCCCTGGAGAGATTCTTCATCTCCTCCTTTACCTCTGCTTCTCAACAGGGCCAGCCGCTGGACACCGTCAGAACACTGCTCCGAGAGGCCCAGACTGAACTCCCTGAGCACTGTACAGAACAGCAGATGTTCCCCACACACCGCAAGACCACACTCACTTGCCAGGAGCTCCCACTGCCCAGGGAACAGGGGCCCATAACCCTCGCCGGGGCCATCACCCACGCGGGGGCCACCACTCACGCCGGGGCCACCCACGCCGAGGCCACCACCCACACCGGGCGTTTATGGCTAGTTCAGGACCCTTTGATTGTGTGTCATTCTGAGCAGTCTCCTCAAGACTGCTCACCAGCTTCTCCACCCACACCACTTTGCATTCCTACGCAGATGCACGGATCCAGAATTTCCCTGGACCCTAATAAGCCGTCTGGGTCCCAAGATGGCCACTCTAAAAATCTCCCTAGTGATGCTGTCCACAAAGAACCAGTGCCAGGAATCCGACTTGAGTCACGGCAGCTGGAAACTGGAATGCCTTCACAATCTAGTCTGCAGCTGAGAAGTAAGCACAGCTAGCTGCAGCCGCACTGCGGGGTGACCCCACATCTGCAACCAGAGTTGGGGTGACTCCACATCTGCATATGAGTGCAGGGGTGACCCCTCCTCTGCAGCTAGAGTGAGGGAGGGGTGACCCCACATCTGCAACCAGAGTGCTGGGGTGAGCATGTGTCTGCAGATAAGTACAGAGGCAACCCCACGAATCCTTGTCTTGCTTTTGGTATTGGAAGAACCCTCCACGAACGTGCATTCTAAGTCCTGGCTGGCAGAGGACCGATGCCTCTGCTGGAGTGTGTGGCGGGCCCGTGAGCAGACTGAACCAGGGCTCCAGGAAGGAGAGCCTCCGCTAAGGCGGCTGCGCAGAGGGCTCCGGAGGCCTCAGCCCGGGCCGCCCGCTGCGCCCCTGGCACTTCTCTGTAAAGGCAGGGGAGTTGGCGGGCAGCGTGTTTTGTCTATGAAAAGCTATCTTCTCGGGGAAGCTTAGGAGATTTAGTCTGTCCCAGTTGGGCCGTTGTTCATCTGTCTAAGGAAAAATGCCTTCATTTGCTTTGAGAAAATCTTGTAGCTGCAGAGCTAGGGACGCAGTCAAACTCAACCCATGCGTTTACCCAAACTGCTGCATCTGGCTAGACTGTGCTGTAAGGAGAACGCGAGAGAGGGACCACTTCACTGTAAGGCCCCTTAAGAAGCCACGACGAGCTGCTTTGTAGACTGTCACATGTCGGGAAAGGTTAAGTGAAGCGGCAGCCACTGCTGAGAAGGACCCTGAGAGACAAATGTCGTCTCCTGTCCTGGTTCTAGCCAGCTGAGGGTCAGGGCTGCTCTGAACTCGGATCTGGTGAAGTGAGTGCCTTGTGGGTTTGGACTGCCTCTATCTAGGCACTAAAAGCACTGGTTTAAGCAGAGATTAAAATAGAGAAGAACCAGTGTGGTGAGACATTTCCCCCAATAACTGCCGTCTGGTTTGGGAGACTCTTGTTTGCATTAACTTCTAGCTTTTACGGTTCACTAAACCCTAGATTTGATATGAATGTAAACACTTCCTGAAGAGGAGAGCCCCCCATCCCTGATGGGGGCTGGGCGGGGCTCCAGCCCTTTCCTCTCTAGAGTTGATGTGGACCCCGGAATCCATAAGGACATCTGATTTGGAGTTATCACTTCCAAAATGGCCACACTCACTGGGAGAACTGGAAGCTGAAAATTAAGGCAACCCATGGCAAATTGAAAGTGTCTGAGAAGATGATAACTAGAAACCACCAATGAAAGAATAAGCCCAGGGCTGGGAGTGTGGCCTAGGGGCAGAATGCTTGCCTAGCATTCATGAAGCCCTGGGTTCCATTTCTCAGTACCACATACACAGAAAAAGCCAAAGTGGCGCTGTGTCTCAAGTGGTAGAGTGCCAGCCTTGAGAAAGCAAGGACAGTGCCCAGGCCCTGAGTTCTAGCCCAGGACTGGCAAAAAAGAAGAGGAAGGAGAGAAAGAGGAAAAAGAGGAGGAAGAGGAGGAGGAGGAGGAGGAGGAGGAAGAGGAGGAGGAGGAGGAGGAGGAGGAGGAGGAAGAGGAGGAGGAGGAGGAAGAGGAGGAGAAAGCAACAGTAGTGGAAGCAGCAGCCCAAATAACCAGTAGAAACTTGGACATCAAGACTCTCAAGCTCCACCAAGTCTCCATTACTCCAGCAAAGTAGCACAACAAGCCAACAGGAATGACCATGCACCCAAGACCACAGTCCCTTCCCTCTGCCTGCCGCTGGCTGTCCCCTCAAACATGGAGCTCCTCCTCCAGAACTCTGAGCATTCAGCCATCTTCACCTGATGTGCAGGCTATGTCGGCATTTCCTGCCGTCAGGTTCCCCTGAGCTGGCCAGCTGCACTTCACCACCTCTGCCGCCGCCTCTCTCTTCTCTCTCCCCTGCACTAACGGAAGATGCACAGCCCACCAGCACGGACCCTGTCTTTAGTCTCCGCTGCCTGGCCAGTGTCGTTCAGGCGTGTGGAAGACATCCAGGCATATTTGTGTGAGTCTGTCAGTGTGTCTTTATGGCATCTAAGACATGTGTTACATGCTATCGATCTCAATCAAGATCTCTAACATTCAGCAAGGTAACATCATACCTAAGGTGAAAACACGTTTTTATACAGGCCTTTTTAGTTTACTACAAAATAGAACCATACTGTTCATAACTTGATTTTAATATGATAAATACCCAAACACTGATATGTGCCAAGTAAGCCAAGAACTGCAGAGGGGACAAAAATGACTTTCTAAGAAGCCTGGCCTCGGAGCAGGATGGGGAGGTTTTTAAATTGTAGAGCCTCCAGGAGGGCGAGGATTCTGGGAAGAAAGATCAGGAGCAGCCCCGGGGGAGAGCTGGGCGCCCAAGCTGCTCTTAACATAGTGATGGCAGAAATGAGGGAACTAAAAGGTGTTGGGCTGCCCCGAGGCCTGAATGTCTAAGGATGTGCAAGTTCTCGGGGTGGCAGGCGTCCAGTGCTCGGTGAGTTGCCCAGAGTTCACACCAACCAGTACCACAGGACAAATGGTAACATAGAAAAAAAAGTACGAGAATGCCCCGCGTGGAGCAGGTTCAAGACTGGGGTGGTCTCGAACCCGAGACTGCCAGGGAGCCCCAGGGCACCTCTGGGTAAATAAACTATGCAGGGTGTAGAAGACACGCCGTGGGGCCACTCAGGTCTGCACTCCAGCCACCTGAGCCGCCACTGGAGGCATTAGATGGCATTAGATGCAGAAGCCCCGCCCAGTTCCTACTCAGATTATGGCACACAGGCTGAATGTCCCTGTGCCCCACAAACCCTCAAAGGCAGGGTACCCTGGAGGGAGGTGAGCCTCTGGGTCTGTTCCCTTGAAGAAGAGATACCCGAAGAGGGCACCCGAAGTCATGCCATCTCTGAACGTGACTCTCCATCTGCCTGTGGATTTCCCAGTCTCCAAAATGGTGACGAATCATCTCTGCTGTTGGTAAGAAACTGTGGCACCAAACAGTCTGAACCACCAGTCTTAAAATCTGTAGGACTGTGGGAATCAGGTAATAAACATTTAATCCTACGCAATTTGAGTGTTTTCTTAGTAAAACCTCCTAACTTTCTGGTGAGAATTCCAGTGCTGCGGGAATGCCAGGAAATACTGCTCTGTTTTCACATGGAATCTTGATGTATAGGTTACTGCTAACAACCCAGAAGAAAACCAAGGAGGAACACAGAAGAATGGCTTTTATCCCAGTCCTTGTACTCTTCCTGATTATTTCCACTTTTGTATTGCAATAGCTTTTCTTGGCTCCATAGTTACAAATAGTTCAAGGTATTGGATTTCTGCATAGAAAATCCACCCCAGAAGGAAATCAATCACGAAGAAAATAATAGTTATTGACTATGTGTCAAAAACAAATGCACAAAAACATCACATGCATAGATATTTTGAATTGTAGGTGTTTGAGCTCGGGATTCCCATTTGCTAGATAGTTCTCTAGCACTGAGTCATGCCCCAGCCCTTTCTTGTGCTGGCTTTTCTGAGTCTGACCTATCTCAGCCTTCCAGTAGCTTGTTCCTAACTACTGGTGGAGAGGGGCTTTTCAAGTACATGCCCAGGCTGGCTTCCAACTGTGACCCTCTGATCTCAACCTCCCAAGTAGGTAGGAACGCACACGTGTACGTGAGTGGTGTCTTGAACATTCACAGTTATTTTCTAGGAATAGAAATCTGAAAACTTGGCCATCGGGATATCATTTTGCCTTGCTGTCTTTGATTTCTTATCTGGGACATGCAGAAGTATGAGTCTCTCTCCAACTCTGGGATGCTTTCAGTTTATGATACTAAAGGGCTAAAACTGCAACCTGGAGCTTTGAGGAGCGCGTCCTGCCTGGGGCACCCCCAGCTGGGGTCACCGGCTCCCTCTCCGTGCTGAATGGTGGGTCCTGGGCCCAGTGGCGGGTCCTGGGCCCATCTCTATGCCTTTTCCGCCTAAAGAACTTGATTGCACCTTGTGAAGTAGCTCCAGGAATGATCAGGTCCACAGGCCTATGAAACCAGATTGTTTCCAACATCTATTCCACAGGAGCTAGAAGAGGCTCTGCCAGTCACAGGTGGAGCTGTACAAAGTTGTACCTTGTGTTAATGAGGCCACTCTCCCCAGAGAGTGCACATCTGCTCAGATTGCTAGGGAGGGACTGTGGTTATTATGGGAAGCCTGAAGGCCAGCTCAACGCTCACTGCCCATTGGGACAGCGGGCATGGCGGTATCAGACAGCACGCTTGAGTTCAAGTCAGTGGACTTGAACCCTCCCCACACGCAGGCAGAGTTTTGTAGTGCTGAACTTTATAGTACATTCAATTTTATTTCATCCTAATCACTAGCACTTTGGTGGTTGGGGAAAAGCTATATGTATGATTCAGTATTTTTAAAAAAAATCACTTGACATTTGAAATGCACCTAAAGAAACAGGCCTCGGAAAGTTGGGTGTTAGTTCTTTTCTGAAAACAAGTGCATTTTTAAGCCCTAAGTAAGCAGAAAATGGACAGGGGTTTCCCAAAGTTTTAGGCTTATGAGCCTTATTGTTTTTTTCACTTTTCTTTTGCCAACTAAAATGTTGTTTAGAATTGGTGTTGGAGAGTGAACAGCTACAGGTTCTGGCTGAGTGTTTTCCTAGAAATACCAGCTTTGGAAAGAATTTCCAGCTGTTTCCTTCTCTCACAGGCCATCAGAATGGCTCCAATCTCACTGTGCCCAAAGCTCACGGTGTGCCCAGGAGAGGCCAATGTGTGAATGAAGTTCCTACTTCAATCTGCCTGGCGGAGCGCGATGAGCTCCTGAAATGTGTGAGGAAACATCACAGATCAAGAGCCCTGCAGTTTGGGGCGTGTGGACAGCCACTCTAACCGTGGCCAGCCAGTTCCCATCCCACAGGAGGGCTTCAAGGGCTTCAACACAAGCCCTTTGGTTTGTAGCAGCAGTCCCCAAACAAGCTTCCAAAAGTGGGCTGGAGAAGGGCCACAGAATAACCCGGGGAGGAGATCACGTTGAGAGGTGCGCTTTCTCGTAATGTGAGTTTGTGCAGGTGGAATCTGGGCGGATGTCAGCGCCTCTGAGACATCAACTCAGCCTGGCCCCGTCTAGACTGCTGGTGCTGGAGCTCCTGCAGTGGGAAGAACATGAAGGCTCCATGGAAAGCCTCCACAGCATCATGCTTGGAGGACAGGAGTCCCAGAGGAAGGAGGCCATGACACACAGGCTGAGAGAGGATCCCGGTGCTCTCTACAGGAGAACGAGCTGGCAGGCACCGCGACAGCCTCCATGGCAGCGGAAGCTGGGGAGGCCAGGACTAAAGGAAGCATGTGTGAGGATGGAGACCGCAGTGGACACAAGCCCCTGTCCCACGGGTGGGAGCCCGGCACTGCTCTGATCCTGTGGGGAGTCCACGGCAATTTCTGCAGTGCTGAGGCCTTCCGAGGCCCACAGTGTCACAATGACGACGAATGACTGACGATTCACACCACAGCTGGGCTGTGATAGAGGGATGAGGTGGCACACTGGACCCTGCCAGAGAGAGGCAGTCCTAGAGCCTGAGGTCCACAGTCCCTGCCCTCGTTAAAGTGCGTGAGCCGCCTCCATCTCCCTTGTAGAGATCTAGGAAGCCCGGGAGCAGGGCCGCCGCGGGGCTGGGGGAGAATGCATGGAGGCAGCCTTCTTGCTGTACACCTTTTGGAGGCTGTGTGGTTACAGTTGTTGGTTAGTTATTAGGGGAATGTTAGGTGGGGAGGGATAAAAAGTGGTGGACATAACACACGGTGCTACTGGATTCCATGGTTCCTTAGGCTTCTTCTCATAATGCCCTGGGTGTCTGCACAACCCATGAAAACCACCTGAGCGGCGTATGCTCAGCCTGTCAGCACAGGGCCCCGGGGAGATGGAGGAGCCCCGAGATAGACTGCCCCCCCCCCAGGACTCCACTCCTTTCCTTTGCTATTGCTTTTTGCTGCTTTCCTTTCACTTTCAAATAAACTTGCTCGGTCTGCTTTAACCCTTCTCAGCCTTTTAACTCTTCAAGGCGGTGGGTGAATCCACACCGCCAGCCACGTCAAGACAAAGGTTTCGGCAGGACCGGTCCTCAGAGACGGCGTCTGTTCTAGTCTGTTCTTTTCCCTGGCTGGCCATTTTTGCTTGTCCTTCACCGGTGCAAGCACCAATGGATCTCTGCCTTCAGTGTCACATGCCATCTCTCCCAAGCCGTGGTTGTCTTGGCGCGGCTGTCTTCTTATTACACACCGTTGTCAGCGTCACTAACTGCCTCTGCAGTGACCTCACTTACACAAAGGGGAAGTGCTGAATTCCTTCAGGTCTGGATTTCGAGTGACCACATTCCTTGACCAACCCATCAGCCAGCTGCTCTGGCAATGGCACAGTGATGGAAAGTTACCTTACGCACTGCATCCGGTGGACTTTATTCTTCCTCGAATCTCCTGGAACATCTGGAGGACACCTTGAGGGTGTCCTTGCATTCTTGGGGTGGGGCAGGTTTGCTTTTAGTGGGTCTTCCTGGGGGGAGAACTCCTCCTGGACTCACCCATTAGGCCCTGGCCTTTGTCTTCCGATCAGGTCACTCAGGCCTTGAAGGAGAAGGCTCCAGCGTGAGAGTCAGGCAAACGTGTTGGGTATTCCACTCGACTGCCCATCCTCGTCTTTCCCTTGACCTTGGGCCTGGTGTGTTCCTACTGACATTTTCTTGGTGCTGTCAAAATGCTTCTGTGCATGTGTGGAAGCCTAGCCAGTCTGGACGTCAGGCCCACGGTGCCTCAGGTACAGCTGCGGGTCCCGACCTTCCACTGTGCTCGACCCGAATCAGCAGCCCAGCTTCTCCTCAGGCCTCGCGGCTCCCCCTTCTTCCAAGTACTTCCCCACATGCCACTCAAGGACCTTTCCCGTCTCAAACCCTCCCTGGCTCAGCATGCCCTCAGAATACCTCACACTTCTGGGCAGTTCTGAACAGTGGCAACAGGTTCACGCAATTCTTAAACTCTTTGCTGAATTATCATTTATTTCCTCGAAGCTTGGTGGCCTGTTTTTATTTTTATTTTATTTTTGTTGCTTGTGGTTTATCAACTAGCACTTGGTCTGTGTGAGCTGCCTTGCTCCTTGTGCTGAAATCCACACACCTCCAGCTGCCACCTAGGGGACAGACTGCAGCTCCCGCTGTGCTCTTAAGGAGATGATGTACAGATACCTTCTTTGCCCTCTCAACAGTGTGGCCACCTCTCCTGGGGGCCAACTCCAAATTCCCAGGCCATGAGAAGCAGCCTTCTGGCCCTGGGTATGTGTAATGTATGCCTAACAACATTTCCTCACTGCATGGGTCATGGGCACACATGCACTAGATGTTCAAGCTCTGCATGTGGTGGGCTCTTCTGTGCTGCAACTACAGAAGAAAATAAAAGCAAGTAAAAGCACTGCAGGGGGTTGGTATTATTTGCAAGTAACATGTCCTAAATGGACATTTTTGCCTGCCACTTGCTAAGGACCAGCAGAGGGCAGAGGTGAGTACCCGAAGAAGATTTGGTATCTGCAGTCTCAGTAGGTAAGATCTCTTGCAGCTTTCTTTTGGCTTATTAGAGGTCAGGTAATCACTTTTTGGACATGTGAATAAAAAGACATTCAGAGGCCTCTTTATTCTTTTTTTGTGGGGAAGGACATTTTTTTTTCCCCCTGTAAATATCCTACAGTTTGGGGCTTAATTTTTTTTTTTTCTTGCCAGTCCTGGGCTTGAGCTCAGGGCCTGAGCACTGTCCTTGGACTTTCTCAAAGCTAGAGCTCTACCACTTGAGCCTCAGCACCACTTCTAGCTTTTTTCTATGTATGTGGTACCGAGGAATCGAACCTGGGTCTCCATGCATGCTAGGCAAGCACTTTAACCACTAGGCCAAACTCCCCGCCCCCCCCTTTTTTTTTGCCAGTCCTGGGGCTTGAACTCAGGGCCTGAGCACTGCCCTTGGGCTTTCTCAAGGCTAGCGTTCTGCCACTTGAGCCACAGCACCATTTCCGGCGTTTTCTATATATATATGTGGTACTGAGGAATTGAACCCGGGTCTTCATGCATGCCAGGCAAGCGCTCTACCTCTACCTCTAGGCGAAACTTCCAGCCCCTTAATTTTTATTTTTTTAATTGAGGGAAACAGATGCCAGGAACCTGGTACCTTAAAATTGCTATAAATGTCCTTCTTTACAGTCTCTCACAGTTTGGTTCCTCTGTGTCAGTCTTTCTTTGAGCTGAGCCCCCTTCCTGGAAGAGCAATACTGGGGGAAGTGCAGCTTGTTACTCAGGGGTAACAGATGCTCTGCCTGACACAGAGGGGAGAGACTGCAGAGGGTGAGCTGGCTGCAGCACGGCCAGAGCCATCCTAGGGGAATAAGAATGGCGCAGTTTTGGGTACATTTAAATCAAACATCATATATATATTATATATCTTTTGTATATAAGACATAATTCTAATTTTTCAAAAATGACTTTTTGCCTGCATAACTCCATAATCAAGCATAATTTCCCACAGGAAGATTTTTTCATATTAAAATCAGCCAGATGGGTAAGAATACCAAAAGGGGGTCTTGTGATTTCTTTTTACATCTTTGACATAAGCAATTTTATTTATGCTAACCTATAACCAAGAAAGATAATATATCTTAATGTAAATAGCACATATGACATTTTTATCTCTGTTTTAAAAAATGTTTTTCAATAATTAAGATAAAAAATTTATAAATTTAGATTAAGTGGAGATTTAGATGGCACAAAGCCACTTTTAAATGAAAATTCATTCTGTGAGAAATCTGTACAGTTCTTTCTCTGACTAGCTGTGACCAAGAGACTGAATATACTTTTCAGAATCTGAATTCTCTGCAACTATGTTGAGATGGATTTAGGAAGAGTTCTTATAAAATTATAGTTTAAAAAAACCCACCTCAAAATCTCAAAGGAAATATTGTGTTAGTCAAAGGAAGGGTTCTGCTTCACTTAGCTTAGGTCGTGGGTAAAATTGACATCAGTCTGCTGAAAAGAATGTTTAGCATTTTTTTCTCCAGGGAGAAACAGGACACAGGATTACTGGCAAAAATATTGTCAGGCGAGTGCACAGATCCCATTGTTTGGGATTGTCATTCACGGCCTTTGTGAAGCTGTGATTTGTATCCGGATCTTTTTTTGGCATTTGTTTTTTGATGGGAAGATAAACTCTTCCATGAAAATATTAGGATGAAAATATTTAAAAATCAAACAGCATTTGAGATAACTCTATACAACAGGATAATTATATAAACTGAAATATTCCTAAAAATTTAAGGAATTTTTGGTGCAATCTTAAAAAAAATATTTACTTGGATACTTCTCAAGTTCCCAGTAAATAAGCAGTTCTCCCTTTCGGAGTCTGTAAGCTGCAGAAGATACACAATGTGGCTTTATGATAGGAAAGTGCTTTCACAGATGCTATGCTAGTTCAGAGCCCGGCAAATGACAAAACAAGTCAAAAACAAGTCAGGAATCTTTTGTTTCTTAAAAAAAAAAAAATCTGTCCTATCTAAATGTTATTCAGACAAAATTTCACAGTAAACACTCAGATAAGTTAAAGTGAATGAACACTCAGTACCTTTTCCATTTAACCTAAACAAGAGTGCCAGGCAGCTGAGAAGTAGTATGACTGTAAAGACTTCTTAAATTCCTTTCTTTGGGTCTGTGTCAAGCCGAAGTCACACAGCCTTGACAAGGGAGCTGAGGGCCTGAGTGCAGAGGCCAACCCGCCCTGGGCTTTGGTCCTGTTCCTCCACTGCCTCTCTGTCTATCTGAGTTGAACTCTGCCTGCAGGCTGGCATGTGGGAGAGAGTTCCTAAGGAAATGAAGTGGTCTGAAAACACAATGGCAGGACCCCTTCCCCCTCATTCCCCCCCCCACCACCCCAGTCAGAAACCTCCTTACACAAAATATACATTTCCTCATCTCTTACAAAGGTAATTCAAACAGAGCTAATGAAGCGGCCCATGCTTACTTTATGTTCTAAGTATATTGGGCTAGCCTGTTCAGTGCAAGGAGAACAGGAAATGATGTTAAGCTAGACCCTGCATTTCAGACTGTTGCAGTTCTAAAAGGCACATCACATGCTGGGGCAGAAGAGGCAGGAAAGAGTATGATGCCCGATGGATGCCGGCTGGCACAGCTGGCACGTGTGGCCCAGAGATGCCCTCAGGAACACACTGACTTCCCATCTCCACAGGTTCTGTGCGGGACCACTCAGCCACTGGGGAACCCCAAGTCTGTCCTGATGAGATGGTCTGTGTGCCGCTACCGGCTGGCCCCAGGTCCTCGGTACAGAGGCGCAGTTGGGTGAACTTCCACACAAGACCCGAGGCTCCAGCCTGGATGACCAAAGGCCACAGCGTGGTGAGACGAGTCTGTCACGGGCACGCATGCTTGCTGTGAGTTGCTGGCAGTGACATCGGGTGTAAAGGGCGAGTCCTCATTCTCTCCAGAGGAGGTTGGGTTTTGCCAATTTTAAACAGGGCAAAAATGGCTTGGCTGACACAATTCCTGGCTACTGGCCTCTCTGAGCCTTGACTTCCTCCCGTCCCGGGCAGGCAGCCACCTGAGGTGTTTACAGGTATCGTATGTTTAGACTTCCCTTCCTTCTCTTGTCTGTCCAGTAACTTCAAGGGGCTTTCCTCGGGTGCTTTTCTCAATTCATCTCACAGCATTCCAGGCTGCAGCCCTGGTCTGGCCTGGTAGGACAGGCAGCTGTGGGGAGAGGGGCCAGGCACCTAGACTGCCTTTGTGCTCTTCAACTCCGGTTCACGAAAATCGAACAGATACACAGGCCCAGCGCAGTCACTGTGTCCTCATGTAGGATTCTAGTGCTCTTTTCCAGGGTGCCTTCCATCCCACCCCCCCCACGGTTTATTTGTTTCATTGTTTCTCATCATTGCATATAATGGACTTTTCTCTTAACAGTTTATTTTGCTAATTTTAAAGATGCCAAGGATAGGAAGGAGAGATAGCCAAGATAGCTGTCAGTCCCCCCCACACCCCCGGCCCTGCATGCCAGGCGCCCAGTGTCCTAAGTGTGCCCATAGCCTGAGAAAACACAGTGTCCCAGCTCCACTTTTCTAGGGTAATTCAGCACTTAGTGTTCTCATCTCCCAGCATGACACTTTCCAGAAATCAAGGCCATACTAGCCAAATATGGCTGTGCCAGCCCCCACCCACTGGGCCTGCGATGACAGCAGAAGAAGCACCTCTGTACAGGCAGGGGTGAGGACAGAGGCAGCAGCGGCTCCCCTCCCCAGGTCTGGTGAAGGCCCCACTTTCTTCGGAGGACAGGGCCACCCAGGGAATATGGAAGGTGGACCCGGGCGGGACAGGGAGCACTGAGCCCACGCACGCACTGTCTGATGGCTCTGTACTGGTGGCTGCCCTACTTGGTGCCGATTGAAAGCTGGCATCATTTCTGGTGTCTGGTTCCCACACCACCCATGCAGTAGAACGAATCTTCGGGGAGCCGTGCAGACTGTGCAGCCATGTGACCTGGCCTGGGGAGAGCCTTTGGCTTCCACCCTGTGCCTGGGCCCTGGCTGGAGGGTGTACACGGAAGTGAAGGGGTGGTCAGCCTGGGGCTCTCGGCACGGCTGCCTCCTCCCCATGGGGCAGAAGCTATACACGGTGCTCCCTGAGGATCTGAGATGGTTCCAGGGAGAAGGCAGGCAGGGGCCTCTGGAGTCTCAGCGGATGACATGCAGCATGGGGGAAAGCAAACAGCATTAGAAAAACAAAGAGGGCCAGGCACAGCTGTTCTGCAGAACCCCTGTGGAAAATCACGGTGTGGCGGGCAGGCCCGCGGCCCGCAGGAGGCTTTTGGGAAGCCTGGAATAGTATTTTCCATTATATATCTTCATCTGCCTTTAGCTATCCTGTCAGCAAGTGACGGAAGAAAACCCAAGACTGCACATTTGAGGGAGACTTTGAGAGGCCGGGAGGCCGGCTGAGAGGGAGGGCGTGCCCCCCCCCCCCCCACAATGTTGCCTCTGGCTTCCACCATGGGCCTTCCCGGGAATCCTGGGCCGCCTGTGGGTGGAACTTCCTTGGCAGTGGTGGTGGCAGGTGCATCTTCTGCCTGGGTAGGGTCAGCCTGGCGAGCCTGGCCCCCCGAGGGTGTCCTGGGGTCCTCCCTGCTCATCTCTGCACCATTAGCATGTATCCAGGTCACAGGCACCTTCTCCGTGGGCCATTTCCCTCAGGAGCCCTGTGGTTGAGTAGAGTGGTGAGCTGCTTCCTGTTGCCTCAGCTGAGCCCTGCACTGGCTTCACCTATGTCCTCCACGGAATCCCCCCCCCCCGGGGGCTCACTCAGAGGCCCCTGAATGACAGGGCCACAGCTGGCTTTGGCCTGTGACTCAGGAGTGGACTTTACATCCTTAAATGGCGAAAAAAGAAAAAGGAAACAAGAGCCATCTAATGAGTGATAGTTGTCTTTAATGTACTATGTTACCTCTCATCTCTTTTGTTGTCCCTTGGTTATTCTCATATTGTTACAGTATCTTACCTTGTTATCTGGTATATTGTATACATGCTTATTTGGTTATTTGAAATCAGATAGGGAAGGGGGGAAACAAGATGAGGGGTGGGGGTGGGGGGAGGGAAATGGGGACCAAGACATGAGCCTTCTGTCTGGTGACTATGATATAACTCTTCTATTAATTACAATGAAAAATAATAAAAAGTCTACAAAGAGTCATTCCTCACATGCTGTGGCCCCAGGGGAGCAGACAAGGGCAACAGCTCCGAGGAGCCCACCATCTTTCTCTGAGGACAGCCACTGTCCTCCCCACCATGGCTCCTTCAAGCTCAGAAGCTCAGAAGCCACACAGCTTCCAAGCAGTGAGTGAACTGAGGAAAGTTTAACATCCGTGCTTCTTTACATTGAACTGAGAAGCACGATTACACTAACTGATGTCTGAGGGATGGATTTCCACTTAATAAACGTGCTGATAAAGAAAGGGGAGCAATAGCCCTAAACATTACCTACGATGACACATTACTTGTATCTGAAGGACACCGCAGGGAAAGAATGGTCTCCATCCTTGAAGGCTGAGAGGCCACCCAACACAAGCAGGACTGTCTGCTTCACTCTGATCTCTTAACGGAGACCTCGAGCCTGTGTCTTGGTGGAACCGACCCCTTCTGGGTATGAGCTCTGCCTTCTGGAGATGGAGAGGCTGCTGGCAGTCCACAGCGTCGACCAGGCCTTCTCAGAAGACATTAGGAAAAACTTCAACTTTCAACAGGACTGACCTTGAGGGCTGGCTTGATGACAATGTGGTGCTAAGTAAAAACGCATAGCTTGGATGAAAAGTATCACAGATACTTTCGTTATTGTGAAAATACTATAGCTATTCATAATATAGTACTGTATCTTATCTATTGGTGAGGAAGTTACATATTGACAGCTATTCTTTGTTAACAGGTCACAGAAAAAGTTGGGGCTCTATTTCAGTTAGAAGGTTGTGAAATACGTAAATGTATATCTTCCCATCTAAGCTCACAGACCCCTTGAGTTTTGCCCATGGTCTTCAGGTGAGAAAACTTCTTTGGATTTTTTAAGGGATCCCTAAAAACCAATTGCAGGAGAATCAAATCCACTGTGCAACTCCAGCTTGGCCCAGGAAGTGAAAGGATCATTCTTTAGTCCTCTGAAAGGTGACAGTGCCAGTCACTTCTATGGCGCCATGTACCCACCTGGTCTCCACCAACCACTCGGGCAATCAATCCCGAGCACTGAGATATAAACAGAGCCCAGGGGAGGCTTGGCTGGTGAGTTTCACGTGGTCCACTGCCCCAATAGCCAGCCTCAGGTGCCCTGGGAGACAGACTGGAGCAGAGGCATATGGGACGGGAGGGCAGCTCCCCACTCCCCCCCCCCCCCCCGCCATGTAGGTGGCTAAATGAGGAGGAAGATGATTTTCCTGAGCAGACCTCTGGGCTAATTGAATTGAGAAAATGTTACAATGAGATCTGAGTACATCCTGATATGGTACAAGAAAAAGTTATGTGTTACTCTCTCAAAAATACTTGTATTTACATTCAGGTCAGCTTTTGTAACAATACAGAGTTCATGAGTCTGCTATCTTTTAAGGCTATTTCTAGAAATCTCGGGGGATATTTTACTTCAGTGAATAACTGTTGGGGCTCAGAAACTCATCTTCCTAAGTTGATTGATATCAAACTAGTCTAAAATGAACACTTTGCATGACTCGGCTAGTCAAAACTGAGGAAGCAGCAATGAGAGCATGTCTCCTCAGAAGGCTCTATTTCCAAGAGCCAAGACCCCAAATCAGCCCAAGTCCTGACCTGTTTGTAGCATTTTCATCCCTAAACGGAAAACCAGGAACCTTCTTTGTTAGAGGGTTATTACTTTGGGCAGGCTGCCTGCTTAGCCCCGCAAACCGAGCTTTCAAAGGCCGGGAGCCTCTCTAGGAAGTACTTCACTGGGGAGGGGCCTGCATCTTTCCCGGGGTCCAGGACCGTCCGGTTCCCGGAGGGCTGTGCAGGCACCATCCTGGTTGGACCGCAGGCATTATGCTCTGATTTTTTCCTGTGGCCTGGCTAGTGACCCCCTGCAGGAAGATAACAGATAAGCCGGGAGGGCGGAGCTGCTTGCCCCTCGGGTCTGGCTGCTCTTAATCAACTTATCATATAAGGACAGGGAAGACTGCCTGGGCCACTGGCAGAGCAACCGCCCCAGGGAGCAGGACGCCCTTCCCGCCGCCCGCGCAGCCTGACAGCTCCCTGCGTGCCTGCAGGGCAGCCGAGGAGCCAAGCCTGTCCCTGCACACGGAGGAAGAGAGGCGTTCACGGATGGACTCAGCCATGCAGCTCTAGACCGCAGGCAGCCGAGGGGCCAGGCCGGAGACGGGTGTGCGAGCTGGTGGTTTAGGACCCAGCCGAGAGGGGAGAATGTGGCAGCTCGTTTGCCTGACTCTGGGCTGTGATCTTGTCTTGGCCGCAGCCTACAACAACTTTCGGAAGAGCGTGGACGGCGCGGGGAAGAGGCAGTACCAGGTCCAGCACGGGCCGTGCAGCTACACGTTCCTGCTGCCGGAGACGGACAGCTGCGGCTCTGCCGCCGGCCCCTACGTGTCCAACGCGGTGCAGCGGGACGCGCCCCCCGACGAGGACGACTCGGTGCAGAGGCTGCAGCAGCTGGAGACCGTGCTGGAGAACAACACGCAGTGGCTGATGAAGGTAGGCCCCCAGCCCGCCCGCCAGCGAGCTTCCCGCACCCCAGGGGTGCAGAGCGACAGGAGGGCTGGGGCAGGAGCGCTAAGGACCGGCCGGCAGCCCCCGCCCGCCCGGGAGCCTCCTCTAGCAAAGCCTGAGTGGTGGAGGCATGGAGGTCCCCTCGGCCAGGGGGGCCGGGAGCCGGGCAGCTCCAAGCCGGGAAAAGTGTCCCCATCACGTTCACCACTACACTTCACCCGTGGAGTCCAGGGCTTTACGAACCCAGAGCCTCCCTGGTGTAAACGAGAGGAAATGAAAGAAAGGGACCTTGGTGTCTCAGAGCCTCGGCGCTCCATGGCCAGGGCTTAGCGGCGTGGGAACGGGGCCGGGTGTCATTGTGATCCTCTCCCCAGGCACCCCACCCTGGTCCCGGCTCTCCAGGCAGCCAGCCCTGCCCGCGCTCCACGTGGCCGGCAGCACCGTGGGAGGGTTCGTTCTGGGGGTGCAGCAGCCTCTCCTCACTTCCCCCACTTAGAGAGCCAGCCGGCAGCACCCACACGAGATACCCAGAGCTCTGGTTTTCTTTTACAAATGATTGTTTTCATGGGAAACCCCAGACGACCCCAGGAGTTTCTTTATATGAACCATATGTATTCTGCAGGAAGTTCTACAAGACATGTAAACACTGGATGGACGCTGAAGCGCTATGCCATAACGTGGCACCATAATTAGTTACAGCAATATAAAGTCTTTTCGTCACTTTCTCTTTTCAAGAAAAGTCCAATTCGTTTCTCAGTCCTTCCCTCCAGTGCCAGTGTAATCTCAACATTTGGAATTCTATTCCATGATTTTCATTGTCCCCCTCCCCTTCGGAGAGGACACCATAGAGTTATTGCTTGAGCCATGAACTGAAATGAACGATGGCTCACAAATGCTGCTTACTGTGGCCAGAGGTAGTTCAGATGCAAGTTCAGAAAGCCAACAACCCACCCCCAAGACCTGGCAAATACAATGTGACTTAAGAACCCTTCCAGCATCTTTCTAGCTCCTTGGGTGAATCCCTATCTCTTTTGAATCTTTTAAAATCCATAGACGTGCCACCAGTGAGGGCTAAACCTTCAGGTCTCCACTGCACAGGTCCCAGAACCTGAAAGGTAAACCACTCCCCACAGCTGCGTTTCTGTCTCTACATCTGTGCGAATGTCAACCTCGGGTTAATGACCTCTCCCCACCTACGGTGGGGTGGGTAAGGAATGAGAGCAGAGCCTAGTGAGAAAGGAAAGCACACGCTGGCTCTAGTAAGCAGAAGTCACCTGCTGCAGTAAACACAGGCAGGGTGGCTAAGCCGGGTTTTCTTCCTTTTTTCTTTTGCGTGGCTGGGTCCACAACGGTATCCTCTGTTCCATGAGGAAAGCTCCTGGTTCCTGCTTAGGTGCCTCAGGCTCCCCCTTCCCCCTCCCCTGCCCAGGTCTTTGATATTTCCTTTAAAGGTGGGAGAAGAGGAGGAATTCTATGCTAGGTGATGACAATCTTGCTTCCCACAGTGGAGCCCTAAATATTTGAACAGAGCACAATGGTATTTGGCAAGCCCTCATTCAGCTCTCTGTAGGAGCCATCCAGAGTGACTTCATGCTTGGCTTTTCATTGCCCGGCACCTGCTTCTCTCAGCACCTGTTCTATCTGGGCAATGCACACCTGAGAAAGGCAATTTGCCCCGCTCCCGGCTGGGTTTATAGGGCTCCGGGCCTGGATTGGAAGCAAAAAGCAAACAGGAGCCCCTCTGGGTGGCTAATGGTGGCCTCTCTCTTGTTTGTCTCCTCTGCATTTGGCACCTGCGATAATAAATACAGCTTTTGTGCCAAGGAAGAAAGTAATGTCTACAGTGCCATGATAGATAAGTGCCATAGTCAAGGAATGGACCGCACCAGCTCATGCCTATGTATAGACCGGCACACAGAGAAGGCAGGAATTCTGTGTTTGCTTCGCATGTTTTCCTTTGGGCTGTTGTTTCCTGACCAACGTGAAAAAATCAGAGATACTCGTTACAGATGCCACCTTGAGCAGGAAAATGTGGGGGAGGAAAACAAGCCCATGTTTACGGTTAGTTCGGAGGCAGGGGGATCATTTTTCAACCTCTGGGTGGGGAGCACAGGCCACGGGGCTCACTAAGAAAGCCGTGTGCATGTCCAGACCCCCGCTGCCTGCAGGCGACCAGAGGCCAGTGCCCGCCTGTGGCTGTCAGACCCAGGAAGCGCAGGCTCGGAAAGCCCCGGGACCCCCGTGAGCGTGATGGGGCGGGCAGGCTGGCCTTGTCTGGGAGGTTGAACCAGCCCATGCTGTGCTCTGCACCTTGGATGGCATCTCCCCCGCTTCCCCACAGCTCTGTAACCCACCACTTACAGAAACAAACGAGTGGCATTTTGTTATGAGACCAAAGGTATTTTTTTTCCTGATGAGAGGAAATATGGAAAGGAAATAAACAACTACTTCGCGCTGATAAATGCCTCCTACTTTATAAACAGCCATAAACTGCACACCCACTTAAAAACTGAATGATTAAAAATAAAGCTAATGCCTGTTAAGTTGATGTAAACATTTCCTCTGACATGTTTTATTTTTCTTTGAACAACACAAGCACAGATTAGCAGCTGCAAAGTGGAGCAGCAATCTTTTCCCCTTTACGAGGTAATCATATGTCCTAATGAGGTCTGAGAGCTGCCGGGGGTGAGGGGGAAAGCTTGTCTTTCCCCACTCTTGCCAATGACATGTGTGTGTACACATGTGTGCACATAAACATGTACATGTTTTTTTTTTACCATGTGTGGCTGTCAGATCTTCTTAGCTGTGTACTGAAAAGACAAATACAGCAAAACAAACGCCTCCAAACAAAACCCAGAGCCTGCTCCTTAGGGCCGGGGCAGCCCAGGCCCTTGCTGGCCTGTCCTCTGGGCACTGCCACACCACATCCTGACTCATGAATGAGGAGCGATGTTTGCACACACAGATGCTCCTGTACCCAAGACCGAGAAGACGCAACAGCTACGAGGACGTTTTCTTTCCTTACTATGGAAGAGAGTTCAATATACAACTTGAAAAGTGCAAGGATACTGGCTTCTATGCCGTGTATCCCACATAGGACATCCCGTGGCTTGGTAACATGAGCAGTATTGCTCTGTACACTGCACGTACCACATGTTGGAGGTTTTCTTTGTACGGCTCTTATCTAGAGCACCTGCAGGGTTTGTTTTCTGAGGTGAAGGAGTCTGCTCACAAACAGTGTCTCCTGCCATCCTGCATTACCCACTGGGATCAATTGCCAGAGATGGCCAGCCTGCAGCAGAGAACCCCTACATCCCACAGCCACGTGCGCGCGCCATCGAGGCCCCAAACCCGTGACTTCTATCAATCAGGCGGTGACCAGCATTTGGAATGTGACAGGAATAATGACTTGATTACAAATTACAAATGTAATCATGAGCTCAGGCTGGCCCATGGTGCTTATTTTAACCCATAAAATAATGAAAATTCTGTACATTTGTACAGAATTATAAAACATGTGACAAGAAACGCAGCTGGGAGACTGTGATTCAGGAAGAATCCAAAGATGGCAAGAGTAGGGTGAGGGTGTCTATTGACTGGAGGTACTCTGTGTGTGTGTGTGTGTGTGCGGGGGGCAGTGATATAACATGAGGAATTCTACAGTGTCTGCTCAGAAACCACTGCCTGTGAAATGGCGGCAGACCTGGATGACGCTGGAATTTCTGGTAGTAAGGTCAAGAGGTGGCTATAATGACTCATGAGCACGCGAGGACCTGTTCTGAAACAGGTGTTCACCCTTTTAGGACATTTCTACTGCTTCATGAGAAGGGTGACAGACTCAGCAGATTCTCTCTCCACACCTGCAGCTTGTGAGGTACAACACATATTCCATTCCCTATGCAGACCCTTTAGAGGGTCCATGAGACAGACATCTAGACGAGGGCTACCCCTTCTACTACACTTCCCTTTGGCCTGAAGGAACCGACAAGGAGAATTTTCTCCTAGTTTCTGGAATTCTTCGAATCCTGTGAGAGGTACATCCACATCCTTGCCAGGCTCTCCCCGAAGCTCCCACAGATTCACTGCAGCTGGAGAGGGCAGAACAGGTGAACCCCATCAGTTCCCACCAAGCTTTTTCCACAGCCTGGCATCAGAGGCTCACGCCTGTAACCCTAGCAACTCAGGAGGCTAAGATCTGAGGATCACAGTTCTAAGCCAGTCCTGGAAGGAAAGTCTGTGAGGCTTTTATCCCCCCAGTTGACCACCAGAGCACTGGAAGTGGTGCTATAACTCAATGACTCATTAGCCTCGAGTGCAAAAGCTAAGAAAGAACACCAGGCCCTAAGTTCAAGGCCCAATAGCCCCCCCACCCCACAAATACTAAATGAATAAAGCTCTTTCCACATCTCACCTCTTTTGTTCCAAGATCTCTAAACAGGTATGGCAGATGGAACCCCTACGTATATTTTTAAGCCCACGAGTGAGCAGAGAACAGTAACAGCCAGGAACTCTGGGGAGCACCTGGGATGGAGAACAAACACAGGAAAGCAAGCGGCCCCCTTCTCTGTCAGCAGGAGGGCAGGCCTGCAGGGCATGGCTCAGAGGTGTATGAATATGGATTTGTGCAGAAGTGCTGTTATTTCTTAGGCCATTGTCATAAGTGACTGAATACCACAGAATCCTCCATCTCTTTTGGGTGCCTCGGGTTTGAGACAGGAGTCATTAAAGTTCATTTATTTATTTGCTAAGAAACTAATTCCTGTGGGCCCCACTTGTGTAGGCAGGGTGTGTTCCAGGTGTTGGATGAGTGGAGGGAGGAAAATGCCAAGCCTTGACCTGTGTGGACACCGGGCATTCTTAGGGCATGAAGAGCGAGGGGCAGACGCCATTCAGGGGGACGGATGCATCACCAGAGAAAGAATAACCGGGCTTTACCCCAGTCCTGGGTGCCAGGGCCTGGGGCCATGGAACAGCGCGTGGCTTGGCAGATCAGATCGGCCACCTGGTGGCCACTCAGAGATCAAAGCTGGTAGGTGGCATGGGCTGCCTTTCCATGTCAGGATGGTGCCCGGACTGCTAAAATGCGGAAATACCTCACGGGTCAAGTAGTGACAGGAAATTCTGTTTTGTAGTTCTCAAAAGAAAAAGCAAATCTGTTAGAACTAGGAGAAAGCATCACGGATATCCTTAGAAACGGTCTGCTTAGCCCCAGCTCCTTTCTATAAGCTGGTGGAGGGTGAAATCCTGAATTTCACGCTTCACCGCATGAAAGGCCGGGGTGCTGTGTGGCCTTCCTTGTGCACGGTGAGGCTTTAGCCGCCGCCTGCAGGCTCTCCCACTGGGCATTCCCATGCCATCTCCACTGTACTGGTGTGTACAGGGACAACAGTAGAAAGCCCAGGAGCTGGAGAAAAAGCAGTAAGCGCCACTCCTCAGCAGTGTTCTAGAAGTTTCAGCTGATGGGGGTAAAATGACTATGTTAATGTGGGTGGACAATGACAGGACCAAGTCTTCACCTCTCAGGCCAGATATACTAGCTGGCAGTCTGTAGATGAATATTTTAATTAGATATTTCCCCCCCCCCATGAAATTACCTTTCTTTCATGTCCTAATCCCAGCCTGTATTAGTTGACAAAAGATGTGAAACCTATTAAAAATCTCCCAAGAAGTGGACTTAATCCTTTTATAGCATTCTTCCTTCCACCGGATAAAACCATTCTCTTTGCCTTTCAACTAGCACCAATTAAAGACTCTGGGCCCCTCCCTCCAGGGCTCCTCTGGATCCCCCTAATTGCTTTGTTTCAAAAATCAGCCTCCTTTCTCTCATTGAACAACTTTTTACTTGTCTCTAAAATACTTTTTTTTTGTGGCCATTAAATACTTTTTTTTTGGTTCATCCAGAATTAGAAACCCAGTTCTCTCCCCAGCAAGAAGGAACATGAAGGAGAGGCCAGAGGGAGGGTCAGGCCATGGTCTCATGCAGTCAGACTCCTGTGAGACTGGAAGAGTTTGGGCCAGGAGGGATTTCTAGGCAAGGTGTGGCCCTCGGGACCTCAGTTCCTGGGGATGGGAATCCCTGGGAACCCATCTTCTCTCCTGGACTCTGGCCTGAGGGTCTTCATAGGCAGATAGCTTCTCCAGTTCTCCACCTGTCTTCCTGGCTCCTGATACATTAGCAAATACAAAATGGCCAGTAAGCATAGACGCCTGATGGAGCAGCTTGGCCCCAAGCCTGCACCATGTCCAGCACAGAATGCCTCTAATTCCTGGACAGTGAGTAACAGCATTTGGCCCATTGCAGACATCTACACGTGTGGAGGCTACCTAGATTTTCTTTCTTTTTTTTTTTGCTTGCTACAACAGTCTTGTTTTCTTTATTATAATCCTTTTCTAAGGTTCATGATTTAATAGCTTTTTTAATTAAAGAATTTATTAACATTGTTTTTCACATCATATTTCAAATGTCATGTTTAATAAAGTATTCAAGAAGGGAATCTCTATATACAATCACTGACACTTAGATTTTAGAACATAATTAAAATTAAGCTGAGGGTTTGTATGTCATAGGTAGATATTAATGTATGCAATAAAACATGATGTCTCTAGAGTATATGGCCCATCAAAGACTTTTATGTCTTTGTGGTTATATCTCCAAGAACATGCCCACTGGGTACCCAAATATTGAGTCATCACTCTTGTACTGCTTTGATCTGATATCCATTAGATTAAGGATACCACCCTTCCATCTAAAATACTTTTGAATTACTTCTATAGCATTATAGGGTATCAAATCTGTGATTCTAGTTACTCAGGAGGCTGAGATCTGAGGATTGTAGTTTGAAGCCAGGCTGGGCAGGAAAGTTTGTGAGACTGTTCTCTCCAATCAACTACTCAGAAAAAGGTGGCTCATGTGTAGAGCGCTGGCCTCGAGCACAAAAAGGCGCAGGGTCGGCACTCAGGCCCAGTTCAAACTCCAGGACCAACCGAAAAAAAAAATCAATAAGAAGCCAAACAAAAAAGTACATTCAAACATAATCCATCAATTTTTCATATATTAATTTTATATTTTCTCACAAAATTTGGATATTTTTGGTGTGTTTGTATGTATGCTGGTACCGGGGCTTGAACTCGGGACCTGGGTGCTATTACTGAGGCCTTGAGGTTTGTTTTTTTTTTTTTTTCTACCAGGTTAGCATTCTTAATTCTTGAGCCACAGTTCTACTTTTACCTTTCTGGTGACTGGAGATAAGAGTCTCACAGTCGTTTCTGCCCAGGCTGGCTTTGAACCCTGATCCTCAGCTTTCAGCTCTCTGAGTTATTAGGATATCTGGTGTGAGTCACTGGTGCCCAGCCAGAAAACACAACTGTGTAAGGGAAAGGACTAGGATTGACCTATCCTGCGGCGAGGCCTCCTAACAATGGACACTGAGGAGTGAACAAGGCCCTCGCCTGAGTGCAGGTTCTAGGTGCTAAGTGTTTGCCACCTCCACGCCTCTGGGAGGGATGTTTAAGAAAGTGCCGAGGTACTCACTGGTGCCATCACCATCTTCCAGCCCCGCGGCAGGCACCGGGCCCTGCCCTGCTGGCCCCTAAGGGGGTCCAGTCTGGGGATGCCACCTGCCACTGCGCCCTCCTGTCCTAGTGCAGCTGTGCACACACCTGCAGCCTCAGTGTGGCCGTCCGGGTCAGAGCAGAATCTGTCCACCTCTCTGTCACCAGTCAGCAGCATTCCACTGAACGTGTCATGAGCTGTCCTCTTCACGAAGGCTCACCACCCTCCCACTGTGACAGGCTGGGCGGCGGGCGACTCCGAACTTCAGCACTCTCCTGTTCTTTCTGCTCCAAAACCCGTCGAAAGGGAGCTAGGGTGCAGCCCACACCCCTCGGTCCTAAAACCACCAGTCAGAAGGAAATAGGAAAGGGGGGAATCAGCGCTGTCTCAGAGATGTTGTTTCTGTTCTGAACCAGCCTCAACAAGTTAGCCAGACTCCAGTGAAGGGGGGATGTGCTCACATTCTCCAAGGAGTTGACTGAAAAGTGTTCCATGGCTAAAACAGAGAGAATCCCAGAGGCAATTCGATTAGGAAAATTCCAAATATAGACAATACTTAAGTAAGAAGCCCAGAGGAGTAACCTTGGAGGACTGCTTTTAAAGTGACAAGTGACTTTCCTGGGGTCGGGGTTCGTTGAGTGCTGAACCATATCACCACTGTGAGGCCAGAGCGACAGCTGGCTGTGTTTACTGCTGCAACTGCTGTTACGGACTCATTTTAGTCCTTTTTCTAAGTAGGACTGACTTACGCACACACACCACGCATATGAATATATACATATATAATTAATTCATAGCAAAATGGACAGGAAGGTCGACGTTCCGTCAGTCCCTCTGCCTCCTTACCCAGCCTTTCCCTCCTCAATATCCCAGAGGGAAGCATCTGTACATCACGAGCCCACCTTGCCATGTTCGTTCACCCCACATCCAAGGCTTTGCCGTACCTGGTTCATATCCATCTGTCCTGTGGTCTGGACAGATGGACAGTGCCATGTCTGCATGCCATCCTGGCATCTGGCCGAGTATTTTCTTTTCCCTGAAGTCCTCGGGGGCCTACCCACCTGTCCCTCTCAGACAGGCCTCAGTGACCCCTGGCTTTTACTGTCCCCACACATTGTCTTTTCCAAGCGATCATGTATGCAGAACTGCAGGTGGGCTTTCCAGTTGGCTTCCTTCTTGTAGGCAGTAAAACCATACAAGATGGCTGAGTGACCAGAGCCACTGCTGCTCCAGGAATCAAGCTGGAGTGAGACAGGCACCTTGGAGCAGGGCTCCAATCTGCGGAAATGAGTGTTGCCTGGACACTACAGGCCCACACGGCCTTCTCTGCAGTACACAGGGCTAGCCAGTGCCCCTCAAAGCCAGGGGTGGAGAAGGGCGCACACTCTGATTGTCTCTGGGTTTTCTCCAGGGACTTACGGAATCAACAGATGATATCAATTTGTAGTTATCTATTAGATAAGGATAATACCACTCTGAAGCTAACTGAAATATTGAGTTTTATCAGAATATCTAGTCTTTACAATCTCAAAAACTTAGTACCTAGTGTAGCTTAAAGATTCCCCTGGGAGCCAGGCATGGTGGCTTATGACTGTAATCCTAGCTACTCAGGAGGCTGAGATCTGAGGATCATGGTTCAAAGCCAGCCTGGGCAATTCAGAGTTGCTGTGATCCCCAGAAAATGAGAAGTGAGGCTGTGGCTCAAGGGTAGGGTGGTGGCCTTGAGATGAAGAGCTCAGGGACAATGCCCAGGCCCAGTGTTCAAGCCCCATGACCCATGAGGAAAAACAACAACAACAACAACAAAAAAACCCAGATTCCCCAGGGGCCAGGAGTGTGGTTTAATGATAGAGTGCTTGCCTAGCATGCACGAAGCCCTGGGTTCGATTCCTCAGTACCATATACACAGAAAAAGATGGAAGTGGTGCTATGTTTCAAGAGGCAGACTCTAGCCTTGAGAAAGCCCAAGGACAGTGCCCAGGCCCTGAGTTCAAGCCCTAGAACTGGCAAGAAAAAAAAGAAAAAAAAGAAAAAAAAAGAAAAAAAAAAGATTCCCCAAACAAATGGGAAATTTTGGAGCAAAATCTTTGCTAGAGTGAATAAAAATTCTGTTCATAGCTAGTTACCTACAATTCACATTTTGTATAATTTTTAACCACCAGGAAAGATGTTTCCATTTTGCTTTTTTAAAAAAGACTTATCTAGGTTTAATATGATGAAATGAAAATTGTCATCTTTTCCACTTTTTATGCCAGTACTGATGCTTGAATTCAAGGCCTCACATTCCCTCTTGCCATTTTTGCTCCAGGCTGATGCGCTACCACTTGAGCAATCCCTTCACTTCTGGTTTTTTGCTAGTTAATTAAGGATAATTTTCTACACAGGCTGGCTTCAAATAGTGATCTTTAGTTCTCAGCCTCCTGAATAGCTAGGATTTCAGGGATGGGCCACTGGTGCCAGTGAAAAACAGAAACACACAGTGAAATGTATTTAAAAGAGGTGATAACTGAGATAAAAAAATGTGACAAATGAAAATCAAAGACCAGTGAGAACCCTAGAGAGTCACTGGTCTTTTGGTTATATAATTAACTGTCCGCATTTTCAAATATGTCTCCCTTCTGAGTAATAAACACAACACACCCTTCCTTGCTTTCTACACAAATCGGACAATGTTTAACGTGAGGGTGTGAGGGGTGTGGCTTCACGGTGTCCTTTCACCTCCCAGCTCTGGGAAGACCCCTCAGCTCCGGTGGTAAATACAGAGGCTTCTCCTCACAGTGTAGCAGAGTCAATCAACAAGTCTACACACCTTTTCTCCTGGTGTGTGTGTGTGGGGGGAGGGAGTGGTGTGCTCTTCCCAGATCCTAGAGGTCATGTGCCTCACTGGGTGGTCTCCAGAGAGGGGGCAGAGTGCAGGGCAGAGACTCACGCTGGCATGGCTTTGGGTCTGTGCCGAGCCCTGGGTTTGCCCGGCCCCGCACCGGTGAGGTTCTGTGTGCACGACCACACACGCTCCTTCCCGTCTGTTTCGGTGTCTCTGTCCTTTCTATTAACATGAGCTTTCCTCCACTCGCGGGTGTGCGCCTCAGCGTCTAACAGCCCCTCCTCCCGATGGACACTCAGGCCTTCTCTTAATGTCCCCTCCTATCAAGCATCCTAATTGGCCAGGCCTTGCACAGCTCCCTCACCCTGCGATCTTGGGATCCACACAGCTGGGTGGACTTGGAGCTGTCCATGTACCTCCTGGTGGCAGCCCCTCTTCAGGACACACATAGCGGCTGGGGAGGGCTGGCCTTGGTGCCTGTTCCCGGAGCCCTGGGAGAACTTGGGACGTGTGGGTTGCTTTAGTGGATATAAGCACTGAACCCCAAGAATGAATCCCTCCAAGGTCACGACCTCAGGTTCAAGGCCAACAGTTGATAAAGGACCGCAGATGCGTGAAGATGGTGGCCTGTCCAAGCCACGCAGGCGTCCCGGTTCTGTCGGGCCACCACTGTCCTGTCACTTTCAGTCTCTAGCGCCATCTGACATGTTCCAGATCGGAGCCTTCGGTGAGCACCAAGAGTCCTGACCTTGAGCTTTCAGCCACCATGCGGATGAAACTTCCCAGGCTGCCATGGGCTTTGTCCCGTGAGCAGCGGAGCGGACGAGGCTGGTGACAGAGGAGCTCAGGCAAAAGACACATAGGTCTACAGGGCCCCCTGGAAGTGCTGGAATGCGGGGAGGCCACGGAGACAAAACCTGCACTTAAGTTCTAACTGAGGCCTCCAAAAGCCACCCCAGGAACTGTCACCCCTCCAGTGGAAAGAAGCACTCACCACCTGGATCCCAGGGAGAAGCCCCAGCTCCAGAGTGGATGCGTAGGCCAGGAGAGCCAACAGAGATGCAGAGTCATGATGTGCAGGCTGGCTTGGGCCACTTCGACCTGAAACTCAGTTTCTACAGCAGAGGGAAGCTTTCTGGACTTCAGTGCCACTGATCAAGCTAAAATGGCTCGAGGAGTCAGGACCAGATTCCAGCAGTGACCACAGCGAGCTTCAGGTCAAAACTGGAGGAAAGATGACTCATATTTTGACCGAAACCAACCAATACCCTTAACAAAGAAAAACCACCGCTACTGCCGTCTGCCTGCACTCACCCCTCGTTCCCACCGAGTGAGCCAGGCCGGGACCTCAAGTGAGGTGGCTGCTGGGTACTGTGGCCTGAATAAGAGGTGTCCCCCCAAAGCCCCAACGGCAGCAGCAGGCCAGCCAGCCCTTCTGCAGGGATGAGGGTGAGGCCATGGTCACCGCTGCAGTGATATGCAGAAAAATAGCCTCTAAAATGAATCTGCCCTTGTCCCGCTGAGCCTAAAACATCCAAGTCTGTGAGGCAAAAGTTGGTGCTGAATGGCGTGCTTTCTACAACTCGCTGCGGCGGGTGAAGGGATGCAGGAATTTTCCACTAGCTCCCACTGGAGCAGCACGTGTGCTGAGCCGGGGGGTGAGGGTGGGGGAGGGCAGACCTCGGGACTGAAACCCATTCTGAGAAAATGATCCTGGTTCTGGATTTCTCACCACAAGCATTGGGAGAGTCCCAGCCGCTCTCCTTCCCACACTGCTGTGCGGCTCAGCTCTATCTGTAGTTACACAGCCAGCCCACCTCGGAACCAGCAAGAATGGCGGACGGCAAACCAGCCCTCATGGCAGGCCCCAGTGCGGTAGGCAACTCTGGGGTTCAGCTCTCCTCGCCTGGCCTGTGTGCCACCTGCCACCCACCAGCATGCTGCCCACAGAACGCGTCTGCCAAATCCTTCATTTATAAAGGTCATTCGCCTAAATGAGCCACAGAGCCAGCCAACAAGCTTGCAGGGAGCATGGCTGGCTTTTATGATGGTATCGAAAGTCAGGTAAATGTTGAAGTATTCCCTAATGAGGTCTTACACAATGCATGAGCATTCCAAAAGCACAGAAGGTGTAATTGAAGGCAGTGTGTGGAGCGCAGGCAGGGGAAGAGGGAGGGGGCTCTGCTTGCGTTTTCCCAAAAGGCAAGGTTCTATGCCATCTATTCTCAAACAGCTCAGCCCCAGACTTTCATGCTTTCTAAAGACTCTTTTTACAGTGCTTCTAAGCCAAAAGAAAGAACTAATGCTTGCATTTATTAATGCATTTGGCTCAACAAGCTTAATTATTTGTGCTCTGATCATGTAGACTCTCCCTCCCTCTCCCTCTCCCTCTCCCTCTCCCTCCCTCTCCCTCTCCCTCTCCCTCTCCCTCTCCCTCTCTCTCTCTCTCTCTCTCTCTCTCTCTCTCTCTCTCTTTCTCTCTCTCTCTCTCTCTTTTCTTTTTAAGGTGTTGGGGCTTGAGCTCAGGGCCTGAGCACTGTCCTTCGGCTTTCTCAAGGCTAGAGCCCTACCACTTGTGCCACAGCTCCACTTCCGGCTTTTTGTATGTGCATGTGGTACCAAGGAATGGAACCGAGGTCTTCATGCATGCTAGGTGAGCACCTACCACTAGGCCACACTCCTGGTCCCACAAGGTTTGTTTCTTGAGTAGCCACAGCGATCTGTGAACCTGGATGCCCCAGGCAGCACTCCCCAATTCTGCCACCAGATCAGATGCATTCCTCCCAGCACTGTTTTAACCTCCTGGCTTTCCTGCACTGCTTGTGATTTTCCACAGCAGTCACCTAAAACCCAGCCTTGCGAAGGGGACATGGGGCAGTGTCACTGCTCTGAGCAGCCTGTTCTCCCTGGGCTGTCAGCCATGCTGTGAGGCCTCCAGGGCCCAGGCACACTGTTTGAGAACCAATTTGTTCCATTTAATTTTAACCCAGCGGAATGATGAGAAACGAGATGCAGCTTATGGTTAATTCACATCTGTGCTCCAATGACACATCTGCACCAGCTTCCATGACCACAAACATATCTTCCCAGCATGAATGAAATGGTTTCAGCCAGGGCCTGGGCTCACACCTGTAATCCTAGCCACGCAAGAGGCTGGGACCTGAGGATGGCAATTCAAAGGCAGGACAGGTAGGAATGAATGTCTGGGGACTTTTATCTCCAAAAAGCCAGAAGTGGAGATGAGGCTCAGTTGGTCAAGTGGTAGTCTTGAGCAGAAATGCTCAGTAACAGCTCCCAGGGCCCAGGTTCAGGTTCTGGGACTAACACAGCAACAGCAGCAAAGACCACCAAAAAAGAGGAGAGCTTGCACTAGAGGAACTTGGTAAACAATTAAACCCACTCATTCGCTGCACTTTTCTCAGAGCCCTTGTGGGCTCATTATAGTGGGTGTGACACAGGACGCCCGCCCAGAGCACTGGCTCCTCTCCTGAGGCTTCACCCAGATGCAACACGTGACTCACAGAGCTGTTTGTTTTGGACTAATGGGAACTGTGGGAATCCTTTCTTGGGCCTCCCCATAGCACATGCCTGTTACGCTTGAGGCGAGAAAATTCGTGTATCGGAATGTTGACTTACTAATTTACCTAACCGGCCACGTTTAACCCTCTTTGGGCAGCGGGAGTGGTGTAATGTCCCCAGGTCTCTCCAGTTGGCTCTCAGACACTCCTTAGGCCCTGAAGAAAGGCCCAGAGAGGGACACATGCCATCACCACTGGAGCTGTGGTCACAGTTTCCCAGTAAAATTTCGATTTTAACTACCTTGTCCTTTAAAGCATGTTTCCGTAAGGCACAGGAGATAGACCAAGCATCCTGATCTTGAGTTGATGAAGTTGATGGCTTGATAAGGTGTGTGTGTGTGTGTGTGTGTGTGTGTGTGTGTGTGTGTGTGTGTGTATGTAGATACCGATTCTGGGGCTTGAACTCGGCCTGAGCTTTGTCCCTGAGCACTCTACTACTTCTGGCTTTTTTGTTGGTTAATTGGAGATATGTAGTTGGCTTTGAACTGGGATCCTCAGATCTCAGCTTCCTGAGTAGCTAGGATTTCAAGCCTGAGCCACTAGAGTCTGGCTTGATAGGCTTTTGAAACGTAACCTCACTTAGTACCTGGCACTAAGTCCAAGATAGTGAACTCTTTAGCCCTGTAGCTTTCCTACTGTCTCCAACAAGATGGGAGGCATCCGTAGTCCCCCAATAGCAACAGCAGATTTGGCCCCCCTGACTTTAGGTCAAGGTGATTGTGTACAGATGACTTTTCCTTGGGCCTCCTCTGCTTCTCCTGGTGTTGGCAGCTGTCTTTAAGTCAACAACCATTATTTTTGCAAATTGAGCTATAGAGTATTGGCCTGACCTGTCAGTCTCCATGAAGCAACACACTTACCAAAAGAAGGATCTGATCCCATGGTGGGGAAAGACACTGTGGAAAGGCCATAATGAGAGAAGGTGAGCGAGCAAGTGTCATCTGGAGTCTCGTCACAGACCACAAAGCACATTTCAGCTCCTCATGAGGCGGGCAGCTGGGTAGCTATTACATGTGGCAAATGAGCAACATGCAAGGATCTATCGTGGCAAAGTGTGGCTCAGCATGCCACAGCTGCACGGCTGCACAGCTGCGTCTCACATGAATCCTCTCTCAGTGTGAAATCTAATGCAAGGATTCCTTTGGAATAAGTAACTATGCAGCAGAAGCAAAACAGTCTGTATTTAACTCCATTCGGGGGAGTGGACTTTCATTGGATGGCTGAATGTTGTGTATCTACTCCTGCAGCAGCGGTTAGAAAGTGACCCAGATCCGACTGCACGAAATTTGATCAATGCATCACCCCTAGAGCAGGCATTCTGTAATGAGAAGTTTAGCATAACTTGTATTTTGTGGTATGATGCTTGCTTACTGGGGGCGGGAGGCCTTGGAAGACATAATTAGATGCTCCATGATTTGCAATCCCCAGTCAAGCCTTTCTTCTCAATGGAATCAAATAGGACCCTTCACACAACACAGTGTATGTAGTCTGCAGAACATTCTTGCTCGACATATAGAAAGCCACAGACACAGGAGAACATGCTTAAGAGTTTGCCTATGACGCCCTTTCAAAGTGGAGGACAAATGGTGCTTCACTTTATCAACATTTTAAATGGAAAATGGTAAACACACTGAGGTATGTGTGTTAACTTCAGACCAATGGAGGTAAGTTATAATGACCAGAAAAAAAGGAATAATGTCTCATGCCTTGGCATTTAATTTGGGTGTTGACTACTGCCTTGCTTATTTTATGAAAATCTTACTGATAGTCACGTTGAAACTAAGTTTACTAAAATGTTTAAAATATGTAACAGCTTTACAGATTAATGTGCAGATAGATGGGTATATGGCATATGCCTGTAATACCACATACTTAGGAAGCAGAGGCAGAGGACAGGAGGAAGGCTGTGAGTTGGAGAACAGCCTGAACAAAGGTAGCAAAACTCTGTCTCAAAAACAGAAAAGAAGAGGTGGGGTGAGGTAGAATCTGGGCCTGCCTCAAGTGTTTCCCGCTTGCCTAGCAGGAGGCCCTGAGCTGTATCCCAGTACAGGAACGAGAGAAAAAGAAGAAAGATTAATGTGCAAACAGAACCTTGCTAAGCAAACAATTTGTGCTTCTAATGTGAGTTATAAAAAGATTGGGGACTTTTAGCTTCTGCAAAACCCAGGCAGATGTACAATTCTGTGAAGTATGTGCACACAAGGGGACGGGAACTCTGTAAATAAATACGGAAATATGAGAAAACTTGTAGTTTTAAACACTTGGGAAAATGGGAATTGAATCAGAGGTTAAAGGAGAGATAATCTAATCAAAAAGAAGAGGCGGACTTTTCTCTCCCAAATAGTTCAGAAAAGCGTGAAATGTAGCTTATAATAGTCATTAAGTTAAAAATAGAAAAGCTGCAGTTATAGGTTTGAAAGCCTGACAGTCAAAATGAAAAGCGTACACTCCTCGTCTCACCGTTTCCTGGTCTCACACTGAAGAAATGCTCACCAGGTTTGGGGTGCTTTATTGTCTAGATAGGAGCCTCAAATCGCAGGCAGTGTGCCCTCCCACCCATCTGTGCCCAGGTGGTCGACTCGAGGGTGAAGCAGAGGGGAGGGTGTCTGAAATGGCCACTCGATGAGAACACATTGGCATGGGCCCGTGGTTTGGGGTGGGGCAGCAGTGCAAAAGATACAGAAGATCACACCTGTACTTTGTGGCCACGTGCAGACGAACCCAGCAGCTTTCCGCAGCTGCCAGTGTCTCCTCAAAAACTCTCCCATTGGAATTCTTTGCACCTGAAGGGAGGTCCGGACGCCCAGGGCTTAGCTGGGTCTCTGGCAGCTAGCAGCACGGTCATCTCATGCCCAGGGCCACTCCTCAGAAGAGAAGCCAGGTCCTGCAGCTGAGGAGGGATGGACAACTAGCGTGGCTGCACAGTACCCTCTAGAGACGATGCTGTCATTTCCTTTCCTCAGGCACCGGAAAGTGGCTGTGACATGTGACATGGGAATCCTGGTTAGGGTAGCAGTCAAAAATGGTGCTTGTAACCCTAGCTCCTTGGGAGGCAGAGAACAGGAAGATCAGAGCTCAAGGCCAGCCCAGGCAGAACACGTGTGAGACTCCTCACGCTGGGGCACGGCGGAGCAAGCCTGCCACGGCCGAGCATGCTAGGCGGCTGAGACTGGGAGGACCGCAGTTCCAGGCGAGCCCAGACAGAAAATCTGCAAGAAAGACAGACACAACGCTGCCCATCTGTGCCATCTTCTCATGCAGTTGGCACGAGAAGCCTGAAGAAGTTGGAGGAGCGTAGCATGGTGGGTGTAGCCCCAGCCTAGCAAGCCGGAGTCCCTGAACCCAAAGCCTAGTATGATCGAGGGAACGAGTGAAAGAGACTGACAGAAAGAAAGAGGGAGAGGGAGAGGGAGAGAGCACATTCTGCTTCAGTGATGATCCCCAGTACAGAGATCTGCCCAGATTTTGGCCTTGCTCCCCCAGCTCCCCGGGATCCTCAGATCCTCTGAGCACTGAGAAGGATGTGGCCTACAGCACGCAGACACGTGCAGACCTCATACCTGGGGCTGGCTCCGAACGCACACCCACAGATCGCATTGTGTCAGTGATTTTATCTCGCAGAGAAAGATGGTAGGACATTGTCACATATTATTATTATTTTTTTCTCAGTGAGCCTTAAATGAAGAAAAGTGTATCGATTGGCACATTGTAGCCTAAATTCATCAATCACATTTTCAGAGTTGCATTTCAATTGCTGTTCTTTATAATTGCTTGTGACCTGGCACAGTTTGAACCTCTGGCTCTGCCATCTCCACCAGCCTCTGTAGGAGCTGCGTGTAGTCTGAAGTGAGGATGGAGGTGTGCCTGGCCCATCTGGGGTGTGGGGGGGCTGCGGGGGTGGGGGTCGGAGCCTTCACGATTGCTGTCGTTATTACAGTAGAGGCTCCTGTGTCTTGTCCTCCACTTGTGGTGACTTGGACCTGCATGTCTCATCTCCCGCCACGTTCTCTGCCATCTGCCAGGAACACCCTCGTGTTCAGAACACTTGCTCTCCACATAGCTCTGCTCTCCCACACACTGCACAAATTGCTGCCTGGGAATATAATCAAAGGGTCCCTCTTGACCTGGCTCCCAACAGCCAGCCAGTCCTCGGTCACTGCCCGCAAGACCGGAGGGGGTGCTTGTTTGCCTGGCCTTGGCTTTCCCTTCCTAGCGAGGCCTAATCGTGCCACCCTGCTGTCCGAGGGAATGCCTCTTGTGACCTCTTCAAACCCTTTGTGCCATTCCCAGAGACAGGCCTGGCTGGGAGCCTGCCCTCAGCCCCACCCTGCCTGCCCGCCTGGGGCTCCAGAACTGCACATGGGACCCTCCACAGCCTGGCAAGGCCACCCAGCCCACCGCAGGGCAGGCTCGCTCCCTGCCCACCCAGGTGACAGGTCCCAGCTCCCCGAAGGGCTTCCTGGAAGGTGCAGTGCATTTCTTACCAGCACCCCAGTGGTGGCCACGGAAGCTGCGCGTTTGAACTGGCCATCTCTGCTGCCTCCCCGCCCCCCTTCCCCGCCATTCTCTGGGACCACTTCCTAAATAAACTTCCTGCATGCCTGCCTGGTCTCAGGCTCTGCTCCTGGGGAAACCCATGCGAGGAATGTGAGAATCCACTGAGATAAAAATGGATACATGCCGAAGGCATTTCTGCTATGGAGACACTCTCCCTGTCCTTGCCGAGCTCCTTACAAGGTTGGCCTCAATTTTTATCTTGAGTTCCTTGGCAGGCAGGTGTCTGTGTAAGAAGCAGACGTCCTGTAAGTGTCTGTGAGCCTGAGCACTACAGGCATTTGAATGAACACAGCAGCCAGGACCCCTCTAGAGGAACTCGGGTACCCTGCAGACCCTTGCAGCGTCCATGTCTGATGAGGAGCAGTCACAATGCCAGGGGCGGGGGTGACTGGAGTGTTCCTTCCTAGACTTGAAGCACTGGGAAAGGGGCTCAGAAGAGAGGTGTGGGCATAGTAAAGGCACCCGGACCACGCCACAGGAGGAATGTGGTCCTGGTGGGACGAGCGTGGAGCTGGCGGGGCTGGGCGCATCACCACCACACATGGTTGCTATGTCTTAGGAAGGGCGCTGCTGCCGGCAGAGATTCCGCCACCTGGTCATTTCAGAGCTACCCAGGAGGGCACTGAGTGTGACACTGGGGAAGAGGCTGGCTTCCAGGCCCAGCATCAGAGAAGAGCGAGTCACTCAAGTATTCACAGACAAAAAGTAAAGAGCGCAAACTAGAAGTTCTTGGATGAGCCTGTGCAAGGTGGGGGTTCTGTGCTTACAGAGAAGAGAGCAAGAGAACTAGCTTTCCTCCTCCTTCAGGACTTTCTAGATCACCTTACAATGAATGTGCAAAAAGGAAAGAAAGAAAGAAAGAAAAAAAGAAAGAAAGAAAGAAAGAAAGAAAGGAAGGAAGGAAAGAAAAAAGAAAAAAAAAGAAAGAAGGAAGGAAAGAAGGAAAGGAAGGAAGAAAGAAAGGAAGGAAGGAAAAAAGAAAGGAAGGAAGGAAAGAAAAAAAGAAAAAAAAAGAAAGAAGGAAGGAAAGAAGGAAAGAAAACAGATAAAAAAGAAGGCAGGCAGGCAGGAAGGAGGACCCTGGCCAGTCATCGGGGGATGAGGCGGGTGGCTGTATGCTGAGTATCTCTGGGTATGAGATTCAAGGTGGGATCCACACACATGGAGCAGATGGGAAGGCTTGCTTGACCCGCCCAAGGGCGTCAGAATGTGACCTGACCAGCAGCAAAGCCCCGGTGGGGCTCCTAGGAGTCCAGGAAAGTCCTGGCCCAGATGTTTCCCTCTCAGCACCAACAACTGACAACATAGCCCCTAGGGCAGCAGAATCAAGATTTAAACACCCAACAGCTCTGTGAGGAGGAGGAGGAGGGAGAGGGAGGAGGAGGGGGAGGAGGAGGGGGAGGAGGAGGAAAGCCTCATTTTGACATTTTTGTCTAAGAGCCTCAAATGATGTCTCAGAGTTTCCTCAAGACAGAGGACCAAGAACATTAGGTCAAAAGCCTTCCAAACAAGACCTCGGACTTCAGAACCTCCAACTTCGGCGTTCACACTAATTACAGGAGAACATGTTTCTGCCTGTTGTTCCTAGGGTACGTATGCAGAATGGGGCTAGAATGTCAGCTTGGAAGCTGCGGGGTTAGGAAATGAAAACAATACAGAATGGACGTGGTACGTCATTGGCCACACACAACAGCCCGTCAGGAGAGGAGGCCTCGGGCAGGCTGGGCGGGTCAGGCAGATGGCGTGTCCCCCGTGGCTCTGTGATCTGGAAGTCTGGTCTCAGCATGGCCATTTAGGGAGTGAAGGCGAGTGGGAGTCAAGACTCAAAAAAGGATTGCTTTAAGAGAGCAAGGGCGGCTCATTCCACCCCACTTCTACCACTGGGGGAGCAGCCGTGTCGCCAGGCAGCCAGGCGGCCCACACTGAACATGGCAGGGAGCTGTTCAGAATTCCAACTCCTATTCTACAAGCTAGTTTTACTCTTTCTTTTTGGTGGAACTAGGTCTTGAACTCAGGGTCTCTTCCTTGCTAGGCAGGTGCTGTACCGCTCTAGCCATGCTTTCCTTCTCCTTTTTGTTGTTTTTGAAAGTCTTGTGCTTTGCCCAGGCTGGCCTCGGATCTCCATTTTCCTATTCCATCTCCAGAGTTGCTGAGATTACACGGTGTACCCCGGGCCCCGCTTGTTTGGACTTCCTCGGGCTCATGCTGACCTCTGATCCTATGCCCACACTTAAGCCACTGGCATTATAGCTGGGATTGCGCCACACTTCATAGAAAACTTTTTGCCCCAAAAGTACCTAGTCTCAGGAATTTTGTTACAGCAGTGCAAAAGACTGATACAGAGGCCAAGGAGGTAATACAATGCCATTCTTTGTAAGTTTCCAACGGAAAGAGTCTAGACTGGAGCCGACAGACAAAGGTGCAGGGAATAATTATTGAGGCACTGATGGATCAATGTAACTGAAGGTGGAACAGTGAGAGCAAAGGCAGGGCTGCAAGAGGATCTACTTTACAGAGGACGGTGGGAATCAGGTGGGAAGAAAGGATCCTCTGTGTGTGTGTGTGTGTGTGTGTGTGTGTGTGTGTGTGTGTGTCTGTGTGTGTGTGTGTGTGTCTGTCTGTGTGTGTGTGTGTGTGTGTGTGTGTGTGTGTGAGACAGAGAGAGGGGGCAGATTGAATATCTTATCTATAAATTTAGATGAGACAGTGATATAGGTTTCTAAGGAAACCTCCAATTATTTGCTACTTTTCCAGGAAAATTAGGCGCCTCCAATGGACAAAAACTAGCAAGTGAAAAGGACATGAGGACTTGGCACTGTTTAAATGGAAATGACGTAACTGCTCCACCAGCATCTGCTGATAGCAACATCACCAGCACCCTAAGCTGCCGAGTTTTTGCATACTATCTATGTTTTCCTTGAGCACAGCTGACTGCAAGCTGACTTTTATTTTAGTATAAAAATAAGGAAGGAGAATCATGGCGAGAAAGACAACTGGGGAGCAATTTAGCATGTGACCAACCTGCCAGAGTTCTCTCACTAATGGAGTTATTTTCCTGTCAAGGCTGATCATTCAAAGTGTTGGGGGAGCGATAGGAAACTCCAGAACCTTTTTTCCCTTAGTCTCTCTCGATGTGTTGTGCTAAGATATTTCATTCTGATTGCTTGAGCTTCCTGGTGTTGCCAAATTTTAAGGTCCTGTTAGGAGTGCAGATTCTTTTTTTTTTTTTGAGTAAATCAAACCCTTGAGCACCAGTCTACAGAACAACAACTGGTAGAGCCCTCAAACAGAACACGGTTCTGAGTGAAGCAATGGCTCAAGACCCACTGAACGTGTCTTCTCGCACTAGTGTGGGACCCTGTGTAGAAGTTGAATGCCCCCACACAACTCTCAACTACTTTGCAATCACCTGCAGAAATGAAGGTGACATCAGCCATTCCTTAGGACCCTGAACTTGGGCAAAGGCACGTGACTCTCCTGAGGGAGAGGTTCCAGTGTCTTGGAGATTTTTTTTCCCAGTCCTGGGGCATGATCTCACAGCCTGAGCACTGTCCTTGGACATTCCCAAGGTTAGAGCTCTACCACATGAGCCAGCACCACTTCTGGCTTTTTCTGTGTATGTAGTACTGAGGAATGGAACCTGGGTCTTCATGCATGCTAGGCAAGCACTCTACCACTAGGCCAAACTCCTAGCCCTGGAGATGTTTGACAAGAGCAGCAAAGTGCAGATGGGCAGGATGGGAAATGCATACCAAGGAAGACAGAGAGATGCAGCTGGGGGAGGACAACTCCACGCACAGAGAATGCTACAAGGGGCAGATTCTGTGCTTCTGGTGGCAATCACAGACAGTAAAAGTGAGAGAGACACAGAGCACAACAAACTAGTGAAGGACCATTCACCCACCTCTGTCCAGAGACAGAGAAACTCCAGTCTTCACCCATCAGTACAGATTAGATAAAGGGACTTCCCTTCTCAATTATATTCCTGAGATGTAGCAACTGATGGAAAGACTAAAAGGCTTTAAATAAAGATGTTCATTGCCGCATTATGTCAGGGACACTCATATTCTATTTCTAAGAATTAACTTTTGGAGGAAAACAAAACAAAACAAATTCTTTAGTCATGTTGTAAGGAGATGAAAGTGGCAGTTATTTGTTCTAGGTTTCCCTCAACTGTGTGTCACATGGTATGCCTGAGGCTAAGTGTCAGGAAAATGGAGGAGAAGGAAAAAGGGACACAGGCCAGACTCGATTTCCCACACTGAAGACAGTTAATTGAGGGGTAACAGCAAAAATACAACCAGCTCCCAGGAACAGAGGTGTGTGTCTGGCTGGATTTGAGGGGCTGGCTTATATGGGTCTTAACAAGGAAACAGGAGTAAAACTCAGGCTGTAGTAAAGTCAAACTCAGGGGCTAGGGCCAGTCACTTTGGGTTGGGTCCAGGGTGGAATGACCCACTTGGGGTGATGGGACTCTTAGCCAGGCCTAGGCTGCAGACAGGCATGTGGTCCAGCTGTTCAGGAGCATCTGGGTCTTGCATGACCTGGGGAATAAGGCAGGTCAGATTCCATCTTTAGATACATAAAAGACTGGGCCGAGAGGGGAGAGGCAAGTCCTTCACTAAGAAACAGTGAAACCCACAGGAAGATAAGCGCAAGCTAGTTTTGTGATGTGACCTCTGGTGTACTAGCACTTCACTTAAAAAATCCAGTTCTCAGTTAGGACACCTAGAGGTCTATAAGATCTATAAGATCTACAGAGTGGCTGAGGCACAGCTATGAATCCTTAACCATTAAGCCCTGTCCACGAGGCTGGCATTGCTGTCATTGCTTCTGAAGAACAAATGTCTCTTTATTTGTTCAAGAGTAAGCAATGGGCAGGTCATACACATGTTCTCTCAGAATGTTGCTTTTGACTTCAAGTGTAAGAACACAAATCTTTTTCTCCCGTAGAGAAAATAATGATCTGCGTGTTTTAACCAGTAAGATTGGTATCCTATGGCATTTACTTTATTTAAACATACATGCAGGAAGAGTGATGTGTCTCTGCCCAAAATGTACTACATATGTACATAGACATCCTACAATGAAACACCCTTTGTACAACCAATAGTGCTAATACAAAATAAATGATGCATGCCTTTAAAATTGCGTATAATTGTATACAAACTATATATAAATGCACTGTACACGTGACACCTGCCTGTAAATACATATTGTAAGTTGCAACAGTCCAAGATCTACTTGCAGACATATCCCTGCACACACGTGTGTGCGCACACATGGAATCATTCTGAGCAGCCAGCTAGTGGTCATTTAAAAAAGGTATTCTATTGTGTTCAAGCTAAAAAGAAGATAAGGCAATCTAAAGTAGACCCGGCCTGCCTGTCTTTTAAAGAGTCTAAGTCTAATTTTAACTTAGAACTCACATTAAGACATTCAAATCATCAAGAGTCTTGTCTTGTGTCTTGGGAGTTGTGTCCACACTGACCTGGGGGCTGGAAGAGGTGGAGAGGCCTGATAGGCCTCATTTTCCCTCCAGGTTGTTGCCTTATGGCGAGGAAAGACAGACCTTTTTAAATTCTGTTCTGAAACACTGAAATAAAAAAGGTCAAGATTTTATTTGTGATAGTTTGTACAGGACGATTTCCCAAGTGCAGACCTAGAGGGATCGACAGCTCTAGTACATGCTTCCATGCCACACGCCACTCTAGTTCACGCCACTTCCCAGAACCAATCTGTGCATGTTGCCTTTGCTGGGCATTAGGAGTAACTAACTGAGGCGCTCATGCGTCGGCGGCCTGGCCAGAACTTTAACCGCATAAATCCCTTCATTTCCATGCTGGTGAAAGGGGGTGGCTATGGGAAATTCTTTTGGACAGTGAATTTCAATAATAAAAGTTACCATTTCTTGAAAGGTTGGAGGAAATAGGCAATTAATAGAGAAGTTCACACACACTAAGTAGGCTGGGCAAGGTGTGGAAGACGGTGCCAAAGGTACTGGAGTCTCAGAACAGGGCCCACAGGAGAAATGCATGTTGGATTGTTAGTGTTCCTTTAAAATAAATGTAATGGTAAAGGCTTCGAGGACAAGCGTTGGTAAATGACTGCTGCTGGAGTACCTGCCATGGTTCATTCTCATGGGGTTTGCTCTGCGGCTGTAGAGCCACTGCTCTCAGGACCACGGTGTGGAGCGAGGCTCAGGCAGAGAGCAGAGACCTGACTCCGCAGTAAACCCAGAGTCCAGTTCTACTCTTCTCACCACACCCGGGCCAGTCATGAGGCCCGACGAATGAACTGCCCCAGAGAATCCCACCCTGCACATCCACTGCACATCCTCACAGGGCAGGCCTCTGTCCTCAACTGGTTTTCTTGAAGGAAGGGGAGGATGGCAGGCAGGAGGGTAGGGTTTGGGAGGGCTTGACTAATACCCATCTTTCTCACGCTTGCTCTGTTTTAGCTTGAGAACTACATCCAGGACAACATGAAGAAGGAAATGGTGGAGGTCCAGCAGAATGCCGTGCAGAACCAGACAGCTGTCATGATAGAGATAGGGACAAACCTGCTGAACCAAACAGCGGAGCAAACACGGAAACTAACGGACGTGGAGGCCCAAGTAAGCAACAGAACAAGAAAAGTTCTGCCTAAATTCTTCCAGCCCATCAGAGTGAGAGATATAAACTGGCGCTGCTGACTGGGGGGGGGGGGGTGCAGCTGTGGCAGCCCTGCCTTTCCTCCTAGGAGAGGCAGGGTCTCTGTGGCTTCCTTCTTGGTCCCTCTCCCCCAGATTGCAATTATTTTATAAGGCTTATGAATTAAATAGGAGATGTGATTTCCTGGCTCTTTCGCAAACGCCGGCATAGAATGTGCCAAAGATGTAGCCCAAATTGTGGGTGCGAGTGTCAGAAGCCCAGGGCTTGGCAGTTTTCAAGGTGTACCCTCTGCCAGCTGGGGTCAGGCTGGGGCTTGGAGAAGGACAGGTTCCCAGTAAGCAATGACTCTTCAAGGACTCTGCTCTCTGGCAAGAGTCCCGACGTGCATTTTCAGGTGATGTCACACCCTGCAAAGCCATGACAGAGGATGTGAATCATCATTCTTCCTGCTGGAAGGTGGCCAGCTGCTGCACAGCCTGTCTTTAGAGCCGCCTGCACACAACAGGAAAGCAGCCCTCCACATGTCACCCGGCCGAGGGGCCTGCACCGCAGAGCTGGCCTTCCACTTGATATTGGGACTTTATTGTTTCCTAATTGGTTGAGGAGATGTTTTAAATTGGAAAAGGAAAAAATGACAAAAAGGAAATAAAAGGCTCACCCAGTGGACCCACACGAGGGGATGCCAGGCTAAGTATGAGCTATAGTTCTGAATAATGGAAGCATGTGACTTCTCATTACTTTGTCTACTGACAAACGAGAAGCATGAGAACATTCTGTGGGAGGAAAACAACTTTTTTTAAAAAAAAGATTTTGATTTCTGAAATATGATCATTTATACTCTCTTGTCTTGCTGCATGAAATAACATAGAAGAGAAAAAAATAGTATTATATTACCTGACACCAATGCCTCGGTCCAGAGCTGTTAAGGGCTTCTAAAGTAAAAACGTGACAAATGACTACAACACACTGGATAGAAGTCAGGATCCAGGCCTCTTTAGAACATGAAAAGTATGCCATGTGCCAAAATAGAAGAACTGGACTAACAAATAACATGATGTTTGCTGATAACTTGGATAACTGAATTAAAAGGTAGTTATGAAATTACTATTTTCAAATGATAACTCATTATTCCACTTAGGTCCTAAATCAGACGACAAGACTTGAGCTTCAGCTTCTGGAACATTCCCTTTCTACCAACAAATTAGAAAAACAGATTCTGGACCAGACCAGTGAAATAAATAAATTACAGGATAAAAACAGGTAATACAAATATTTGTAACTCTTAACTGTATGCTCTCTAGCAACAAAAATCATACCTATTAGTCATAATTACTAATTACTATTGATTATAAGTGCGGTTTTTCACAATGGTGAAACCATCATGTTCAGAGAGCCACTGAGAGGAGAATCCTCAACTTGTAACTAAAAGTAACTGTCTAGGTTTTGTTGCTCCTGAAAGACAGCTGCCCCTAACCATCCCAACTGTCTCAAAAGTTCATCATGCAGCTTCATCCATGAAACAAAACAAAACCAGAACAAGACCCCTGTGTGGAGAAACACTGGCCAAGGCATTTTAATATTAACTTTACCAAGCGTCTTTGTCTTTGAGACTTTGTTTCTTTTAATACGAAATGATTAACAGTGGGCAAACCACACCTATATAGTATTGTAAAGTCCTTGCCACAACGCACTTGTTTTTAGAAACAAAGGTGAAGGTAAATGTTAACTGATTCTATTAATGTTGAAAAAAAATCCCAAGATAAACAATCCAGAAATAAAACCTTCAAGTTCTGGGAGGGTCCTGTTTTCATAGGTCTATTGTAGTTGGGGATGAAAGAAGGAGATTTCACACCTATACCCAAACTGCTCATGTCCTTGTTTCTAATGGAGGCATGCAATGACATAGAGAACAGCTACCAGAATACATTCTTCCTGTTCACAGCTTTTAAACACTGCTTTAGTCTTAACCAGAAATGGTAAGAAACATTCCCATAACCCTTCACTGTCAATACAGAACTAAATGGAAGATAATTCTTTCTGCTCCCTGGGCACCAAGTCCAACTTATTACTGATTTAACGGTTTGAAAAGCAAACACATTTTCCTTACCCAAATATTTTTCTTCCATGTTTCAGATTTCTCTTCTGCACAGTAGGAAATAAAAATTTGACGCCAATCGCAGAGGACACTAATTTCATGTTGTAGTAAGCCAGGATGCGGGGAGCTTGCGGTTGTTTTTTGCTTGCCATGAGCATTAACGTCCCTTGGAGTGTGGGATGTGCTCAGTTTGTTGAACATACCCTAATACTGAAAACTGTCTCTCCTTGTCGGTTTCAAAATCAGATAACAATACCAATGACCATACCCTGGTGATAAAGTCAAGTATCCTTCCTTAGCCTGGGAAGGGAATTGGCTCCACAACCCTTCTCATACCCAAGTCCACAGAGGAGCAAGTCCCTCACATCAAGTGGCACAAAACTTGTACATAGCTTCCATACACATTCCTGTCGGCATAAACCATCTCTAGGTCACACAAAGTGCCATGTAAATAGATGTCTACCATAATGTCTAGATAATAACAAGAAAAAAAGAATGCAGGGACTTGTTTTGTATCATGCACTTTTCCCTCCAATTTTTTTTTTTTTACCAGTCCTGGGCTTGAACTCAAGGCCTGAGCACTGTCCTTGGACTTTCTCAAGGCTAGAGCTCTACCACTTGAGCCTCAGCACCACGTCCAACTTTTTTCTATGTATGTGGTTCCGAGGAATCGAACCCGGGTCTTCATGCATGTTAGGCAAGCACTTTAACCACTAGGCCAAGCTCCCGGCCCCTGCCTTTGCAATTTTTTAAACTAAAGTCCTTTGCATTTACCATCTCGTCTGACTTATATGGATCAGTGATGGATTTTTCCAGGAATTCACATCTAGTTTTATGCCATGTTATATTTAAATATCGTGGCCTTTCCTCTGTAAAAGTACCTTGTCAAACACATGCAACAGACCTGTCGCTTCACGTGCCGGGTACACAGGGCGCCTCCAGCTGCCGGTGGCTGCCACGGGCGCCCTGCTCCTGCGTGGCTCTCTCTGCCCCAGGGACGCTCAGGCTCGTACACCCCCGCCACCATGAAACCCCATGCAGCCACGGCCATGCCGAGGGAAGATTAATACCTGAAGTCACAGAAATCACTGCTTTTCTTAGGCACGAATACTCTCTTTTTTGCCAGTAACTTTACAAAGTAAATAGGAAGCTTTAGAATTTTAGATATTTCCATGAATATTTCCTGCCTTAAATTTTGACTAGCCTAGGTTTTTTTTTTTGCAAAACCTTCTTCACAAAGATATGTGAAGGGTGCTTCACATTTGCCAAAACCTATTTCCAATCATTGTCAACAGCTATCCAAAGTATAGCTGCTGTGTTTAGAAAACAGCTTTAAGCAAAGCCAAAATCCCCACAAGGGTCCACATTTCTTTCACAACTGTGCCTCAGATTTCCAGCCGAAGGAGTCCGTCTGTGTGGGCTTCCAGCGTTTTCTTTTAAACCTCGCTGGCTAATTTACGGGCTGTGTGTACAGTCGGTTGCTCTGGCCTTGAAACAGGATTCGGTACACACCCTCCCCTCTGCAGAGATGCAGCAAGAAGCGTAAAGTGGAAGAGCTGGGGCAGGCCACGAGATTGGGGCCCACTGGCTCTGCCTGTGGTGAGGGTCTAGGTGCACATGGGACCACAGCAGCAAGAGCTAGAGACAGAGCGATAGGGAGGGGTACGCTCCCCCCTAACTCAGCCTGGTGAGAGCTCAGAGGCTCCTACTCACCGACCCCCCTCCCACCCCGTCCACGGTTCCCACACAGAGCTGTGGAGGCGTGCACCACACCCACACCCTAACAAGACCACTCCAATTCCTGGTATTTCTGCCCATAGTGCATCACTCCAACTATGCGAATGGAAAACTGAGCTGTACCTAAGCCTGACTGTCAAGGCGACAGTCAGCAAACAAAACAATCAAAGAAGAGCCAGGCACTAGTGGCTAGACCTAATGATTTCAGTTCAAAGTCAGCCTGGGCCAGGAGGCCAATTATCTCCAACTAACCACCCTCAGGCCAGAGTGAAGCTGTGGCTCCACTTGGACGAGTGCTAGCCTTGAGCACAAGCGCTCAGGGATAGTGTGTGGGCCAGGTTCAAGCCCCAAGGCTCCTGTATGTCTGTGCATGCACACACACACACGACGACAGTGAATAAAGTGTCAGATTACTGAAGGCAAGTGATGCTCCACTTGCTTTCTTTCTGCACTTACCGATATTGGCTGTGGTTTTCATTACAATATGCAACATCCTCATGGCAAATTTACTCTGCATGGATTGCATCTGCTTAGAGCGTCCATTTCACTTCATGTGATTAAAAAATGCTAGCTGCAATTCATTTGAGAGTGGGCCCCATCTCAAGCACTGCGGTGCTCAAACAGGATTCCCTCGACACCAGGCAATGTGGCTGCACAGGGATCTGTCCTTGAAACCCCTGGAGACGCCGGCCTCAGAGCCAGCCTGGAATGAATAGTGCGATGCAGTGCGTCTTCCTTTATGCAAGTTCCCGCTTTATGTGAAGGTTAGAGTTGAGATCCCTGTGTAACAGCCCTCTGCGTGTCGTCATACTGCCGTGCCAGCATGGCCTTGGGAGGAAAAGGGTGTCATATTTGCACAGAGTGATTGACTGGGCAGGGGCCCCAGCGGTCACCCCACCTAACACCTCTTAAGATGGGTTTATTTGACTGGACAGACATTCCCTTATTGAAACTGCGCCTGGGATCCTTTAGGGGTAGGGAGGTGGCCGAGGCGACCCAGCTGGCGGTTCATGGAGCAACTGCCAGCCCCGTGCTCCTTCCACTGCCCTGTCTTGGCAACCCTGGTGCCAAGGCGTTCACGTGGTCTACATATGCTCTCAGGTGGTACCTCCTCACCGGTACTGACCGTTCAGCGATGACAGTATTTCTCCTTCAGTGGTGACTTGGAGAGTTTTGTCATTTCTGCTGGACAATGTGGAGATCTTTACTATTTCTGGATTTCCAGCATTTACAGTTGATAATGATTTTGTCTCTTAATCCAAAACAACACAAAACGAAAAACACCTCAGGAATGCCTCGATACATCGTTTATGGGACAGACGGGAGTAAGATGTGCTGGGGACTGCGTGGGGCAGTCCCCCCCCCGCCGACGTCTCACCTCCCAGGGGAAGGGGCACTCAGCCGCCCATGCCTGACTCCTCCGAAAGGGGTTCCCTCTGGACGAGGGCGGGGGTCAGGGGTCCCTGACAAGCCCTCACCCGAGCTTTTCCGGTCAGTGTTCTAGAGAAGAAGGTGCTAGCCATGGAGGGCCAGCACAGCGTGCAGCTGCAGTCCATGAGGGAGGAGAAGGAGCAGCTGCAGGTGCTGGTGTCCAGGCAGCACTCGGCCATTGAGGAGCTGGAGAGGCAGCTGCTCACCGCCACCGCCAACAACTCCGCCCTCCAGAGGCAGCAGCAGGAGCTGATGGAGAAGGTCGGAACCCTCATGGTCATGGTCGCGGCCTCCAACTGTGAGTGCGCCTCCCGCCACCTCCCCACCTGCTCACACACACGCCAGCCAGCACACGGGCCGGCGCACACACGCCTGGCTCAGAGGAGCAGGGCTGGCAAGCTATTCAACTAGAGTGGGGAGTTGGGTCTTCACGGATCCGCTCTTTTAATAAGCACCCCCACCCCACCCCGAAACTGAGAGGAGGCTTCCAGCGACCGGCATAAACATGGTCTCTAAGGAGGCCTGTTTGCCGCCAGGTCCTTGAATATATTTTGCCTTCTTCACTACTGTTTTAGAATAGTCTATCCGTCAGTCTCCTCTCAATGGCACTTCTGGACACAGACGACTGCGAGCCCCATGTCCACGCCCAGAGCACGAGCACGCTCCCACACATTCCCCTCCGGTGACTCAGTGGCCTCCGTTTCCACAGAGGCACCACTACGTGCCTATGTGCCCATGTCCGCAAACAGCAGAGCGACCGCAGGCCTGACACGGTGCAGGGCGGCTGTGGCTTGCCAGTTTGCAGGGTATGTTTTCCAATTCGCTTTGCTCTCTTTTCGGTTAAGATCTTATTTCCCCCACAGTCACAAAAAAGGAAAGGTAGCCATCAGACAGTGGCGGGACCAAGATCGCCTCCAGCTTCGAGGAGCTCTGAGCTTCACTTACATGCCTTTCTGTTTTCACATGCAGCCAAGAACCCCTTTTCTGTGAAAGAGGAACAAACCACCTTCAGAGACTGTGCTGAAGTTTTCAAATCAGGTCTCACCACCAGCGGCGTCTACACACTGACCTTCCCCAACTCCACGGAGGAAGTAAAGGTAAGACTGCATGCCCCACGCCCAGCAACAAGCCGGTCATTTCAGAGGGGCAAAGCTCTCCTCAGCCCTCCCAGCTCCACGGCCCTGAAGCAGCAGCTACAAGTATACACAAGTGATTTGCAAACATTTGCCTTCTCATCCAATGGAATGTTAGGAAGCCAGACATATACTAGGCAGTCCAGGTTTAAAAGACCATCAGTTTTTGCTTTTTTTTTTTTTAAACAAACAGAGATTGGTTGATTGCTCCAGCCCAGGAGTCCAAGGCCAGGCTGGGTACCCAGTGACAGTACCACCACCAACAAAATAACCCTACATCCAATGCTCTGTCAGAGACTTCTGCAAACGCCTTTGGCTTTCCTCTCTGCCTGTGAGCTGTGTGGATGGCGGATTGCCCTCTGCAGATGGAGCCTCTGCCCTTGGATACCAGAGTGCCAGCGGCTTTCTCACCACCGCTCCGCGCCCTCAGTGGAGATGGCAGCACACTGCCCAGGCCAAAGGCATCTCAGTGTCATTCTGTCAGGGAAGCTGTGACCTTCCACCAGGGGCCTGGAGCCACCCAGAGTAGGTCAGCTGTCACTGTGCCACTGGGGGGACAGTCCCATGAGACTAATGCCCCGCCCCCACCTCTCTAAATGTAGGCTAACTGTAGGGTCTGGGGCTCTTCCTTAGCTTTTTCTAGCAAGGCTGTGGCACTATCACGTGAGCCACAGCTCCGCTCTGTTTTTCTGCTGGTTAACTGGAAATAAGAGTGCCATGGACGGACATTCTTACCCAGGCTGGCTTTGAACATTGATCATCAGATCTCAGCCTCCGGAGTATTTAGGATTACGGCATGGGGCACCACTCTGCGCTGGGTTGTCCAGCAGGCAGGTTTCCATACAGCTCAGCTGCTGACAGTCGGCCTCCCTAGGAGGTGTCTCTGGAAGCTGCTTTGGGAGCTCTGTGTGTTAATCACCCTGGGCCCTGGAAGCAGTTCTGTGAGCCTCTCCTGGAGGTTTGCTGAGGTACAACAGCACTGCATGAGGCGCAGTGTGAAGGGTCACGTTCCCTCTGGACAGCCCCCCACACTGTCTGCAAACATGGCTACACTTAAATGCCAAAGCAACTCCATCTAGAACCTAAACTAAACCCTCTGGAAGCTGTCAGTGTGGAAACGGCACACTCTCCTGCAAGTAGAATCTTCTTGAATTCAGTATTAGCTTCAGCATTTAACAGGGTATCACAAGAAAATCACAAACACTTAAGGGTTTAAAGATGTGGAATTGGACATGGTAACATATACTTTGATTTTGAATTAAGAGATAAGTACTGTGCTATTTAAGATCATTTCTTCCAAAGAAATCATTCTAATTCACTCATGCTGCTTTAAATCAACCTTGAAAATCAGCTAATGTCCCCGGCGGCCTAGAAGCAGCGCCACGGGAGGAGGAAAAGCACAGAACAGTCTGCTACAGTTGAGAAGCGATAAGCCCCGGGCTCTGCCTTCCAGTCCCCTTGGCTGCCTGAGTTTCGCATGTTGTTGTTTGGCCCTCCGTGTGTCCCTTGGCACACGGGGCAGGCAGGGGTGCAGGCCTGTGTGGATGCCCCTGGTCCTAGGAGTGCCGCTCACCCGGCTCAGTGCCCTGTCACCCCTCCCCTCCCCGACGCGCTCTGCAGAAAGATGGAAAGATTTGCTATTCTGGGATCCTGTGACTCTCGGGTTCATGGTTGGAAGCATTAGGATTTATGTTCCTTTAAACCTTTGCAGTGAAAATAACTTCATTTACACAGCAGGGAACAATAATCTTTCAAAACCTCAACTTTTTTTTAATGCCTTTTGCTCTAAACTAAATGGTCTAGATTAGGTTACCTCTGAATTTCCTCCTGGGCTTGAGGCTTGCTGGGCCCCCGCGTGAGCGCTGGGCAGATCTAGATGGGCCAGCGCTCGCATTCCGGCTGTAGCCATGCGTGGCTCCGATCCTTCAGGTTGCTAATGGGGAACACAGCCCCACTGTGACAATGAAGACCCCGTACCAAGGGCAGGCCTTGGCCACTGGGGTGCCCTCTCCCCCCCAGACCCCGGGACATCTGCTTTCCGGGCCTGGAATACACTTCCACCCTGTGTCACCCAGTTCCACAACAGACTGCTCACTGTTTCTTTGGGACAGATTTTTTTTTTTTCTTAACAAAAGGCCTAAGTACGGAAACTTTATTTGAAAAATTAACTAAGGTTTTCTATCAAATACATTTACTAGAGGGCATTCTTGAGAAGCAGGAGACTATGCTTTTGCTAATCAGAAGCCTAAGATTCCTGACCTCAATTTCCTTTTTAAAAATTTACATTTTTATCTTTTTATTTATGTAATACAAAGGAATCAAACCCAGAGCCTCATGAATGCTAGGCAAGTAGTCTGCCACTATGCCACATTCCCAGCCCCTGCCCTTCAATTTCTTAGGACACTTGACTCTTCAGTGTTTGTTTGCAACTCAGCCACTTAGAGAAAGCATTTGAGTTGAACGAAGCTGGACCCTGAAATCAGGAATTGCTTGTTGCAGAGCACTAAGCTTTATAGCGAGATGTCAGGTCCCTGAGGCAGGCACGGCCAGATCTCGGGCACCCACCGAGAACGTCTGTCTTTCTGATCCGGATACAATCGACTTCATCATCTTTCACCTAATATCTCCTGGCTATGTGGAAAACTATTTGAACGCTATCTCTCTCTGCAAGTTTTATAAACCAATGAACCGTAATTCTTTGGTTTTATAAATCATCTGTTGTACTTTTTAAGTAAAATTCTGGATGGAGTATTAAGAAAAGGTTCTAATTAGCCTTGTCATGGTCTCTAGTAGAGTCAACGCTGCTATGGGCTGTGATTCTTGAAATCCCACTCCTGCCTCTGCCTCTCAGAACAAGATAAACTTGTCCACTAAACAAGAGAGAGCAGGCCTTTAGATATCATTCAGTAATCATCACCTTCCTCATGAATGGTGGCTTGGCTCTGGTGGGTGCAGCCAGAGCCACTGTCTGGGACACTGCAGAGGTAACTTTCTTGCAGACTCAGGAAGCCTCATTCCATGAGTTTACTCTGCAGATCTTGAAACCCACAGGTGGACTGGAGCAGCACTGACCGCTTTGTGGAGCACAGGCGCACAGGAAGCACTGTTACTCATGTACTGACTTCAACCTGGAGCCGGGCTGAGGGGCTTTTGGCCTATTAACAGAGGGTCAGGTTTCTCTGTTCCCTCCCCCTTCCCCGGCATGAAACAGTGGAAAAAAATATTACACAGGAACTCAAGAGACCTTAGTCAAGGCCTACCCACTATTTAACAAGTGAATGACTGATACAATGAATCAGTTCTAATTAAATCATGTCATCTGTCAAAAATTCAGATCACTGCTATCACAGCCGAGTTGTTGCAAAATTGGAGAAAACATATGCAAAATACTGTGCATGGGGCTGGGAAAAGAGTGAGGGGTACGACCATGAGAATGACACTCAGGGAAGCAAACACCAACGCCAGCTGACTCAGAGTGAAGGCTTTCCTTCAGCACGTCAAGTTTATGTTGAAACCAGAGAGATGATGTTCTCATTAAAACGCAACTGTCTCTCTCGTCCAAGCCCTACGGCCACTGGGGCAGGGGATCTGAGCTGGATCTTCATGGGGAGAGACAGGAATCCTGAGGGGAAAGTCCCCGAGGAGGAGGGATTCTAGTGCCACCAGCACCAGACTTGAGAGGCCAGCCTGGCTCCCTTGCTTTCCTGTTGCTTAGGACTGTGCCCTTATCCCCTGGCCCCCTTGTCACTCCTGTCCTAGGATCGTAACTCATAGCCGAGACCAGTTCCCACAGTAAACTGGCCCTGCCCAGAAGAGTCTACCTCACTCTCTCAAAGACCATGGAACATAACAGAGGACGGGTAGTTAGGCTTCATTTCCAACATGGTACCATTCCCTACCTTGTATGCTCTAGGGAATGTCTCTTTCTTTCTGGCAAAGTATTTTCTGTCCTACTATAATCTCATTATTGAAAACCTTGTTTACGGAATCTTTTTAGAGGTCTTAAGCTTCATAATAAAACAACAGTTAAGTTGAAAATAAGCACGTATGCTCTTAGGCCAAGAAAGAATTCTGTGTCTGGACAACGTTGAAACCCACTGAATCTGTTCAAAAAACAGAAATAAAGAACTGGGGAGAAAAATACCATAGACCGTAAGAGAAGCCCAGAGAAGCCTGAACTGGTGCCCCAGGAGAGTCTCCCAGCCCAGTGTGAGTCACGTGGCCCCGCTCCCTGGTCTGGCCCTGTGCCTTGGGTGGACAGAATCACCCAGTTACTTGTTGTATACTGAGGAAGCCTGATGACCCCGTGGTATGAGACTGTGATGGGGCTGGTGGTTAGGGGTGCACCAGGCCTGAGAACCCCGGTTAGGGGGTCCCTCTGCTACCCTGGCTCATTTTCAATGGATCTTTCCAAACTCTCCATCTTGGGTCAGCAATGACACTGGGATATTTACCCTGGAACAGATGGTGACCAGAAATTTGCATTTTCATCAGCATATCTGTGTCTATCCCTATGTAATTTTGATTATCATTTCAAATATTCTCAACCTATTGTTTAAAAACAAAGGCAAGCTTTACTCTGAGTGTTGTCGCAGAGGGATGGCACCTCTGGGGCTCATTGCACCCCTCCCTGCAGGCCTACTGCGACATGGAGACGGGCGGAGGTGGGTGGACTGTCATCCAGCAGCGGCAGGACGGCACCGTGGACTTCCAGAGGACGTGGAAAGAGTACAAAGCGGTATGGATGCATTCAGGCCATCTCCCAAGAAATCAGTCCCATTGGGAAAACATTAATATGTTCAGAACCCTAATCCCAAATCCCAAGTTTGCTAATGACTTTTGAAAAGTTTTAGGAAACTTCTTTACAGCTGGTGTTTCAGTCTCCAGTAAAGAATGTTCTAGTCTAGGTGACTAAAACTGTGTGTCCAAACCCAGCCTACAGTGTCCAGGGCCTCGGGCCTCACACTTTAAAATGTAACTGCCACACTTCTTTCTCTGCTAGAGGTCCCTAGCCAGTTCTAGTCATTTAATACTCATTTTCTTCTAGAACAGCATAGTTTCTCAAACTCAACCTTGTTAAAATTTCTTTCCTGAGCCAAATGCTGGTGGGTTACACCTGTAATCCTCGCTACTCAGGAGGCTGAGATCTGAGAATCACAGTTTGAGGTTAGCCTGGTTAAGAAAGTCCATGAGAACCTTAACTCCATCCAGTGAGCCACCAAAAAGCTGGAAGTGGAGCTGTGGCTTAAGTGGTTAAACACCAACCCTGGTGGAAAAAGCTAAGGGATAGTGTCAAGGCCCTGAGTTCAAGCCCTAGTCCCTAAACTATTTCTCAGGTCCCAATTTAATAGAAGCACTTTAAAGAAAGACCAAATCTAAGCACTGGTTCCTGTAATTCTAGCTACTCAAGAGGCTGAGCTCTGAACCTCTCAGTGGGAAGCCAGGCTGGCCAGAAGTTTGACACACACACACACACACACACACACACACACTTTCCTGGGAAAGTGTACACAGGAACTGATTTCTGCCATCATTCCAGTCCACTGCTAAACTGATGCTAGACACATTAGGAAACAGGAGGTGAAGTAAGGGAATCTCACCACTTGATTGCAGGGGTTTGGCAGCCCTTCAGGAGAGCACTGGCTGGGGAACGAGCTCGTCTCACGGCTGACCAATGAGCAGCGTTACATGCTGAAGATCAGCCTGAGGGACTGGGAGGGGAACGAGGCATACGCGCTCTACGAGCACTTCTATCTGTCCAGCGAGGACCTCAACTACAGGTACGTCACTCGTGATCGCAGGCCCCAGCAGGACTTCTGGGGGTTTTCCCAGAGCGCAAAGCCATCCGTAGCCATTCAACCATCATCCAGACACAGATGACTTTAAATGGCCTTGTTCTGAGTCACTGCTGCCTTGCTGACTTTCTTGAGTTATAAAATTCTGACTTTAGTTCACATGATACAAAGACAACTTCCTGAAGATGGTTTTTAGCTTATTTTCTGTGCCACACCCTCAAAGACTAGATCCTGCATGCAAACACGTGGTCGGTGTCCATGGCTGGGGTAGAGCAAGTGAATGTCGCCTGTCCCTGCTTCACGCTTCTTGGGGACGTCACAGCTGACAGATTCCTGTGGCTTACTATTTTCTCCAAAGGGTATCTACTTTTGGAAGGTAAAATACACAAAACCCTTCTGTTCAGTCAGGATGAGCTGCCAAGTTAAAAAATAGCCAAGCTGGGCCGGGTGGCGGTCAGCCCTCTGCTCTGGGGACCAGAGAGCACAGCCGAACCACAGCAGCATCTTAGGGGACAACAAGCCTGAATGTCCCACCAGTGTTACCACATGGACTGCACTTCCACAGGTGGGCTCAAGGGCAGCTGGCCAGGAGACAGGACTGGCCAGGAGACTAGGCCAGTGGCAGCACAACTATTACCCTGTCAGCACCACAGGAGCCCAAGCATCTAGACTTGGGGTGTTTAGGGGCCACGGGTCGTGGTAAAACCCTTATTCTGTGGGCAGGCCAGTAAGTGAGGCTCACAGGAATGCCTCAGTGGTCATGGCAGGCAATCTCCAGTTCATTTGTGCCTGCCTCTGGCCCTGGCCTGGCATCTTGGGGGCATGTCAGGGTGGCCAGCACAGGAAGCCAGCAGGAGCCCAGGGGCCCGAACACCAAAGGATGCCAGGAGAACCAACTTCGGAAGCAGTGATGAAGACTCAGAGGCCTGCTTTGAAAAGCTCTGGTTTTTAAAATGTCAGTGAAGCACAGCTATCACTGCTCATCATGGAGACAGCAGGGAGGTGAGTGGGGAGGGGAGGGGGGTCTCTGCACAGGCCCCCTGACTCAGAGAGCTTGGACTTCAACAGATCTAAGACACAAGGAGTCCTTGCTGCATTAACTCCAAGCTAAATATTTTCTCAACTGGCAGTGATTAGGAATCTACAATAGAGAAATCGAAAAAAATTAAAAAGAAACACAAAATTAAGGATTAGATTGTTTGTATAAGAAGATTTTACAAAATGGGTCATTACCCTTGCATGCTGACATTTTATAAAAATACTTTAAACTGAGGTGGTGTTTAGCAGGTATTTCCTTTAGAAGTGCAATCACTTTTTGGACATGTCATTTAAAAAGCACACGCCAGCGGCTTCAGAATGTGCACCCTAGCAAGCATGGGGCCCCGAGTTCAAACCCCAGTACTGCCATACCTCCTTACCCCACTGGTGGCTTCAGTGTTAATTTACTTGGCGGCTGGGAGCATGATGTAGTGGTAGAGTGCTCGCCTAGCACGTACAAAGTCCTGGGTTCAAGTCCTCAGTACCATATGCATACAAAAAGCCAAAAGTGGTGCTGTGGCTCAAGTGGTTAGAGCTCTAGCCTTGAGAAAGCCCAAGGACCTTGCTCAGGCCCTGAGTTCAAGCCCTGGGACTGGCAAAAAAAATACCACCCTGATAACACATGATGCCAGTGTGATGTACTGAAACGGCAGAGACAACTATGAATGCCCAGAATGCTGACTGGGTTCAGCATCTACTTTCATTTCCCCTGAAGAATATTCTTTAGGGGAATATTATTCCTAGTTGATGGATAACTGAAAACTTGTTATAAGACAAGGATAAATGAATCGAAGCACTATATTCTTTTAATAAAACTGGACCAACTCTTAAAAATTGTTTTCCACAAACATTCTGGCAGTTTAATACAAACGCAGATTTCATTGTTAAATAGTCCACATTGCCATTTTACCCCATGACCATACAAAATCAACGCATGCCAACTGGAAGTAATTTTAAGGAAGAGGCCATGCTCAGTAAAATCTAATTTTATAAGGAGGCTTGCTAAGCTAGTGGACTACTGAGGGATGTATAAGCTTCTGCATGTGGACTAACTACTTAAATGGCATTCTTCCTTAGTTTGCTTGCCTTGGGAACATTTGATCAATGCCACCAGAACTAACCCTTCACAGGACACAAGAGCCACGGGGCGGCGGGGGTGCACCCTTGTCAGCCGAGCAGGACGTGAAGGGGCTGGGCTGAAAGCTTCAGAATGCCCCGCCGGGAGAACCTCGGAGCTGCCACCACGCAGCAGGTGTACAGAGAGAGCATGAACACTCACACGCATCAGGGCCTGCAGCCCGGGACTGCCCCTCTTCCCAGGGACAGTGCTGGAATGTGGCATGCCAGTATAAACTGGGGGATGACAGGACAGGACACTCATGCCACCACTGCAGGAGTTTGCTCTGCAATGCTGGCTCGGGGCTGTGAGCTCTGGTGCCGCTGGATGTGACCCCAGGCTCTGAGGGTCAGATGCTGTGTGCCAACCCAGAGACAGCACATTCCCGCAGCCCTCCCTGCCACATGAATGCCAGCTTGACCCCTCCTGCCCTGTCTTCCCGCCGATGCCTGTAGATCTGTGAGAATTTATTTGAAAACCATGCATTCTCTGCCTTTTCTTTGGCTTCTCCTTGTGGTACCGAGAGTGTGGCTGAAAGGAGTCACACTTCAGCTGTATTTTGAAAGTGTGTGACATTATCTAGTAGTGTCTTAGTAGGACATTTCTTTCTTTCCTAAAGTTGAATGATTCATGACACTGGTATATAGAACTGGTGCCAGAGGAATGTTTTCTACACAGTTTCATAGACTTCTATCCCAAACTCCAGGACCATTGTCTGCTGTCTCTCCGCCCCACCCCACCCTCCGGGGAAAACAATGGAATCTGAGGCTGTGCAGGCCTGTGGGCCTCCTTTACTTTGGGGTCCTGGGGAGCCCCTTTATGCGGCAGTCACCTCTTCTGTTTATCGGAAAGCAGCGGGAAAATAAATTGTAGTCCCTGCTGATATTTGTGTAAGCGATATGTGTTAGAGCGCGTATGAAAACATCCCTCTGTGCTGAAGGATTTGATGATAAGTCGGTTCCTGTTTATACCAGTGCAAAATATTTTGTTCAGCGTAGCCACTGAGCACACAGGCCAGCACTTGGGTAGAATGGAATTCTTCACCAGGAAAATTTTTCCACTACGGTCCACAAGCAGCCCAAGCCAATTACAGCTTTTATTTTTTCCTTTGCTTGCTTACAGGATTCATCTCAAAGGACTCACAGGCACTGCGGGCAAAATAAGCAGCATAAGCCAACCAGGAAATGACTTCAGCACAAAGGACGCGGACAATGACAAATGTATCTGCAAGTGCTCCCAGATGCTCACGGGAGGTAGGTCGTGCTCGCTCCCTATTTGTGCTGGCCAAGGGTGGTTTCGAGGCATACAGGCTTATGCCAGCCTCACATGGATGGCTGACAGGCCCAGCGTTTCAGAGACAGACACGTGGGCTTGGTCCAGGTAAACTGGTTCCTCACTCGGCCCAGCTTAGAAGTAAGAGCAGGACTCCCGGCTGTCCACGGGCAAACTCCCCACACACAGCCCGCACACACTGGAGATGTTATTGATATGGGGTTTGCTGAGTCCCAGGGGCGAAAAGGATGGAATTATTCTGTTCTGCCTCCTTTCCAATTAATAATTCAATGTGTGAACAAGGAACTTCTAGATGTCTATTTTGCATGAAGATTTCATGAACACATAACAAGTATTTATAAATACGAACCACTGTCAGTTAGCACACACCTAGGATTAAAATGAGTGATACCAGTTTTAAACAAGGGGATCTTGCCTCCCACTTTCTGTCAGATTGCTCTACCCATGAAGGGGAAACCGACCTCATTCACAAAGGTCTGCGAGGCTGTTGCTTAGAGAGCTGGACTGGTGTTCAGAAACATCTAAGAGTCCAATGATAGGAGCCAACTGTTAAGAAAGAATCCTTCCTAGATGCGCAAGTTTAGAAACTGAGTGATGAGAAGTAGTGACTGACATTAGAAACGTCTGACAAAGGGTGTCAAGTCAGGCCTTGAACTCAGGCCTCACACTCATAGTTGGCTTTTTTTTTTTTTTCCCCTGAAAAGGATGGTATTCTCCCACTTGAGCCATATCTCCACTTTTGGATTTTTTGCTGGAGATAGGAGTCTCTTAGATTTGTCTGCAGGGCTGGCTCTGAATCGCAATCCTCCGATCTCTGCCCACTGAGTCGCTAGGTTTACAGGTGTGAGCCACCAGCACCCAGGGTCCAGTCAGGTTTTCATTACACTAAAGGCTGAACGCATCAACAAGGACTCCACCAGCAGAAACTGGCAGGGTTAGCACAAAGCATGTTAGTAAAACGGATTCCAGAAACGCACACGTATGAGCTGCCGGCAACAGACGTTACAAATACGAGGTGCTGCCAGGGGAGAAAGAGATCTAAGCGCTACGGCATTGCACTGCAGTTGGAGCCTGCAGGAGTCGAGCAGAGGGTTTAGTTAGGAGAATTCCGTGGCCTCCAGTGGTTGTCAGGGTTTGGAGCGACGCCGTGGCTCTGGAGGCAGGAATGCTCACCCGTGACTGGCCTTCTCCTCTAGCCACGGTTATTTCCAGGACACAACATCATTATACTGATTGATACAAAAAGCGGTCATGTCCCCAGCACACCTCCATCACCCTTCCAAGTCAAGGATGGGGGGGGCCTGGGGGAGGGAGTGTAGGTGGGCCCCCCCTTCGCCTGCCACACTCACGCCAGCCAGGCCTCTGCAGAGGGGAGGCTGGAGGTCTCATGCAAGGACACAATGTGTGTCTTTACCCACATCAAGATTCAGGGGTGGAGAGGGAACTGAGGGAAGCCATTGTGGAGGTGGAGAGAGAAAGCGAAGAGCTGGGCGTCCAAAGAGGCCCCGCCTACCATCTGCTGGCCCAGAGGCCGTCCTGCAAGTCTGTAGACGAGAGATGGGCTGAGAAATACTCACAGGCTAAAACACACACACACACACAGCTGTGCACAAACACCGCCGAGAGGACAGGGTCTCCCTATGGTGCCCAAGAGATACTCCTGCCTCAGCCTCTGAGGGCTGAGATCACCAAAGAGCAGCCGTGCCTGCTTCTTCAGTTAAGAAATGCAATATTAAACAGGGACTGGTGGCTCACGCCAGTCATCTCAGCTATGCAGGAGGCAGAGATCTGAGGATTGTCGTTTGAAGCCAGTCCAGACGGGCAAGTTCGTGTGTGTGTGTGTGTGTGTGTGTGTGTGTGTGTGTGTGTGTGTGTGTGTGTGTGTGTCTCTCTCTCTTTTTTTTTTTGGTGGGTCATGGGGCCCTTCAGCTTAAGGCTACCACCCTACCCCTGGGCCTGGGTGTTGTCCCTGAGCTCTTCAGCTCAAGGCTACCACCCTACCCTTGAGCCAAGCCCCACTTCCCATTTTCTAGAGGTTAATTGGAGATAAGAGTCTCCTTTTGTGTCTCAGCTGGCTTTGAACCTTGATCCTCAGATCTCAGCCTTCTGAGTAGCTAGGATGACAGGCGTGAGCCACCTGGCTCAGGCATCATGACTCTCATCTCCAGTAAACTGCCATGAAGTTGAAAGCACAGGAGTAGGTCAAACGGTAGCGCACGCACTGGTCTGGATTGAGTGATATAAGAAACAGCACCCAGATTCGAGCCCTAGTACCTGAAAACACAGACACACACACACACAGACACACACACACCCACACACATACACACGTGCGCGTGCACACACACAAACACCCCCCCACACACACACACGCGAGCGCGCGCACAGTCACAGAAGCTGCTGTGTGAACACCATCCTGCCCTGAGGCCACCTCTAGACTGAAGTTCTCTTAGTTCCGCCCATACAAGGCTTGAGAGCGGTACTCAGCTTTTCTGGCAAATCCTAGCAGCGCTGTGTGTGTGTGTGTGTGTGTGTGTGTGTGCAGAGGTATCCTTGCCCACACTGCTGGGCAGGGCACCCTCTGCTGCCATGATCTATCATTGACCACTCTAGCTCTTCTGTTCTTTTTCAAGCTTACGTTTCTTTTGCAAGCTGAGCGTCTGACATTTGGGTTCTATTTCAACCAAAACAAAGTTGCTGGCCCCTCCAGCAGTCCGGAACTGTGCAGCCCACTGTGCAGCTGGACCGGAACGTGATGCTGGCCCGAGGAGAGCTGGGCTCCCTTTTCCAGGCATGCAGGAGGCTGGGCACGACGGGCCTCTACCCAGGGCACCGTGGTGGGAGCTAGAGGGCTTGGGGGAAAACTTGCCACCCTGGAGCCCCGAGGACACGGGGTGCAGCGGGCACAGCGGGCACTCGTGGGCAGGGGTGTGGGCTCCAGCGCTGAGGTGGGAGGGGCCTCAGCCGGGTCCTGATTGCTCTGCTGTCTTGCCCCTGCAGGTTGGTGGTTTGATGCGTGTGGGCCTTCGAACCTGAACGGAATGTACTTCCCCCAGAGGCAGAACACCAACAAGTTCAATGGCATCAAGTGGTATTACTGGAGGGGGTCAGGCTACTCACTCAAGGCTACAACCATGATGATTCGACCGGCCGACTTCTGAGAGTCGGCCGGTGAGAACCGTTTGACTCCCAGCACTGATCACGCATGGCGTGTGCCTTCTCTGTGTGCCGGGACAGCCCACGACCCTTAGGTCTGCTTCGTTCAAGGAACGCGAGGAAGCACCGGGTCTCCAAGAGGGGAATTCAAGGCCAAACGTCACTCCAACAACCGCAGCCTGTGTGTCCATACCACCTCCAAACACATTACAGGCGAGCTGTCATGGATAACTGGAAAGCAGAATGCCAGAGCTGGACAGGGTCCCAGAGCCACGCTCCTCGGGCCCTGTCTGCCGACTGCACATAGCCCTGGTCCTAAACTCGCCTCGCTAGCTCAATGGAAAGGAATACCACAGTCTGTAAGCCATAATACACACACACACACACACACACACACACACACACACTCGCACAAATATGTATATATATATTTTTTTTTCAGGGATTTCCCAGGAACTGGTTATTGTATTTTAATATTTTTTGAAAAACCAATGCATTTTATATTCCTCTTAGGTGCTTCAAATGTTCATTTTGAAAACAGTATATTTACATTATCTGATGACGGCTTAGTTTTAATTTAATGCTCAAAGAACACATATTGCAAATTCATAAGGTGACAATTCCTAGGTGTTCTGAAATCACTAGGGAGGGGTGTTTCCGGGATGATTTACCATTTGTTTGGCCTGGATGTGAACTATGAAGGCATTTTTAGTAATTAAATATAACTTATTATGTTTATGATGTTTAACTTTTATGATAATATTTATAATTTTTGTAATTCGGTTATGACACAACTGTGCCTCATGACAAGGAAACATTTGATATTTAATGGAAAGATTATGCATTTAATTTCACACAGTGGTCTACTTTCCTTTCTAGTAAGATGTACTTTAGAAAACTATGCTAACGTTTAGTTTATGCTGACAAAAATCATTCTATCTAAGCCACTTACAAGGCTCTACTTCTCAAGACTTGCCTCTCAATTCATTAAGGAGAAAAATAATTCGCTTTAGTAATATTCTGAAGTTCATCAGCAAATGAAAGGCTTTAGAATGCAAGACAAAGCCAGCTCTTCACAGTGTACTCAGATGTTTACAGCAGTATTTGAGAACATAGCTAAATGCTTGCGACTGCAAATCTAGCTCCTACTGTTTTAACTCCTTTTGAAGTTTAGTGCACTTTATCCTATCAACATCTGTGTAAGGAATTTGAGTCCCTGGATAGGAAGTTTGGACTCAGGTCCACTGCTGGACTTCCTGCATGACCGCCTTCCTCTCAGCCTGTCCTGTTTTCCTGTGCTGATTCAGTTCATCCCCGCTGGCCCCAGTCTCAGCATCACAGTCAGTCTATGGACTCAGTGGGTTCTTAGACTCCTACAATGCTTAAGAAAGCTTGAAAAATTGATTATATCAAGTTAAAACACACACGTGATAGTTAGAAAGCTTCACAGACCAAAGGCCACAGGGTTAGACCTCCAGCGAGGGAATGACTCCCCCTGAGGTGGGAAAACCGAGAAGGACATGCCGAATTGACACCAAATCCTTGTGCAGGCAGGAGATGTGCATTTCGGAGAGCAGCCGAGCTATGGAATTGCTCATTATTCAGGGTTATCCATAATCTCTGAGGACAAGAATGAGCGGAATCTGTGTTTTCACTTTACATTCAATTCCTGACTCAGTATTTCAAACAAACATTCTCCCTGGGAGGACTTTTTATTTCTTTTCTTAAAAAATAATTTACAGGGTTGAAAGGAAGTCACAACAGTAACCTTAAAAATGAAAACAGAAACAAAGCAACAACCAGGTTAGCTGCAGTGGGAGCACGAGGCCGGCCCTGCCTGCAGCAACTTCACAACTACACAAGATCCACAGCAGACATCTCCACTTAGCTTTCACTCACCTACCTTTCAATAGAACAAACTCTCTCAAAGGAGTCAACATTCTTGAAAAACAGAAGCCAGCCTCCATACAATCCTGCTTCTAACTAAAGCAGCCTACTTACACTTCAGCAGTCCTCCACCTTAAAAATTCAGAACTTGTCACTTCTCCATTTAATTCTTACAAGTCAGTAACATTCAAGTGGCATTTAGGAAAAACGAAGTATGACGACCACACCGTAATCAAGGCACAACGTTTGTCTCTACCAGTGAAGCTTCCACTTAAAATAAAAGCATCTTTCCTTTCTGAGAATCTAAGTTCTCATTTCATTTTCACTACTTTTCAGAGTATTTACACAAATAAGTTGGTAAAAGTTCTTCAGCTCACATGTGTTCTTAGTTTCAGTATGAGCGCCCTTTATGTACTAAGCTGAGCTATGCTTCTAAGAATTTTCCGAGAATACCAAGTTGCACTGACTGTCACAATGACAGCAACTTACAGGAGCTGCAGGGAAGTGGGTTGAAAGTTCGAAAGGTTCCTCAGAAATCCAGTGACCCAGCTCCAAAGACCACAGCACCTGTAAGAGAGGCAATGAAGGACACATGAGGCTGTGCACAGACCATCCACACTGCTAGGGCAGGGACAGAGCAGCATGCAGCCCCACACTCCACAGTGTGCCGTGGAGGGCGCTAAGCCCCTGGGAGGGAGAACGCTTGCTGTGGCTACCAATCTGAGTGGCTATCTCTGTGAAGTAAAATACTTCAACATCAGCCTGGTTTCTAAGTGTAAGAGAGGGATATTATACACATGGAACGTCATCTCCTTGGGAAGCAGAGATCTTTGTTCGAGGTCAGCTTGGGGAAAAAAGTTACCGAGATCCCATCTCAACTAATAAGAAGATATGGACCTGTCATGTCCCCTGATAAGCCAGAGCCACCAGATCTGGAGGCATAGACCAAGTGGGGACATGTCGGCTGGCAAGGGCAAGCATGGAGGTCAAACTCCCCAACTTATAGAATTATTTAATTAACTTAGGATTTTATTAATTAAAATAATCAGTGCTGGCCTAGTATGCATGAAGCCCTGGGCTGGATTCCTCAGTACCACATACACAGAAAAAGCTGGGAGTGGCTCTGTGGCTCAAGTGGTAGTGTGCTAGCCTTGAGTAAAAGAAGCTCAGGGACAGAGCCCAAGCCCTGAGTTCAAGCCCCAGGACTGGCAAAAACTAAATCTGGAAACGGGGTGTGGTTCAGTGGTAGAAGACCCTGGACTTGACCCCTAGAATGATTGAACAAATGAATTCATAGATGGATGGTTGGATGAATGGATGGATGGATGACAAAGAACAAAGAAGTAAATAAATAACTGTGGGAAGCCAGAGTACAGGCCCAGATTCAAAGGCATCCATTCTTGACTTGTGACTTTGTTTCCAGCATTGGCAAATACTTGGAAAGGACATTTTTTTTTTCTAAAACCCTAGAGTCTAGAGCCTTGAAGAGGAAAATGTTTCACAAACCATTTCACCACCACCACCACCACCACCACCATCATCATCATCATCATCTAATTTCAATTACTTGAATGCACACAGTTGGATGATCAAAACAATGTTTCCACATTTAGTTCAAAAATGTTTAAGAGACTCAGAAATCATCTCTGTTACATATCCAAGCTTCCTAAACAAAATCTGTATTTCTACCCATCACAGGTTCATAGCTAAGCTAATCAAACTGAACTGCATACCTATGTTTAATTTTAATCTGTATCTTTATTTCTTACACTCAGGGCACCTACCCTTTTTTAAAAAAAAAATGTTGTATTTTTTTAAACTAGGATTGCTATGTGAAGCCTCAGCTCTTCATGCTAGATGACCCGGAATGGGTCTGTGGCTCCTTTCTGGTAATTTCCATGCTCAGCTCCATCTATGGGAGGTTAATCTTAAGTACTTCCTTCTGTATAAATTAAAGCTAACACTTAACATGCAAGAACAATATTTCTTTTCCTAAGGAAATGTAGGCATGATAGTGAAATAAATATAAGAGTCAGAAGTGGAATGCACTTTTCAGTACCAACTTGGTTCTTACTACAAACAGATGCGTTTATTTATTCAACAGCTACATTATCCTCTCATTTGTGGGCATTTTAGTGAGAATCCACCACCAATAAAAACAGAACCCAAGCGAGGTACCAGAACCTCTGTGGGAGGTGTCTCTCCCAGAGCATGCCGGGAGCCTTTGGGAGAAGCAAAGCCTGACCCCGCAGAAGGAAGAGAAGGCCCACAGGAGAGCAGACAGGGCGAGCTGGGTCTCAAATGTGCACCAAGTCCACTAGGCAATAAGAACAAGGCGGGAAGGCTCTGGAAGTGACTCAGGACAGCAAGGTAGGGAAACACGGCTTCCATCTCAGGAGGAGGAGACTGCGGAGGGGATGGGAGATGCCAGGCCCAGGGCCCCCAGCTCCACACAAAAGACAGGACCTCCAATCCCAGCTCAGTGTGCAGGGCATTTGATCAGTTAAGTCTCTTTGCTGTTTTCCCCTCTTTCTTTTTGTCCAGGCCACACTGTTGAGAGAAGGGACAAGGGAGGGAAAGGGAGAGATGGAGGGAGGCTCAGCGTATCAAGATTAGTTTAAGGAAATTATTAGAAAACCACTCTACCCCCAAACCCGGTTCTACCTGGTTCTTTATAAGTAGTTAGAATCATTTAAGCAACAAAACATTTTCATCATTATTATTTTTTAAATCATAACTGTGCTATCAGTATGTGCACATCTCCATGAGTTGACACAATTAGCCCAGAATATAAAATGTGGCGTTTTAGAAAGGGGTTCATCTCAGATGCGGGGCAGGTGCCAATGAGAGAAGTGGGGGGACCAGTCCTAAACAACAGGCCACACAGAAATGCCAGTGGGATTTAAACAACCTGTGGATAAAATCCATGTTCTCTGAGTTTGTCCTTTCCTAAATGTTAACAAAATAAAACCTCAGGTACTTACAGTAGAATGATGGTACGTAAATTGGTAAATTTAATGTCTTTAGTTATCCCATGAATTAATGTGGTACAGGGATAAAAATGAAGCAGGGAGTAGTGCCATATAAATGCTGAGATGGGTCCCTCTGGGCGCATCCATCACAACGAAGTGCAGCATCTTCCAGGTAACAAGCTGGGTGCCACAAATGGTATTTCCAACTTATGAAGAACATGAAAACCCCAACTTTACACAGCACAAGTTTTCCTGTCTAGTTGTACCCACTCAAGAGTGCCCGCTCTACTAGGGGGTGGGGCGCTTCTCCTGGGCCCTGCCTGCCAGGTACCAGCCAGAACAGGACTCAAGCCAGAATGAGAGAAACAGCCTCACCTGTCATCCCTGCCAGCCACTCCAGGTGAGCCGGGGCCTGGCCGGCCTGGCAGTTAGGCTTAGGGAAGAGGGGACAGCCACCAGCCTCAGCCTCCAGACTCCCCTGACCACAGAAAACAGACTTTCAGAACACTATTTGTGTCTTCCAGACAGGGGAAGTTTGAACCCCTGTGGGCTGAGAGGGTGGGGCACATGAGAGTCCTACATTGCCAGGGAGAACAACTGTCTTAAATTTTGTCAGTTATTTTACTTTTTCTTCTTGCCAGGGCTCTGGCTAAGCCACTCTCTTGGGATATGATTTTTCTAATCAACAAACAAAAATCGTATATTTGGTACACAACACAAAAACGGTGGGGGGAGGTCTTCTAGGGCAGAACCACAAGTTTCTTTACATACGAAGAAATACATACATATTGTTTCCAACACTCACAAAGCCATTAAAAGTCAGACCTGACAGAGACTTGGGCTGCTTATGGCTGTCGGCCTGTGCTGAGAGCTCTGCCTGTGCTTCCGTGATGCCATGAATATACCAATGGTGCTTGCAGGGAAAGCGTCCCTAACGTCAGAGCAAGGGTAGAGCCCCTGTGACGCTTCCCCAGCAGACCACGGGGAAGGGCTGGTTGAACGCAGGGTGCCTGGGCACCAGGTGGAGCGAATCTCCACCCTGCAGCTCGGGAGGAAGCCAGGGGCGGGCTCTGGCTCATCTCGCCTAACTTACGCACTGTCACCCACTGCTCACCCACAGCAGGTAATCACGTGCTGAAGTGATCCTGGGACAGCTAGGCCTACGTTACCCTGAACACAGGAGAGAGAGAAAAAGAAAGATCCAAATGGTATAATTTCTAAGGACAAGTAAGTGGGTACTTATTTTCTGAGTGCTTTGGGAGCCAAAAACCAGAGGAGGTCCAGTCTTCCAGAGAAACCAGCTTGAACTGGCTGCGCTCCAGGGCAATAATCTTTGTTCCAAAATAAGCCATTCCTCTGTACTGCCAGCACATTTCATGAAATCAAGAGATGCTTTCTACAATTCCACAGGCTCTTAAAGACACACTTACTTAGCAGAGGCATGGCCTTCCTTAGTGAGGACCACTGGTGAACAGCCGCTTCTCCACACCTTCTACACAGGAAGGTCTAGACCACACTACACAGCCGCCGCCACCACAGAAGGACCTGATAGGAAACTTAGAGCCCCCTTCTCTACCGGAAGGCACACCCCCATCAGACGCGGTGATGCAGCTCCAGGACCGGCCATGTGCACTGTACCGGGGGCTGGTAGCACAGCCAGGCCCTGGGCATCCCTACTCCATCCGTTCACAAAGCACGGTCCTGTCAGACTTAACAACGTATTAAGAAATGGAATTCAACACCTGGTGACAAAGAAGAAACAGAAAACACTAAAAATAACTACAAGAATCCCGGTTCAGTATGTGCTGATAGAGACTAACAGAAAAAGTTGCGGTCACGAGTCAGTGAGGAGCCTCAGGTAAAGCTCAGCTCCACTCGTATTATACAGGTATTTGTGGTTTGGTTAACATGACTTGTAATTTTACCCAATCCTTTCCAGTTCCCAAAATGCAAATGGGCTAGTCTCAGATTCCAAGACAGAACTGCTCAGTCATGCTAAGCAATGACAGAATGACCCAGCATTCACCACTGAAGTCACATGGCAACCCCGAAGAGCTTTATAAATAACCTCAGCACGTCCTTTTCTTATCAAAATGAAAACAACGAAGTATAACAAATTCCACTGTAGCTTAAGTAAATACCAAAAACACCACTCCTATGAAACCAAAGCAGAAACCGTTACTAAGCCAGACGAGCCCAACACCAGCCCAACACCGCGGCTGCTGAGAGAAGCGCTGTTGTTCATTACTTCTGGGCCTTGGATGGCAGGTGTGTGTTGTCCTTCCTTTCTAAGTTGAATATCAGGCCCTTCTGTTCTAATGCCTGTGATGACTGTGCCATGGATGAAGGGATACACACAGCCGCCTAGTTCCAGGAAGGGATTTTACATAGACTAGTGGTTTTCACCTTCAATGATCTTTGCCAATCTGCCTTTACACAGAAACTCTTGAGACTGGCACAGTGATCAGCACAGCCAAAGCAACTGACAGACACCTAAATGACAGATGAACACATATCTGAAAAGTCCTGGACCAGACAAATCCAGGGTGACCCTTCTGATGAGTACGGACAGTTGAGATAGTCTCTTCTGTGTGATTAGAGCAGAGAGTTAGTTAAGATGTCAGAAATGGCAGTGAGAATTTAGGTGCTTGACATTAGGAAATGACAAAGCTTAGGTAAAGAGCTGGAAGGAACTTAGGACTGCTGGTGGCACCAGGCCGTGGCTGCAAGTTCAACACAAGTACAGGGAAACAGTGAGTCCATGGTTTTGTGGGGGCTAGATGGAGAGGAGCTGGTTGATTTTTGGCCTTCCGCAGTTACTCACTTGATATAGCAACTTCTGCTTTAATACATCAAACCCTCTGCTCTCGGGGGTGGGGTGGGGGAGAGGGAAGGGGTGTGGCGCAGAGTGGGAGAGAGGAGTCTGGGTCTCAGGATAAATCCAGTGGGCACAAGGAAGGCCCAAAGTGCAATCGGTCGCAGTGAAAAGTCACCAGTGAGGGTCTGAAGATTCATATAGCAGCACATTGAATCACAATGTGACAGTCAACTTGAGTCTCAAGGGACACTGTGGTCACATCAACTTCTTTATTTTCTCTTGTGTTTCTTCCTGTCTCCCACGAACAGGAAACAGAGCAACTCCGGACATGAGTTTCTTTTCTATGTAGCTGCCAGACAACTCAGTCATGAAGCAGGAAAAACATGGATTATTGTCTTTCCTGAAAATAAGAGTTTGTGCTGGAAGAACCAATTGCCGTGAGCATGCAGATCACCAACAAGCCGCAAAATATCAAAAACAAAAAGTCTAAGGAAAAATTCAAGCTGACGTTTCTTATAGAATCACCGTGATTTTTTGGTATGACTAACTGGCCACCGACAACCATCTGATTTTGAACGACGGCTACAATGATTCTTCACAGAATTTTCCAGAAAATACTACACAAACCCTGAAATAAAAACATTCTCAGTCATGTTTTCCTTGGAGACAAGTTTCTAATGTAAGCCAAAGAGAATATTTTAAGAATCCCCCAACTGCCCTGGAAACGGTCAGAAGAAGGAGGCTGGAGCGGGACCTTCTCATGCAATTCTTCTCCAGCTCTCGCCTATAGAAAATGACAACCTGTGAAGCTCATCTACCACATTACACCACGGAGAGATTACACTAGGTACTAAATTTTGGTAATTCTGTGGAGTAGCTTTCTTAATGGTGGCAGCTCCGCCTTCTCCCAAAGAAATGCTGTGAACTTGGAGGATCAAGCAGCTCCACTGAACAGAGACACAGGGATTCCCTTCCCTTCTCACTCAGTGCCGAGTGTGAAAGGCGGCAGGAACTGCTGCACGTGATCCACACTCGGGTAGGGCTGGGGAGTGGCACCGTGACACACAGCTCTACTTTCAAGCTGCTCTACATCAATCCACTGCACAGGCCGGCCGCTTCCCACGGGCGGGCACGCCTGACTGTCTCCGGTGTGGTGCATGGGTGTGGAAAGGGCGGGAAGGGGGCAGGTACCGGCCCTCACACCCTGCTGGGGGCCCTGAGAGAACCAGCCCAGCAGAATAGAGCCAAGAGTTAATCTCTAATTAAACTCCAACTGTTTGGAAAATGATTTGAGTAGTACCTGGCTGAATACAAATAATGAAACCACTGGGGAAATCTGAACAAGGGCCCGACGGGCCAAGCTGGGAAGCTATTGCTGCCGATAGGTCTGGCGTTTTACTGTGCTTAACTTTTGGAGACATTGGTACAGGTGTTTTGGGGCACAGTGTGAGAGAGTCAGGGTTCAGCACGGGAAGGTTGGGAGGCAGATGGAGGGGAAAGGAGGGGAGAGGAAGCCAGGAATAGGGGTGGGGATGGAGTCCCTTTTCCCTCTAGAGCTTCTGGTCACCCAGAATTCCCGGGAAGGCCAGGAGGACAGGCAGACAAGTGGAGAAGGTACACGCCTGGGATCTGGGGAGAATCAAACCTCAGAGAAACATGCTGAGCAGACCACCTCTGAGTGGAGAAGCCCTCTTAGCTGACATGATAGAGAACATTCACTGACAGAATATTTACTTGTGCATGCACGCACATGTGTGCACGCACACAGAGTCCTCTGTGCTAGCACAAGAGCACACAAAGGAGTTCCAACACCTCATACAACTCAGGAGCTATTGCTGGCACCCAGACCTACTCCTGCCTTGACTCTTGGCCTCTTCACATCTGCTCTGCCATCAGTTTTGCCTTTATTAGAACAGCCCACAAATGGGATCAGACTCTGACCCCTGAGATTGGCTTGTTCTAACGTAGCAAAGGCGACAGAGTCGCCCAGCTTTGGCCTCCTTCTCATGTCTGCTAGCTCTTGTTTCTGTTTCTGGACTCTGGGTGGAATAATCCATTTGCTCATCCACTCACCAGTGAGGGACGTCTCTGTCATCTCCAGGATCCTAAGTAAACAGCCATGTAAAGATTTCTGCCTGAACCCAAGCTCTGATTTCTGTGTCTGTGGTGGGGACATTGGTGGGGGTGAGGTGGGGTGGTGAAGGGAATTGTTGGTTGGATGAGGTGAGACAGAAAGTGGACATTCTAGAAAACAGCAGTATTGCCGTTTCCACTGAGTGTTCCACTAGTGGTTTCTTGGTGCTTTTATTCCAGCTTTTCCTTCTACTGGGATGTTGGTTGGGAACGGATCAAATCTAGTTTGGGGAAGTGTGACATCAGAACTGCAGTGAGTCCGTCAGTCCATAGATAGCATATTTCTTTCTCTCCCTCTACGTAGCTGTTAAAATTCTTTAAAACCTGAATCTTAGTTTCTTTTTTTGGCTTTTTGAGCATGCAGATCCTACACATGCATACTAAGCTTATACTTAAGCATGGCAGTGTTGAGTTGGAGTCATCAGATTTCTTACGTCTGTCTACGGCGGTGCCGCCTGGTTTCCCCCCGTCAGGGTCAAGTGCCTTTCACTATTTTCCTCGCGGGCTGCATCTGTGCACAGTGCATTCACGGTGTGGTCGGGCATTCCAGGGTCATCTCCCCGTCCTGAGCGTGACACGTGTGCTGAACTGTGCGTCTCCCTCCTTCTCTTACTCAGCCCTGCAGAGTCCCCAAAGCCTCTACCCGAGCCCAGATGTCTCCCCGAGTGGAGAGCGGAGAGTGGGGGCTGGCCCTCACAGAGAGGTCCCAGAACCTCAGTGTGCATCTGTGTGAGCCAGCAGTGACTCCTACCTCCTGTAATCTACTCTTCCCAGAGGCGTCAAGCCCCAGAAGTACACAATCAGGTACACACACAGATCTTTATCAAAAAGACAAAACATTTCTCTTCTGAGACCCGAGGGAGGGAAAGGATGACTGAAGATACTCAGATATTCTGAACTCGAATTTATCCACAGAAGCTGAGACGTAAGCGATAACATTGTCTCTGTGCTAGATAGTAAGCCAACTGCCACCAATGCAAATAAGTATTTTCTTTTTTAGTACAACCTTTTTTATTCTGTGTCTCTGAGCCTACATTTATTTTTTTAAGCCTTCTCCAACACAAAGCTGTCATGACAGAGGAGAAAGAAGAGAGCCATTCCTAAAATACATTGGTAGTTTGCTTCATAGTGTAATTCTACTGCTTAAATTAACAGGGTACTACCAATACAGCATGTTCTTGGGGAAGGATGAGGAGGGAGGAGGAGGAAGGGTGAGTGTGACATGCCACACGTGTAAATGACAGTCCCTCATCAGACAGCCAGATGAGGCAATATTGAAGCAGAGGTGGAGTGAAGAGCAGACCACTTCAGTTTTGATGAGTTAGGGAAGTGACAATGTATTTTTAAAAGAATGCTCTGCATGCACAGAAATGGGGCAGATAATATACGGATGGACATATGCAAGATGAAACGTATCCAAATGGGATTAAATGAGCATGTTCCATCTTAAGTAAATCCATCTGGAAAAACAAGCACTGAATTCTTTTGGCTTTTCAAACCATCACTAGCATGGGTCACGTTATTTCTTGGTCAAACAGAGAGCAACGCTGCTTTGAGTGTGAGAAAGCATACTTGGTATTTTTGGTCCAAGTCTGTTCTGACCTGATTTCTGCTGTGTGGAAGGCGCCCTGGTTCTCTCCTGAGTGAGGGGCACAGGGATCCGTGGCGCCCCTGCCCCCCGGGACCTCCCACCCCCCGTGGGCCATTCCAGCACAGGCTTACCCACTCGTAAGACAGGACCCAGCAGCCCCGCGCCAGTCCCAGCAGCACGCTGAGGGTGCGGACAGGCCTCCCGGCCAGGACGTGGGTGGTGCCCTCACCAACTTCGGGGGCGATCGAGAAGCCCTGCAGCCTTTTCACCACTTGCATGATGATGTTCTGCTTCCTGCCAGACAGGGAGGGCGTCAAAACTCGACACACTAGCCATGAGACAATGCTAAGCATAATAGAAAGCTAGGAGGCTGCGAAAGCTGAAAGTAACTTCGGTTTTACTACTTAGGTCTTACTTTCTTTACACTTTTCTTAATCCCCTATTTGGGAAAATGAGAAAGGTTCAACTTTCAGTTCTAAGCATCTTCTTTTTGAATGGCTGAGCAAGTAGGCCCCAAGACTGTGCATGACTCTCCCGCTCGCCCCTGGACAGGAGAAAGAAGCACCCACAATAGACCCCTGGCACCAGCTCAGGGCTCAGCCCCACTCCAATTCTTTATTTCCTAGGAGTACTTGACCAATGTGTGATAGTCAGGACCAAAATTCATATTCACTTATTTTGCTTTAAAGTATGACTTTGTAGTGTCAAACATAGTTTACCTACTAAGAAAGAAAGAAAAGACCGTTTGAAAATCCCCACTGTGCCGGGCACCTGTGGCAGTCCTGATCAGTTGGCTGAGATTTGAGGATGATGGTTTGAACACAGTCCAGCAGAAAGGAACAGATTCTTACATCTCAGTAACTAGTGGGTCTCAAGTGGCAGAGTGCCAGACTTCAACAAAAAAGCCAACTGAGAGTATGGTGTTGTGAGTGTAAACTCCAGTGCTGGCATGTGTGTGTGCATGCACACACATACATGATCAAATCTTAGGGTGAATCATGTGGAAGGATCCTTACTTTCACATGGCTTGTTACTATTTACCATCTGGTCTACCATTCCCTTACGGCACTGTCACCTGTGTCCTTTCCATTTATCCAGCTATCTTTTTAAATAAAACACTCTAACTCCTTATCAAGGTGGTAAATTATGAAAGGAAAACCTCTGAGCAGGGAAAAAAAAACCCTCTAAAAAGCCAACACCTCTAAACGAAGATTTCAACAACTCTTCTTTGTGGCTATCTAGCTTCCCTGTTCTAGCTGCAGTCGCAGCCGTATGCTGAGTGCACTGAATGGCAATGACTGCCTTTCAGACACAGCTCACCAAGGTGGGGACCTGGCTGACACAGCAGTGACAAGAAAAGACTGAGATTACCACGTGGACTAGAGGGAAAGCTTTTGCTTTAAAGCCTTTAATGAAGAAAAAAAAACCTAGTTATTACTGTTTGAGATTAAAAAATGAGAGGACATTAAAAAATACTCATATTTAACAATCATTTTTATGTTAGACAATTTACCATGCCACAAATATTTCATAACACTTATGACAGTTATGAGCAGGCTCCTTTTCAACCACGTAACTGCGGTGTTCGAAGACCATGCTCAGATTTCCAGCTGGGTAGGCCCAGCGTCTGCGCACAAAGCAGTCTCCCGAAGCACATTTTCACTGCCATGGCCCAACATTCTGCAGATGTCTTAAAACCACAAAACCTAGGACTGACACAAAAAAGTGCGGTTTTCCCTATTAAATAGAAATCTAAAAATCGGCTGCAAAGAATAGAGGACTGTATTTTTGTTGGCTATTCTCTGTTGTGCTAAATGTTTAAGGAAGACGATAAGAGCCTGCCAGCAAGTCATTAACTCTTTCACGAGATGGCAGATAGATAGTGCTTCAGTGTGGGGACAGAATTCTTCCCACCGCAGGTTCCTTTACCACCCTAACGAAACCCTCCTGCTGCCATAGCTCTGTTTATTGGACACCCATGAAGTGAGGGTGAATAAACAGAGCCATTGGTAATTAAGAAAGCAAAAGGAATAGCAAGAATGTATAACCTCTCTTCAGGTTGTCTAAGTAAACTGAAAATTTTTAGCACTGCACTGTTCATATTTAACCACATTTAGAATTTTTCAGTAACCTTCTCAGTCTGGCATTAACTATGTCAAGGAAAAGTAATACAGTAGAGATACATGAACTGCCCAAAAGCTCCCAGAACTATATACTATATGAGGAAAGGTGATGTTGTACATTAAATAGAAAGTACTTACTCAGATGGCATGCTTGTCATGACTAATGTTCTTGCTGGCTACAGATTTCAAAAGAGAAAGACAAAAACCAGTCAAAAACATTTAAAAAAATTCCCACAGAAATAAACTTTAATGAGGTGTTTTTTTTTGTTGTTTTTGTTTTTGTCAATCCTGTGCTTGAGCTCAGGGCCTGAGCACTGTCCTTGGACTTTCTCAAGGCTAGAGCTCTACCACTTGATCCTCAGCACCACTTCCGGCTTATTTTCTATGTACGTGGTACCGAGGAATTGAACCGGATCTTCGTACATGCTAGGCAAGCACTCTACCACTAGGCCAAGCTTCGGGCATATATATATATATATTTTTTTTAAGAAAAGTTGCATCTCTTATGAACAAACACTTAGGCATATATAAAACATAAAAAAATTTATATTTTTAGGAGGAAAAAAACCAGCCTAGGACATAGAAATTTAGATACTATTCTAAAACCAGTCCAACATAATCCAGAGATTGGTGGAACAGGAAAAAAATATAAAAAAAACACCGAGAATTGTGTCTACAGAGCAGCTACCATGTCAGATGAATGCAATCACGCTATTCTCACACTATCAAGGAAGCCCCTGAGCTGGGAGACAAAAATGCCATGTACTAATTGGCATTTGCCCTCATCAGAGCTGCACCTAAACAAAAGATTTCTCTTCTCCTTTTCCCCCTCTCCCCACCCCTCCCGTCCTCCTCCCCCTGCATGCTCACTGGGGTCTGGAGGAGTATACAGCCACAGGTGGACAAAAGAGCAAGACTCGATGGGGGCTGTGGGTCGTTCTCTGTGGACCAGCACAGAGGCGCCCAGGAGCTTCATTTGTAGAATAAGCCCTGGGTGAAGGGGAAAAGGAATCCGGCTTGACTGCTCCTAGAGTTCTACAATGTGGCTCCTTCTCCAGGCTAGTGCCCTGCTTCTCTTCTTCCTGTGCTGCCCTCGTGGTGGTGGCCAGGTGGCTTTAAACACATCAGCAACTCGGTGACAAGTCCCGCCTCGGAGGATCTAGCTGGGACTTAGACCTGGCCTCCATGCTCCAAATCCACCCACTCACCTCCACCTGGAGGCCTCCACCTAGAGGCCTTGAGGTTAACCTGTTCCAAAGGAAACCACTGCATCAGCCATGCAATTAGGCCAGAAAAGAAGTAAGAGTTGCAAACTGGAAAAGAAGTAGTAAAGTTCTCTATACACAAATAAGATAGTTTTATGTGTGGAAAACCCCAAAGAATTCATAACAAAACCAGAAGAACTAATAAACTCAACACATTTGCAAGATGTAAAATTAACTCATAAAAATCAGGTATATTTCTACAAATAGGAATCATCTTAGAAGGAAGCTAACAAAATAATTGTATTTATAATAGAATGAAAAAGAATACCACACTAAGGTACACAATGTACCAAGGAATTACAAGAATTGTACATTGTACACTGAAAATGTTCAAATGGCACTGAAATGAATTGGGAAAATGACTTAAATAAAAAGCTGGAGAGATGGAAAGTTGCGACCTTGTTAAAGATGTCAACACTATCTCAAACCAGTCTACACTCCATGCAATCAAAACCCCAGGGTTTGTCTTTTAATGTTTAAGAATGGAAAAATCCATTCCAAAGTTCATATGGAAATTCATGGGATACCAAGCAGCTAAAACAATCTAGAAAAATAAAGAAGGTAGAGGAATCACAACTCTCCACTTCAGAACTCTCTACAAAAGTCACATAATCAGAACTGTCTAGTACAGGCCTGAAGAAAAGTGGCACCAGGGTAGAGTATCCAGCAATACATGCGCCACTTCTGGTGATGGACTTGTGACAAGCGCACTGAGCTACCGAGCGGAGAGAGAGCAATGCTTCAGCAGTGGCTCTGGGAGGCTGTCTTGTACTATCCATACACATTAACTCAGAATAGAACAAATACCCACATGTGTGAGTAAACTCTATACAATTCTTAGAAAAGTTGGCACATCTGAAGGTCAGTCTGACAATGGTCCCTTAAATATGACATAAAAAGCAGTAAAGTAGATAAAGTAGACTTTATAAAAACTAAATATTATTTATTTATTTTTTAGTTGGCCTGGGCACTGGTCTTGGGCTTTCTCAAGCTAGCACTCTACCACTTGAGTCACAGCACCACTTACTGGATTTTTTCTGGGTATGTGGTACTGAGGATCAGAACGCAGGCTTCATGCACACTAGGTGAGTATTTACCACTAGGCCATGTTCCTAGCCCCCAAAATATCTACATTTTTTACAACAGGGAATACCCTTAGGAGAACTGAAAGATAACCTATAGGAGAAACTACTTCTTAACAGTACTTCTGATACAGGTTTAACATACAGAATATATAAGAAACTCTTGCCCTCACTTTAAAAAGTAAGCTAACAACCTGAACAAATACCTTAAAGAAAATAAGTAAATGGACAGCAAGCACATGGAAAGATGCTAGAAGAATTCAAATGAAAGCCACCATGAAATAATAATGCTTTGCAACTGCTAGGAAGGCAGTTTAAAACTGAATAGCCCAGTGTAACCAATGTGGACTGGGCCTGGAGAGGCTGGGAGCCTCGTGTCTTTCTGGTGGGGAATGGAAAAGTGCAACCGCAATTGGTAGCTGTTGTTTGTAAAGAAGTCTACTACGAGCCTCTGGAGAGATGTGCACATCTTTGTGTGCCAAAAGAAACCTTTTTGCCGGCCCAGTGGCTCATGCCTAAATCCTAGCTACTCAGGAGGTTGAGATCTGAGGATCAAGGTTCAAAGCCAGCCTGAGCACAAAAGAACCTGAGACTCTTATCTACAGTTAACCTCCAGAAAAGGGGAAGTGGAGCTTGACTCAAGGGTAGGGTGGCAGCCTTGAGCTGAAGAGCTCAGGGACAGTGCCCAGGCGGAGTTCAAGCCACTTGACCTACAAAAAAACCTCTCTTCTTATCTCCTGATAATCTCAGGTAAGTTGTGGGGGGGGGGGGGACAAGCTGACAAAGCTAACAAACATTTTAGCACTGGTAGCAGCAAAGGTCCTCGATTAGATCAAGTTTAGCCTGAGGATGCCTCCATCCAGGAGTCCTTACCAAAGAAACTGCAACCTCCGGGCACAAATGCACTGGAGGCCTAACTGGAGCAAGGACCTTGCAGGAAACAGCCGATCTCCAGCCCAGCCCAGCGCAGGGCTTTCGTCAGCTGCAGGTGGCAGCTCACCAGCCTCCTTCCCACCAGACACGTGCAGCCCGCAAGCGACGCCCGCCTGTGCTGCAGAGCAGAGTCCTCCAAGCCTCCTCTGGCTGCGAGGGGTTTCCATCTCCATCTCATTCTTCCCCCATTAAACTCTGTTACGGCTAATCTGTATACAGCTTTGACAGGCTGGTGTCAGAAATGAGATCCAGAGCCATACACCCAGTGAAACCCAAGCCTGGGGGTCCTTTGTGCCTGTGTCCAGGCCCAGGCTCCTGAGTTAGTTCTCCGTCAGCTTTGAGCTTCGCAAACCTACGTTTTGAACTCTCTCGAGTTTATCGGAACAATGTTTGGACTGGCTGGCATCTAGGATTGAATTCTATCCAGCAGCTATGAGCTGCACCCAGCTGGATGCCTTAGATGTTTGATGGCTCAGACACAAAGTGGATCAGGGGCAGGAGGCAGGTGATGGTAGAAGATGTGGAATGGCAGATTCGTCTCTTCCCAAGGAGTCTGGAATGCCTCCATCTTGGAACCTCCCCTCTCCTAGACAAAACGGGGGACTGTCTCCCAATACAGACTGTGGTCTAACAGGATGACTTAACCTCAAGAAACTGCCTTTTTCTGGGCGTTTCAATGCAAGGGATTCTAAGTATTTCAGAAACAGTAAGGTGCATTTCTGGCTGGCACACAGAGGCTTTCAAAAGTCTAAATGAAAAGCTTAAGCAAATATATGATGACAAACATATTTTATATGGACTGGTGATTCTAGTTGATAATCCCCTCTGCCTTTAACCTCTTTTGTGTTTAGTTACGTTTTGTTTAGCTACATTCTCAGCTAAAAGATGGATGAAAAGAAAGTTCACTGAAACGGGGGGGGGGGGGCGGAGGGGGCGCTCAGGTTTATGAGGTCTCCTTCTGGAGTCATTTATCTGTAGCACCTCTGTGTGAAAGTTTGTGTTCTTTCCTCTCCCAGTGACAGAATCTGACAATGCTCACCCCCAACTACTTTGTAAGGGGACAGTCACAAAGTATAAACTGAATGAAAATCAGCAAGCCCTGCTTCACATTGTTGAAGACCAAAGAAACAAAGTAACATGTATAAAGATCAACACATTAAATGCTGAAAGACTAAACAGGTCTTTACAACAGAGATCAAGATGGACTATAATGTATACTCTCATTGACTGGGAAGAGATTGTACATGACCAAGTTGAACTTGGCCTGAGCGCTCTACCCTCTACAAAGTGCAGGGCTGGTTAAGAAATCACCCAGCCACGAGGCTCTGAGCCAGGGCGCATCTCTGCCCAGGTCCCTCTCGGGCCAGGACGATGGCTCCAGGCAGCTCCCCTCCAGGTGTGTTCAGGATTCCTATCAGAGATTGTCCTTGTCCACCTGCTCCCGCTGAGGAACACTTTCATTTACCACAGTGACAGCAGGACACTCTCGGGGCCAGGGCTCACCCTTCCCAGACTTGCTGCTGGGCCCCGGCCTGGCTTCCTGCCCTAACAGAGGCTCTGTTCTTTGTGTTCACTCCTGACCGCAAATCCAGAGCTGCCGCAGAAGCCGGAGTCAGGCCTGCGTCACAGATGCACATCCACACGAAAAGAGCTGGATTTCAATTCTCATTTCCACTGCCAGCTCCTTCTGGATTATTGGTCTTGCTATCTGGTAATCTCTATAAAGAGATGGATGGTTTATACAGGTCTTGTAGGAAACAACAGGGACTCGGGTTTTTGTTTTTGGTTTGGTTTTTTTTTTTTTTGGTGGTGTACCTGCTTTACTACTTCAAGCTCAAAGCAGCTTGCTACCCACTGGGGTGCTAACAAGGGACCACAAAATGGAGAGACAGCTCTGACAGGCCCTGGTGACTCACCCAGTGACCCCCAGAGATTACGAGTACTTGTGAGTTTATTTGTATTCATCAAGCATGAGGAGAGAGCTGGGGCTGTGACTCAAGTGGAAAAGCACCTGGTGAGCAAGCACGAGGCCCTGAGTTCAAACCCCCATATCACCAAAAAATCCCAAACACATGCACGGAAGCACAGCGTGTACACCTATACATGTATATAAAAGCATGAAGATCTCAGAAATAGAACTCCATGATAAATCGTCTTAGACATCTATCCAGCTAGCCCCATGAAAAGCTGGAAATTCATTATTTTTTGCAACACATTAACATGAAGTTTAACTTTCCCGTTCTTACTCTGGGTGCATCTTTGCACACATCAAGGTGTGTACGAGAGAATGAAGGACACAGACCTGCAGCATTGCGGTCCAGCGGAAAAGGACCGCAGCACTGTTCTTGAAGAGGAGAATGTTGGTTCAAGAAATCAGACGCTGCTACTGAGCCCTCAAATGACCTCAAGCAGGGTGACACCTTTAATGCCTGGTGCCTGGGAGCTAGTTCAGCAAAAGAATCTTTTTCTTAATTAAGTATTAAAGAAGGAGTGGACAGGAGGCCAGGAGTGAAGGGGAGGGATGAGGAAAAGGAGACTGTAACAAGCGGGAAATGGTGTCGCTGATTTTGTTTTTGGTAAGATCAAAGGTAAGGCAGATTAAACAAATGTGTCTGTTTTATTAATGATAAAAGGCAATGTTAAAAAAAATCCTCTGAAATCATTTTGGGTTATAGCTAGTTTAAGGTAAACAGTGAAATGCTTTTACTTAAAATAAAACAGGTGACACAGGAGATACCCAGATTTGTGGAGATTATGGATCTTGTTTTGGCTGTGTGAATGGATGGGTACTATCTGAATCAAAGAATTATGTGAATTTTGGGGAAGATTTTTTTTTTAAAGAACAAATCAAATAGCTCAGACGCTATGTTCTCAGGAAGGGCATGTACAGTGGCAATTATTGCTACAATGTCTGGGAACATGTAGGAACGTTCACGCCCACGCTAACCATGCCCCGATGCGTTGTTATGGACCATACCACTGCACACCCTGAGCTGCAGGTATGAGCTGAAGAGCTGAACCAGGAGCTGGGCCTGCTGCTTCCACGCTGGCAGCTCACTCCACCCCTCCACCCTTTCCCCCTGCCATGCTGGCAGCAGCTCCTTGTTTAATCTGAGAAACCTATGCTCTACTGGTCTCATGGTAGAAAACTGGGCTTAAATTCTCTATCTTCCTATGAACAGCTTAGTAACTTAAACCTGTACTAGAATTCCAAAGGCTCTTAATATTGAAGTTATTTTCCAAATGTTCTCAAACAGTGCAACAGTAGTGGTTAATCAGCACTGTTATCCACGTGGTTAATTGATATGAATTGAGCCTGACATCCATAGCTCAGTTTCACACCCATATCCTGACCACAGGGAAGAGGACACCGAACTCAGATCCTGCGCTCAATCTCTCCTAGTGAACAGGCTGGGCACACCTGGGTACCGGGAAGAGGGATGAAGATAAGAGGGCGGGAAAGACATCTTTATGAACGGCTCCCTGGCTACATCTGGAACAATGCATGATGCCTTTCCCCAAAGAAATGACAGTGACAGATTATGCATACTAAATAACATGTAGTCTAGGAAAGAGGAGCCACAGCACGCGCACGTGGTGGAGTTACGGCTAGAAGTACAGCATTCAGCTGGTATTATGGGTTCTGGCCTGTGTCCTTTAAAACGCCTGATCCAAACTGGAGGCTATGGCTCACATGGTGGAGTGAAAAAACACATGGCGACCCAAGGTCAAGCTCCAATACCAAATCCTGCTCAGATGACTTCAAGTTCTGGCGTAGAGCAGAAAGGGTCTCCTCAAGTGCTCAAGGCACCATCCAAAACTTGCACACCCACGTCTGTGGAATTTTCTGGCTGAGTTCTCTTATTTTGAGACTGGGGAGTCCTCAGGGGTCGGCCACACACTGGGCTCTGAGACTGCTCCCTCTTTGAAGCCACAGTTGACCTGAAGGAGTAGAATGACAAAGTGAAAAAGACCCAGCTCTGCTGCTCCTGAGACATATAAAGAACCCAAGGAGACTATAAACATGTAGCGTATATATTTTAAATGAAGAGCAATAGAAGATTCTACAGGTAAAAGTCCATTCCATGAGCAGAAAGCCTGTCAAGTCTGACGACCAAGACACAAGACGAACTCCTATGCATCTGCTCAGTGTTGGTCTTTCCCACAGTCACCTCTTATGGATGAACTAAACCTTAACTTGCGGCCAAAAATCACACACACACATGCCAAAAGCCTCTTTGAGACACCTCATATTTTACTTTCACAGATTTTGTAATAATGCTTCAGTGATTTAAAATTGCAGCATTTTCTCTGTCATTCTATCTTCTTTCCTCATGAATGATCGGGTGATTTTTTTTCTTTAAAAAGAATCGAAAGTAATAGCTAAGAATTTACCTCCCAGAATATTCACAAAGCAAGAGCATTTTTAATACTGTAAAGCAGGAAAAGCTATTTAGGAAGAGTTGGGTAAGGAGGCCCTGATGGAGGGAGGATCCACGGATGCCAGCCACGCATGGGCCCCTGTGCACTGGATCTCCCCAGGGTCTGGGGAGTGGTGACGCAATCCTCCCATGAGCCACACAAACACTCAGATGCCTGTGCAAGTGGAAACACGGGGTAAGATCTGCAGGCTCTCCCCGCCGCCTCCGCTCCCTTCCTTCCTGCGCCTGGCTCTTGACTCAGCCTCGGCTCCCGCACCTCCAGCCACTTCTTCCCAGGGCTCTCTCCAGGGAGAGGACATTTTCCACAGCCTTCCAGTAAGACTTCCCTCTGTGTCCTTCGCACACTCCCAGCCCAGTCACTGGTGGGAAAGCAAGCCCAGGACTGGGTGGTCCGGCTGGAATGGACGCTGGCAAGGTGTGGCCAGCATTGAGCAGGGCTGGCTGCCTCTCTAGAGTGGGCTTGAGCGCTGATGGACTCTATAAAGTCTCTCACACCCAAGGAAGCCATTGGCTTTGTTGTCATTGGCTTTTTTGTAAACATTTAAGCTGTGTCACTTATTATTATTATTTTATTCGATTTTCTACGTATTTAATTGGACACCTCTAAAGCAAATTACTGAAGTTAGTACTAGCATTTAGCTAAGATCCCTTCATGTGTTCTATTTATAAAGCTAGGTCTCAGAAATGGGCAACTGAAGTATTCACGTTGGGTCTGCAGAGCCTCCTCGCTGCTAACTACCAGACAGTAAGACAGATGTCATCAAATGGCTTCTCTTTGTGTGTCACCTGTCTCTGCTAGCAGGGGCCCTGCTCTGACCTCAGCCTTCAGCTTACCTGGTGGCCTGTTGGTGACCACACTCACACTCCACCACAGGGTGTGTTGATCACACTCACACTCCACCACGGGGTCTGTTGGTGATCACACTCACACTGCCAACATAGGTTTAATTTACAAGAGAGGTGGATCCAGGTACTTCCAGGCTGGATTCTGCCCAGGCTGGACACCACCGGCGCCTCTGGTCTTGGCAAGCCCTTTGCCAAGTAAGGGCCCACAAAAGGCCCACCCATGGAACAGGCCCCGTCCCAGGGTTTGCAGGGGGAGAACAATGTGACACTTACAGCGGTCATTCCCCTAAATCATATAACCAAACGTTCCGGCTGAATTCTCAAGGAAAAAAAAATATCACCTGCCATTTGGATGAGTCACTGCAATTTCAAGTTGAAAGTTAAATTAAAATCAAAGCAACCCACAGGAGGAAGACTCTTCCAGCCAAGTACACTGTCCAAGGCACACAGCCAAAGGCCTAGATTTACCGCAAGTTGGGAAGCCACATTCATAAAGTATTATTGCCTCTGCTCTAAGATGTTATCGGTAAGATCTACCATTGCATATTATGAAATATGTACTTGCAAAAGGGTAAGCCATGGTCATCCTTCTCTGTAAATCATTACCAAAATCTGCACTTATAAAACACTCAACCTAGAAGACAGATCCCTTGTAACTGGTAGTTTTTGTTATCATCCTGGTGTATGTGTGTGTGAATGTGTGTATATGTGTGCGTGTGTGTACATGCACGTGTTTATGTACATGTGTGAGTGTATGTGTATGTGTGTGTGATGGAGATCGAGCTGCAGGCTGTGTGTCTCTAGGTAAGCCCCACACCCATCCCCTGTTCTCCAGTCATCTGGGTTCAGGTTAATCACATGCCCTGGTCCTCATAGAAAATGTGGGTTTTGGGCTGGGAGTTTGGCCTAGTGGTAGGGTACTTGCCTAGCATGTATAAAGACCCAGGTTTGATTCCTCAGCACCACATACATAGAAAAAGCTAGAATAGTGCTGTGACTCAAGTGGTAGAGTGCTAGCCTTGGGGGAAAAGCCCAAGGACAGTGCTCAGGCCCTAAGTTCAAGCCCCAGGACTAGCAAAAAATAAATAAATAAATAAATAAAATGTGGGTTTTACAGCAGTCTTGATTAATTCACAAATGAACGATGTCTGGATTCTTACTCCCATCTGGCCAGCCTTGGTTGAGCTCATAGAGTCGTCAAATGCTGGCCTGGCCAACCCCCTGGCTGGGGAGAGGCTGCCAAAGTCCTACCAGGCAGGGCATGCCGGCAAAGTGCTAGGGCCAGCTCTGTCCTAGATGAGACCAGTACTGCCAGGCTTATGTGACACTCTACCAACATGCCAGTCCTGGGGACTGAACTCAGGGCCTGAGCACTGTCCTTGGGCTTCTGCAGGGGTAGAGCTCTACCACGTGAGCCACGGCACCTCTTCTGGCATTTTCTATGTATGAGGAATTGAACTCAGGTCTTCATGCATGCTAGGCAAGCATTCTACTGCTAGGCCAAACTCCGGGCCCCTCACAGTCATTCTTAAAAAACAGATTGTACAAATGAGCTTATGTTTCATTCTCCCAGATTAGAATTTGAAGGCTTCACATAATATTTTCCACACTGACCTTTTTACCTGTCGCACTTCCCTTTGGTTCCTCAGGTCTGACGCAGTCTTGAAGGGCTGTGCAGGGGCTGTCTGGAAGACCATGCCTTTCTGGTCCAATTTTAACATCTGAAAATACAAGTGGACTGGTGGTTAGTTGGAACTTACATGGCCTAGATACTTGTGAAACTTAAGCAAAACAAAAATTCAGTTACTTTTATGTATAATGGTAACAGGAAACCATAGAGCCTTTAAATACTGTCTTCTGTAAGATCTACTTTCTCATTTGGTTACAAGGTGTATAGTAGCACATTTGTATATTTGATATCTCAAGAAAATCGATGCTCAGACTATTCAAATTCACCTCTTACATTTTAAAAATAATGAACATATTTGAAAATAGTGACAAAACTCAGGTTGTCAGAGGAGGCAATTATTACAGGCAAAAAGTAGTCTCAGCTTTGCGGTTAGTTCCTCTAGGAAGAAGTGTTCAGTTTCAACTTCCAATTCACAAATGATACATAATTTTAATTTTGTTGCTCACTAAATTTCTTCATAAAGCCACAGCTAACCATAAGGACATACAAACAATGACTCTCCTTAGGTGAAACATAGTTTCATTAGATGATAAGACACTAGAGATCCAATATAATTACAATAATGCCTGTAAAATTTGCTTTGAGTTGGCTGACTGCTATTTTACATGTGCAAACATCAAATATCTAAAGATCAGACTCTGAGCCATTTGCCAACATTCTTCACTTCTAAGCTGAAAACTGGATCCATGTGGAGATTCAGTTACAAGTTGAGCCTCCCCCCCCCCCCGCTGTCTTAGAGGCCTCCCCTCCCCTCCCCCATGCCAGCCCAGGCAAGGGACCAGCCAGGGTCACCCTCAAGGAGCTAAATCCAGGCAGTGGACTAGAGCAAGGTCTGATGGCAGGCAGGAAGATTGGAGTAAACAGTACTCACTCTTGAATTCTCAGAACTCCTGGCCCCTATGGAAAGAACTTGCTTGCCATCATTACGATCTACTTTAGATCAAAATAGTTAGAATGTAATTACTATTAATTATATGTTTATTGAAAGCAAAAGTATACCAAAATAAAAGTATACCAAAAAAGGGTTCTACCTAAGTGAAACAATATTGAACAATTTAACAACGAAAAAGAACACATTCACAAAAACAAAACCCAGGGCTGGGAGCATAACCTAGTGGTAGAGTGCTCACCTCGCATGCATAAACCCCGGGGTTGACTTCCTGGGTACCACATACGCAGAAAAAGCTGGAAATGGTGCTGTGGTTCCGATGGCAGAGTGCTAGCTTTGAGCAAAAGGTGTTCAAGGACAGTGCCCAGGCCCTGAGTTCAAGGCTCAGGACTGGAAAAAGAAAAAAAAAAAAGGAACAACCCTAATTGCAATCTAGATAAAATCTAGATCATGTCAACGTGTTTCCTTTAAAGCCTCAGTTGCGCACATAAATCCACTTTAACCTGGTGCAACGCTTCCTGTGAGAGTTCTCCGACCTAGTGACTGGTGGACACCTTTCCACGGGTGGCCCACCTCGAGGGGAGGGCCACAGGCCCATTCACTCTCCGCCCACCAGGTCAGCCCGGGCGCCTGCGTGGAGTGCATGACAAGTAGCCAGTGAAGGAACAAGTCACGCCATCAGCTAAGTCACCGACTGCCTTCACTCTGTGGCCAGGCCTCCACCCTGCCCACTCCCCCGTGGTGAGCTGCTGAGGCTGCTTGCCAAGGCAGGGCCGCTGGCCCGTGGGGAAGAGCTCCGAGTACACTGCGGGTTACAGAAGCTGGAGAGTTCTAGGCTTGCCAGTGTGAACTCGCACCTCCTTCGGGCTAAACATGCCAGCTCGCCTGTGACTGGCCCGTGACTAGACGTTATGCGAGGCATTCTGGGGATGACGGCTGGGACTGAGGACCTTGGCGAGGCTGAGCAATGCCAGGCCACGCTCGGAGGCCGGGGCTGTGCCCCCTCCTGTCGGTGTGGTACTTTACCCGGCGGTCACTGAACCGTGACTCTCCTATCGCATACGAAGCACTGTTAATGCAGTTTTACGGTGGTGTATGTCTTGATGCTGGAAGTGCGGTCCAGTGGTGGGCGCCTGCAGCCAGGCTCTCTCTCTCACGACAGCCTAGGGCTGTATCCACAATCACTAACAAACCCACGAACGACTCGGCCCTGGCAAGGCGGACTCCACGCCTATGACTCAACATACAGGATACTTCAGCACAAGCTAGGGGAGTAAAGCCACGTGTGAGTTCACCTCGTGCCACGCTTTTCCCGGGAGCACTCAGCTGCCCCAGCGGGAAACAGGCTGCACTGCCAGGCTGGCACCAGGCCTTCACCCCAGTACCAGTGCCTGGCAAGCTGTCAAAATGTCCCAAATGGAGTTGTTGTTTTACCAGCTGATAACCAGCATAATGGCTATCACAAAGTTTGTCCTTGGCTGCATTCATGGCTCAAGAAGAATGACTGATGTGAGTGCCCCAGGCACATCACGAGTAAGGTGCAAAAGTCTACAGCTAGCATCTCTCGGCATGCTACCTACAGTGGCCCTGTGACATAAGGGCCAGGGCATGTGCAGCCTATGACTGACAGGAAGCTCGCAGAAAACGGCTTTGAGAGCACCGTCTACCTTCTAGGGAGACCTTCCGATCACACAGGGACACCCAGCAAAGGGACAGGCTGTGCCTGCAGCCGTTCGTGTGTTGTGGCGGGCTGTTGTTTCCTACACACGAGTTACAAACGTCCGTGAGTTTAGAACTTGCCTTCATCAAGGTCTGGGGGAGGCTCAGCTCACTATCACTGCCACCTTGAGGAACCAGCAGCGGACACGCCACGCTGTTACATGAACACACGCGCGCACAAGGCGGCAGGCAAACCTCACACTACAGAGGAAAACGTGTGTTGGAGCAGTGGATGAGGGTGGGTGGTGAGAGGCCAATGTCACCTCCGTCCTCTGGGGGCGGCCCACGGGAACCATTGCCTCACAGGGCGCACTAGCTCGGCTTTGCTGGACGGTTCAGACTGACCTCTGGAGGCCAGAGGGTGGTGGCAGTGTGACTGTGAGGGCAGGAGGGACACCATTTAATACCTAGAGAACGACAGTGAGAGGGCTGCCCGGAATACACAGTAAGATCTTGTCTCAAAAATAAAAATAACATGTGAAGAGAAAAGTTAAAACAAGAAGCAACGACTCCAACTCCACGCAAATTTGTTACGGCCGTTTTTCTTGAGCTTGGGACACCCATTCTTGATGTTTTACAGATCTGACAGCAAAAGGAAGTCTCTCGTTTCGAGAACTTTCTCTATGCACCCAGCACCCCATTTCAAGTGACTCATCTGGAATACAAGGGCAGGAGAAAGCCACGCAGGGAGAAGAATCAAATGCAGTCCTGTAAATACCTTCCCACCATGCTGGATACAGTCATCTGCTCGTGGGTAGGGATCCGTGCCTGCGCCCATCTGCGTGACAGCCTGGAGCTAGGCCTCAGCCTTTGTGAACAGGAAATCAATTTGGTGGAGGGACACTGGGTTATCTGAGTCCCAAGGAAGTGCAGAGCTCTTCTTCTGCGTGCCCCCTCCCCCTGCGTTCTTTCTATTTGTAGCTGATATCACCACAAACTGTACTTTCATCAATGAAAGTTTTTGTGAAAGTACCTTTCTTACTGTTTATCTATCTAAGTACCTGAGGAGACCTACATATCCAGACAAGTACTTTCCTAAGTTCCTCAAGTTGCCTATAAGTTGTAAATATTTACGCTCTGACACATTACAGAAAATTTCACTCATCCTTGATATATACAATACTTGAGAAATAAAGGCTTACAGATACCAATATGTAAATATATCTGAAAGCAAGGATAAAAAGGGGCAAATTTAAGGCAACAGAATAATATAATTATATGTATGTTGAAACTTTCTATTGAACATGTTTACATTTGTCACTCTGGACACTGATTGCCTTTAGCAAACACTCTAAACCACAGTTTATTCTTTAAAGTATCCAACGTTACAGTGAACACAAATCAAAGTTTGTTTCTCAGAATCTCAGGGTCTTCTTGTCACCCTGGAGAACAAATCAAAACCTTGCCCCACCCCTGGGAGCGGGGGGGGGGGGGGGGGGCGCGCCTGACCATCTCCCTCCCCACCTCTCCATAGGCAAGCAGCAGCCTGCCAGAGACCCATCAACTGCACAACTCACTCTTGATAATAACGGAAGAGCTAAGGGAGAAAACAAGACGATTGGGAGGAGTGGTGGGAAACAGGAACAAAACCATGAGAAGGGGTATCAGCAAAATGCACCCTGCCCGACGAATGTAACTAACCCCTCTATAGATTGCCCTGACAATAAAAACAAAACAAACCTGAAGAACTAAAGCAAGGAGGTACATGAGGCACAAAAAGGGGGACGGAATGCTTTATTCTCTGTAACAAGGGGAACGTACTTGTGCATGTTATAAAATTAGAGAATAAAATGTAAACGCATTAGTGATTTGGGAGATTATTTTAAAACACGAATGTACATCTTTCCCTTATTTATTTTTACCTGTCTATTACTGACTCTCTTCATAACTGGTTACTGCAGCTTTCACTCTACATGGTCTTAGACAAGTACAATGGAGTAGAAACAGAAATTAAAGAAATTTTATTTCCACATGAAAGATCTGGGAAAGTCTAGCAGTGCACTCGTTCTCTGCTCCAGTCCTGATGGGCAACGAGCTCACATTTACGGGTGGAGGTGCCAAGGAGCTGCTATGCCTCATCCTGGCTACCTGGCAGCCACATGCCTCAACGGTGCTGGCATAAAAGATGTCTTTTCTTGCCCTCAGATCCCAAGTTTCTCTGGGGTTGACGGGCGTCAAGCAGCCCGCTCTGTGACAAGCTCATCTGAGTCAACTGAGTCACACAGGCCCTCTTTGAACCCTGGGGAGATGACTAAGCCACACCATCAATCACATGATCTCTCAGTCTCCTTCTGGTCCCAGGAAGCCTTCAGTGACTGTGCCCCCAGTGACTGTGCCCCCAGTGACTGTGCCCCCAGTGACTGTGCCCTCAGTGACTGTGCCTCAGTGACTGTGCCCTCAGTGAATGTGCCTCAGTGACTGTGCCCCCAGTGACTGTACCCCCAGTGACTGTGCCTCAGTGACTGTGCCTCAGTGACGGTGCCTCAGTGACGGTGCCTCAGTGACTGTGCCCCCAGTGACTGTGCCCCCAGTGACTGTGCCCTCAGTGACTGTGCCTCAGTGACTGTGCCCTCAGTGACTGTGCCCTCAGTGACTGTGCCCCCAGTGACTGTGCCTCAGTGACTGTGCCCCCAGTGACTGTGCCCTCAGTGACTGTGCCCCCAGTGACTGTGCCCCCAGTGACTGTGCCTCAGTGACTGTACCCCCAGTGACTGTGCCCCCAGTGACTGTGCCCCCAGTGACTGTGCCTCAGTGACTGTACCCCCAGTGACTGTGCCCTCAGTGACTGTGCCCCCAGTGACTGTGCCCTCAGTGACTGTGCCCCAGGTGGCTGTGCCCCCAGTGACTGTGCCTCAGTGACTGTACCCCCAGTGGCTGTGCCCCCAGTGACTGTGCCCCAGTGACTGTACCCCCAGTGACTGTGCCCCCAGTGACTGTGCCCTCAGTGACTGTACCCTCAGTGATTGTGCCTCAGTGACGGTGCCTCAGTGACTGTGCCCCCAGTGACTGTGCCTCAGTGACTGTGCCCCCAGTGACTGTGCCCTCAGTGACTGTGCCCCCAGTGACTGTGCCTCAGTGACTGTGCCCCAGTGACTGTGCCCCCAGTGACTGTGCCCTCAGTGACTGTGCCCTCAGTGACTGTGCCCCCAGTGACTGTGCCTCAGTGACTGTACCCCCAGTGACTGTGCCCTCAGTGACTGTGCCCCCAGTGACTGTGCCTCAGTGACTATACCCCCAGTGACTGTGCCTCAGTGACGGTGCCTCAGTGACTGTGCCCCCAGTGACTGTGCCCTCAGTGACTGTACCCTCAGTGACTGTGCCTCAGTGACGGTGCCTCAGTGACGGTGCCCCCAGTGACTGTGCCCCCAGTGACTGTGCCTCAGTGACTGTACCCCCAGTGACTGTGCCCTCAGTGACTGTGCCCCCAGTGACTGTGCCTCAGTGACTGTACCCCCAGTGACTGTGCCCTCAGTGACTGTGCCCTCAGTGACTGTGCCCCCAGTGACTGTGCCCTCAGTGACTGTGCCCCCAGTGGCTGTGCCCGCAGTGACTGTGCCTCAGTGACTGTACCCCCAGTGACTGTGCCCTCAGTGACTGTGCCCTCAGTGACTGTGCCCCCAGTGACTGTGCCCTCAGTGACTGTACCCCCAGTGACTGTGCCTCAGTGACGGTGCCTCAGTGACGGTGCCCTCAGTGACTGTACCCTCAGTGATTGTGCCTCAGTGACTATGCCCCCAGTGACTGTGCCCCCAGTGACTGTGCCCCCAGTGACTGTGCCTCAGTGACTGTACCCCCAGTGACTGTGCCCTCAGTGACTGTGCCCTCAGTGACTGTGCCCCCAGTGACTGTGCCTCAGTGACTGTACCCCCAGTGACTGTGCCCCCAGTGACTGTGCCTCAGTGACTGTACCCCCAGTGACTGTGCCCTCAGTGACTGTGCCCTCAGTGACTGTGCCCCCAGTGACTGTGCCCTCAGTGACTGTACCCCCAGTGACTGTACCCCCAGTGACTGTGCCTCAGTGACGGTGCCTCAGTGACGGTGCCCTCAGTGACTGTACCCTCAGTGATTGTGCCTCAGTGACTATGCCCCCAGTGACTGTGCCCCCAGTGACTGTGCCCCCAGTGACTGTGCCTCAGTGACTGTACCCCCAGTGACTGTGCCCCCAGTGGCTGTGCCCCCAGTGACTGTGCCTCAGTGACTGTACCCCCAGTGGCTGTGCCCCCAGTGACTGTGCCTCAGTGACTGTAGCCCCAGTGACTGTGCCTCAGTGACGGTGCCTCAGTGACTGTGCCCTCAGTGACTGTACCCTCAGTGACTGTGCCCCCAGTGACTGTGCCCCCAGTGACTGTGCCTCAGTGACTGTACCCCCAGTGACTGTGCCCTCAGTGACTGTGCCCCCAGTGACTGTGCCTCAGTGACTGTACCCCCAGTGACTGTGCCCTCAGTGACTGTGCCCTCAGTGACTGTGCCCCTAGTGACTGTGCCCTCAGTGACTGTGCCCCCAGTGGCTGTGCCCCCAGTGACTGTGCCTCAGTGACTGTACCCCCAGTGACTGTGCCTCAGTGACTGTACCCCCAGTGACTGTGCCTCAGTGACGGTGCCTCAGTGACTGTGCCCCCAGTGACTGTGCCCTCAGTGACTGTACCCTCAGTGATTGTGCCTCAGTGACGGTGCCTCAGTGACTGTGCCCCCAGTGACTGTGCCTCAGTGACTGTGCCCCAGTGACTGTGCCCCCAGTGACTGTGCCCCCAGTGACTGTGCCCCCAGTGACTGTGCCCTCAGTGACTGTGCCCCCAGTGACTGTGCCCCCAGTGACTGTGCCTCAGTGACTGTACCCCCAGTGACTGTGCCCTCAGTGACTGTGCCTCAGTGACTGTACCCCCAGTGACTGTGCCTCAGTGACGGTGCCCCCAGTGACTGTGCCCCCAGTGACTGTGCCCTCAGTGACTGTACCCTCAGTGACGGTGCCTCAGTGACGGTGCCTCAGTGACTGTGCCCCCAGTGACTGTGCCCCCAGTGACTGTGCCTCAGTGACTGTACCCCCAGTGACTGTGCCCTCAGTGACTGTGCCCCCAGTGACTGTGCCTCAGTGACTGTACCCCCAGTGACTGTGCCCTCAGTGACTGTGCCCTCAGTGACTGTGCCCCCAGTGACTGTGCCCCCAGTGACTGTGCCTCAGTGACTGTACCCCCAGTGACTGTGCCTCAGTGACGGTGCCTCAGTGACTGTGCCCCCAGTGACTGTGCCCTCAGTGACTGTACCCTCAGTGATTGTGCCTCAGTGACTGTGCCCCCAGTGACTGTGCCCCCAGTGACTGTGCCCCCAGTGACTGTGCCTTAGTGACTGTACCCCCAGTGACTGTGCCCCCAGTGACTGTGCCTCAGTGACTGTACCCCCAGTGACTGTGCCCCCAGTGACTGTGCCCTCAGTGACTGTGCCCCCAGTGACTGTGCCCCCAGTGACTGTGCCCCCAGTGACTGTGCCCCCAGTGACTGTGCCTCAGTGACTGTGCCCCCAGTGACTGTGCCTCAGTGACTGTACCCCCAGTGACTGTGCCCCCAGTGACTGTGCCCCCAGTGACTGTGCCCCCAGTGACTGTGCCCTCAGTGACTGTGCCCTCAGTGACTGTGCCTCAGTGACTGTGCCCTCAGTGACTGCCCTCAGTGACTGTGCCCTCAGTGACTGTGCCCCAGTGACTGTGCCCCAGTGACTGTGCCCTCAGTGACTGTGCCCCAGTGACTGTGCCTCAGTGACTGTGCCCCCAGTGACTGTGCTTCAGTGACTGTGCCCCAGTGACTGTGCCCTCAGTGACTGTGCCTCAGTGACTGTACCCTCAGTGACTGTGCCCCCAGTGACTGTGCCTCAGTGACTGTGCCCCCAGTGACTGTGCCTCAGTGACTGTGCCCCCAGTGACTGTACCCTCAGTGACTGTGCATCAGTGACTGTGCCCCCAGTGACTATGCCCTCAGTGACTGTGCCTCAGTGACTGTGCCCCCAGTGACTGTACCCTCAGTGACTGTGCCCCCAGTGACTGTACCCTCAGTGACTGTGCCCCCAGTGACTGTGCCTCAGTGACTGTGCCCTCAGTGACTGTGCCCCAGTGACTGTGCCCCCAGTGACTGTGCCTCAGTGACTGTGCCCCCAGTGACTGTGCCTCAGTGATGGTGCCTCAGTGACTGTGTTCAGCGACTGTGCTCACAGTACTGTACGCTCACTGACTGTGCCCTCAATGGCTGTGCTTTTGGCCTCCCCTGCTTCACACTGATGTGGAAGCCCTGGGCTTGGCCTTAGGCAGGAAAGGATGCCTGTGTACAACAATGCTAAGCACCAAGTTTGTTCCAACGTACGCCACACTAATATGTCAAACCATAAAAATTATAAAAGATACACCCGTTAAAAATGGACTCTTTGTAGGCTTTCACAACAATATTCTGAAGAAGCAGGACAGTTCCCACAGCTGCATGGCTTTACCCTGACTGCGCTGTTAACTTTAAACAGGTTTACAGTAAGTTCAGATACACATATGTATTAATCGTAGTATAATATAAAATATACTTCCCTACGGGATTTGGTATAAGATATAGATAGCAGATATCGTCCGTAAAATACTACTTTACGTCTTTTTGTGAGATAATTTTAGGGTGCTGTGCCTTGGGAGAAGTCACACAACCTACGTGGTGACTTGCCAACAGAAATTACGCCAGCTGAGGGGCTGAGAAACCAAGACTACAACTCAGCCTCACTCATGTTTCAACCACGACTTGAGCACATGAAGGTCTGTGTTCAAGAAGAGTGTTAAAACCCAAGGGCTTCTTTGTGGGCAGTCACACAGTTATACAGCTCACTGTGAAGTTTTCCAACAGACAAGCCACTTTTGAGCTTGCCATTAGACAGGATTTGACCTATCTAAATCATAGGTCTGCAAAATGAGCCTGTGGCTCACATCTGTAATCCTGGCTAGGCTGGAGGCTGAGACCTGAGCCAAGAAGAACACAGCTCTGTTTCTACTGTAAACAGCCTCACTGTCAGGGGCTTCCTCTGCACAGAGGCAGGGAGGCTCTGTTCAGCTCTCCACGCAGGTCCTTTCAGTCTGACCCACAGCAAGGAAAAGGCTGGACAATGTACCCACCTCTAGCTCAACCTAGAAATTCCATCTATCCCTAAAGGATTGTTCATTGGAAGATATCAAAACATGGATTCCTTCATATAAAGGAAGGTCACAGAGGAAAAATCATTGAAATGATGCCCAAGCTGTGATCAACTCCCACTATGGCTGCACTATCACATGCGGGCTTAGTAACGGTATTTGAAAAAGACAGATTCACATACTTTCATTGCAGCCACTGGACAGATTTTCCTTGTCTTCTGGGTCCTTCTTTGCATTCAAATCTTCTCCAAAGCCAGGCCTGCCATCACCTCGGGCCTCCGATCCTTTGCAAAGGGCGCCTTCTTCCTGGGTGCCTTTTGTGGCCATCAATTCCCTGGCGTCCTTGCTGGAGCTCTGTCCGGGCCCTAGGCTGCCAGGGGGTCCTGGTGGAGGAGGGGGGTCCACGCCAAGAGGCTGGCTGCTCACCTCTGGGTGGGGGCCTCCGCCCAGCAGAGGGCCAGCCTGCCCACTGTGGCCTGGGCTGTCTGCAACTGCTGCTGCTGGCTCCTCTGAAGCCATCCAGCTCCAGGTGGGGCTCCCTCTATCCACTGCAGGCTTATGAAAATGAGAGTCAGGTTTTGCCATGAAATCGCTCATATTGACTGGTCTGGATTTTTCTCTCATGCAGGAAAAATCAGACATTTCTAAAATGGTTCTTCTCTCTCTCTTAGAAAGACTCTGACTGCTGAAGGGGGAGGGGGGTGCCAGCAGCTGAGATGGAGCATGAGGGTCTGGTCTCCTCTCCTTGAGATTGGTGGGTGAGAAGTAGTCCTCGAAGGATGCTGTGACGCAGTCAGGGGAGAGTGAGGCAGGCTGAGCTGCCGGCGGCGGGCTGGGCCCCATTCTGATCGGGGACAGTGGGGCAGGTCTTCCGCCATGGCTCCTCCTCCTCTTCAGCTTTTCTTTTGGAGGTGAACTCAGGTCCGCCACTGACCTTTTTCTTTTTGTGGAGGAACTGGCCCTGGAATGCACGAGAAGGTGGACTTCTGTCGACAAGGCAAGAGACACACTGTGCTTCTCGGCCATCTTCTCCAACGCACTGGCGGCCCGTGCTTGGTCTGGGCTGGCCAGTTCCCCCGTGAAGTCTCTCTGGCAGCTTCTTTCCTCCTCCGGTTCCCGAGGACGTGACTGGCTGGGGGAGGGAGGTGGTGGTGGTGACTGGATGCCGTCCACCGCCAGCCTGGAGGAGAAGGCGCTGGCACCCCTGGCGGACACCCTCCAACTCTCTTCCTGATCGCCACAGGGGCCATCCATCGATGGGCAGAATTTGCTGTTCAAGGGCTCACCTGGAAGGCACCAGAGAGCATTAACCCGTGAAACGGTCTCACCTCGAAATACTGCAAGCCTGGCCATCAGCAGAGGACCACTGCCCTGCTGGCCCCTCCCCCTTTCCTCGGTGGGGCCTGGGGCTTGGGCATGTATAGGACCAGGGCGGGGGGGCGGGAAGGGGGGGCAGGGGTGGCCGACAAGCCTCTAAAGCCCTCGTCCAGGTTCCCACGCACACACGCAGCAGCGGGCAGGGCCTTGCCATGCCCCCATACCGCCGTGTCCCAGGCATCTCGCCAGCTCCTTTTCCTTTCTGGAATCACAGATGCAGCCACTGTGCCTGCTGGCTGAGATGAGGGCTCCCTAAGTTCCCGCCCTGGCCAGCCTTGGACTGCCCATTCCAAGCCTGGCTTCCTGAGGAGCGGGCATCAGAAGCTAAAGGCTACGTGAAATTCTCATGCAGAGATGCAGCTGTTCTCCCATGGCAAACGTATCACCACAACAAAGATGGAACGTTTACCTGGACACAAATGACCATGCGCCACGTTGCAGGAAAAGGCTCCTGGGCTCTTTTGAGTCTGCGCAGTCTTTGGGGAAGCTGTGAGGAAGAGGAAATGTCTCACCACACCCGACATCAGTGTTCCCGTCGGGAGGACCCCAACAGCAAGCCCACCTGTCTGCGTCTACCTCACACGGGCGAGCTGCTCCACCACTGTTGCAGGCCTCGGAGTCATAAACAGTGACAGGCCTGGGTTCTCACATCAGACTCACAGAAACTGATCTGAGAAGCCAATCTGCCTCAACAGGATCAGAATCTAAGCCACGCTTTTAAATTCTAATTTATTGTACAGAGGGATTAGTTATATAAGTAAGGTAAATGTCTTTTTGAACACGGTTACCTTCTCCCTCATTGTTTCCCATGCTCTTTCCCTCCACACCCTGCCACACTGCTCCCTCAAGTTCTCAAGTTCATTTCCAACACAGTGTTTAGTGGGTGTCACAATGCAATGGTAACCCTTCGTCCCTTCATTTTTCTGATTTGCAGTCCCTTACTAAAAAGGTTAAATGAAAGACATGAGAAATAACTGCAAGCAGTACGCAGACACACAAAAGAAAAAAACAACACCCTCTTGTTCCCATCACTGGAGATAAAACGAATGCTTTTGATATCTTTTATAAAAAGACCTGGCTCTTCCTTCTGGAAAGTTCTAGCAGTTACCTCTGCACACACACTGATCATAACACTGTCATATATAACAACTGTCCACACGCTGATCACCACAGTGTCACACAGAACACTGTCCACACACACTGATCACTACAGTGTCACACAGAAAACTGTCCACACACACTGATCACCACAGTGTCACACAGAACACTGTCCACACACACTGATCACCACAGTGTCACACAGAACACTGTCCACACACACTGATCACCACAGTGTCACACAGAACACTGTCCACACACACAGATCACCACAGTGTCACACAGAACACTGTCCACACACGCTGATCGCCACAGTGTCACACAGAACACTGTCCACACACGCTGATCGCCACAGTGTCACACAGAACACTGTCCACACACGCTGATCACCACAGTGTCACACAGAACACTGTCCACACACACTGATCACCACAGTGTCACACAGAACACTGTCCACACACACTGATCACCACAGTGTCACACAGAACACTGTCCACACACACAGATCACCACAGTGTCACACAGAACACTGTCCACACACGCTGATCACCACAGTGTCACACAGAACACTGTCCACACACACTGATCACCACAGTGTCACACAGAACACTGTCCACACACACTGATCACCACAGTGTCACACAGAACACTGTCCACACACACAGATCACCACAGTGTCACACAGAACACTGTCCACACACACTGATCACCACAGTGTCACACAGAACACTGTCCACACACACAGATCACCACAGTGTCACACAGAACACTGTCCACACACGCTGATCGCCACAGTGTCACACAGAACACTGTCCACACACGCTGATCGCCACAGTGTCACACAGAACACTGTCCACACACGCTGATCACCACAGTGTCACACAGAACACTGTCCACACACACTGATCACCACAGTGTCACACAGAACACTGTCCACACACACTGATCACCACAGTGTCACACAGAACACTGTCCACACACACAGATCACCACAGTGTCACACAGAACACTGTCCACACACGCTGATCGCCACAGTGTCACACAGAACACTGTCCACACACACTGATCACCACAGTGTCACACAGAACACTGTCCACACACACAGATCACCACAGTGTCACACAGAACACTGTCCACACACACTGATGAGCACAGTGTCACACAGAACACTGTCCACACACACTGATCACCACAGTGTCACACAGAACACTGTCCACACACACTGATGAGCACAATGTCACACAGAACACTGTCCACACACACTGATCACCACAGTGTCACACAGAACACTGTCCACACACGCTGATCACCACAGTGTCACACAGAACACTGTCCACACACACTGATCACCACAGTGTCACACAGAACACTGTCCACACACGCTGATCACCACAGTGTCACACAGAACACTGTCCACACACACTGATCACCACAGTGTCACACAGAACACTGTCCACACACGCTGATCACCACAGTGTCACACAGAACACTGTCCACACACGCTGATCACCACAGTGTCACACAGAACACTGTCCACACACGCTGATCACCACAGTGTCACACAGAACACTGTCCACACACACAGATCACCACAGTGTCACACAGAACACTGTCCACACACGCTGATCACCACAGTGTCACCCAGAACACTGTCCACACACGCTGATCACCACAGTGTCACACAGAACACTGTCCACACACGCTGATCAGCACAGTGTCACACAGAACACTGTCCACACACGCTGATCACCACAGTGTCACACAGAACACTGTCCACACACACTGATCAGCACAGTGTCACACAGAACACTGTCCACACACGCTGATCACCACAGTGTCACACAGAACACTGTCCACACACGCTGATCACCACAGTGTCACACAGAACACTGTCCACACACGCTGATCACCACAGTGTCACACAGAACACTGTCCACACACACTGATCACCACAGTGTCACACAGAACACTGTCCACACACGCTGATCACCACAGTGTCACACAGAACACTGTCCACACACGCTGATCACCACAGTGTCACACAGAACACTGTCCACACACGCTGATCATCACAGTGTCACACAGAACACTGTCCACACACGCTGATCAGCACAGTGTCACACAGAACACTGTCCACACACGCTGATCACCACAGTGTCACACAGAACACTGTCCACACACACTGATCACCACAGTGTCACACAGAACACTGTCCACACACACTGATCACCACAGTGTCACACAGAACACTGTCCACACACACAGATCACCACAGTGTCACACAGAACACTGTCCACACACACAGATCACCACAGTGTCACACAGAACACTGTCCACACACACTGATCAGCACAGTGTCACACAGAACACTGTCCACACACGCTGATCACCACAGTGTCACACAGAACACTGTCCACACACGCTGATCACCACAGTGTCACACAGAACACTGTCCACACACGCTGATCACCACAGTGTCACACAGAACACTGTCCACACACGCTGATCACCACAGTGTCACACAGAACACTGTCCACACACACTGATCACCACAGTGTCACACAGAACACTGTCCACACACGCTGATCACCACAGTTTCACACAGAACACTGTCCACACACACTGATCAGCAGTGTCACACAGAACACTGTCCACACACACTGATCACCACAGTGTCACACAGAACACTGTCCACACACACTGATCACCACAGTGTCACACAGACCACTGTCCACACACACTGATCACCACAGTGTCACACAGACCACTGTCCACACACACTGATCACCACAGTGTCACACAGAACACTGTCCACACACACAGATCACCACAGTGTCACACAGAACACTGTCCACACACGCTGATCACCACAGTGTCACACAGAACAATGTCCACACACGCTGATCACCACAGTGTCACACAGAACACTGTCCACACACGCTGATCACCACAGTGTCACACAGAACACTGTCCACACACACTGATCACCACAGTGTCACACAGACCACTGTCCACACACACTGATCACCACAGTGTCACACAGACCACTGTCCACACACGCTGATCACCACAGTGTCACACAGAACACTGTCCACACACACTGATCACCACAGTGTCACACAGAACACTGTCCACACACACAGATCACCACAGTGTCACACAGAACACTGTCCACACACACTGATGAGCACAGTGTCACACAGAACACTGTCCACACACACTGATCACCACAGTGTCACACAGACCACTGTCCACACACGCTGATCACCACAGTGTCACACAGAACACTGTCCACACACACTGATCACCACAGTGTCACACAGAACACTGTCCACACACACAGATCACCACAGTGTCACACAGAACACTGTCCACACACACTGATGAGCACAGTGTCACACAGAACACTGTCCACACACACAGATCACCACAGTGTCACACAGAACACTGTCCACACACACTGATCACCACAGTGTCACACAGACCACTGTCCACACACACTGATCACCACAGTGTCACACAGAACACTGTCCACACACACTGATCACCACAGTGTCACACAGAACACTGTCCACACACACAGATCACCACAGTGTCACACAGAACACTGTCCACACACGCTGATCACCACAGTGTCACACAGAACACTGTCCACACACACAGATCACCACAGTGTCACACAGAACACTGTCCACACACGCTGATCAGCACAGTGTCACACAGAACACTGTCCACACACACTGATCAGCACAGTGTCACACAGAACACTGTCCACACACACTGATCACCACAGTGTCACACAGAACACTGTCCACACACACTGATCACCACAGTGTCACACAGAACACTGTCCACACACGCTGATCACCACAGTGTCACACAGAACACTGTCCACACACGCTGATCACCACAGTGTCACACAGAACACTGTCCACACACGCTGATCACCACAGTGTCACACAGAACACTGTCCACACACACTGATCACCACAGTGTCACACAGAACACTGTCCACACACACTGATCACCACAGTGTCACACAGAACACTGTCCACACACGCTGATCACCACAGTGTCACACAGAACACTGTCCACACACGCTGATCACCACAGTGTCACACAGAACACTGTCCACACACGCTGATCACCACAGTGTCACACAGAACACTGTCCACACACGCTGATCACCACAGTGTCACACAGAACACTGTCCACACACGCTGATCAGCACAGTGTCACACAGAACACTGTCCACACACGCTGATCACCACAGTGTCACACAGAACACTGTCCACACACGCTGATCACCACAGTGTCACACAGAACACTGTCCACACACGCTGATGAGCACAGTGTCACACAGAACACTGTCCACACACGCTGATGAGCACAGTGTCACACAGAACACTGTCCACACACGCTGATCACCACAGTGTCACACAGAACACTGTCCACACACGATGATCACCACAGTGTCACACAGAACACTGTCCACACACACTGATCACCACAGTGTCACACAGAACACAGTACACACACGCTGATCAGCACAGTGTCACACAGAACACTGTCCACACACGCTGATCACCACAGTGTCACACAGAACACTGTCCACACACGCTGATCACCACAGTGTCACACAGAACACTGTCCACACACACTGATCACCACAGTGTCACACAGAACACTGTCCACACACACTGATCATCACAGTGTCACACAGAACACTGTCCACACACGCTGATGAGCACAGTGTCACACAGAACACTGTCCACACACGCTGATCACCACAGTGTCACACAGAACACTGTCCACACACACTGATCACCACAGTGTCACACAGACCACTGTCCACACACACTGATCACCACAGTGTCACACAGAACACTGTCCACACACACTGATCACCACAGTGTCACACAGAACACTGTCCACACACACAGATCACCACAGTGTCACACAGAACACTGTCCACACACACTGATGAGCACAGTGTCACACAGAACACTGTCCACACACACTGATCAGCACAGTGTCACACAGAACACTGTCCACACACGCTGATCACCACAGTGTCACACAGAACACTGTCCACACACACTGATCAGCACAGTGTCACACAGAACACTGTCCACACACGCTGATCACCACAGTGTCACACAGAACACTGTCCACACACGCTGATCACCACAGTGTCACACAGAACACTGTCCACACACACTGATCACCACAGTGTCACCCAGAACACTGTCCACACACGCTGATCACCACAGTGTCACACAGAACACTGTCCACACACACTGATGAGCACAGTGTCACACAGAACACTGTCCACACACACTGATCACCACAGTGTCACACAGAACACTGTCCACACACACTGATCACCACAGTGTCACACAGAACACTGTCCACACACGCTGATGAGCACAGTGTCACACAGAACACTGTCCACACACACTGATCACCACAGTGTCACACAGAACACTGTGCACACACACTGATCATCACAGTGTCACACAGAACACTGTCCACACACACAGATCACCACAGTGTCACACAGAACACTGTCCACACACACAGATCACCACAGTGTCACACAGAACACTGTCCACACACACTGATCACCACAGTGTCACACAGAACACTGTCCACACACACTGATCACCACAGTGTCACACAGAACACTGTGCACACACACTGATCATCACAGTGTCACACAGAACACTGTCCACACACACAGATCACCACAGTGTCACACAGAACACTGTCCACACACACTGATGAGCACAGTGTCACACAGAACACTGTCCACACACACTGATCAGCACAGTGTCACACAGAACACTGTCCACACACACTGATGAGCACAGTGTCACACAGAACACTGTCCACACACGCTGATCACCACAGTGTCACACAGAACACTGTCCACACACGCTGATCAGCACAGTGTCACACAGAACACTGTCCACACACGCTGATCACCACAGTGTCACACAGAACACTGTCCACACACGCTGATCACCACAGTGTCACACAGAACACTGTCCACACACACTGATCACCACAGTGTCACCCAGAACACTGTCCACACACGCTGATCACCACAGTGTCACACAGAACACTGTCCACACACACTGATGAGCACAGTGTCACACAGAACACTGTCCACACACACTGATCACCACAGTGTCACACAGAACACTGTCCACACACACTGATCACCACAGTGTCACACAGAACACTGTCCACACACGCTGATGAGCACAGTGTCACACAGACCACTGTCCACACACACTGATCACCACAGTGTCACACAGAACACTGTCCACACACACTGATCACCACAGTGTCACACAGAACACTGTCCACACACACTGATCACCACAGTGTCACACAGAACACTGTCCACACACACTGATCACCACAGTGTCACACAGAACACTGTCCACACACGCTGATCACCAGTGTCACACAGAACACTGGCCACACACACTGATCATCACAGTGTCACACAGAACACTGTCCACACACACTGATCATCACAGTGTCACACAGAACACTGTCCACAGACACTGATCACCACAGTGTCACACAGAACACTGTCCACACACGCTGATCATCACAGTGTCACACAGACCACTGTCCACACACACTGATCACCACAGTGTCACACAGAACACTGTCCACACACGCTGATCACCACAGTGTCACACAGAACACTGTCCACACACGCTGATCACCACAGTGTCACACAGACCACTGTCCACACACACTGATCACCACAGTGTCACACAGAACACTGTCCACACACGCTGATCACCACAGTGTCACACAGAACACTGTCCACACACGCTGATCACCACAGTGTCACACAGAACACTGTCCACACACACTGATCACCACAGTGTCACCCAGAACACTGTCCACACACGCTGATCACCACAGTGTCACACAGAACACTGTCCACACACACTGATGAGCACAGTGTCACACAGAACACTGTCCACACACACTGATCACCACAGTGTCACACAGAACACTGTCCACACACACTGATCACCACAGTGTCACACAGAACACTGTCCACACACGCTGATGAGCACAGTGTCACACAGACCACTGTCCACACACGCTGATCACCACAGTGTCACACAGAACACTGTCCACACACACTGATCACCACAGTGTCACACAGAACACTGTCCACACACACTGATCACCACAGTGTCACACAGAACACTGTCCACACACACTGATCACCACAGTGTCACACAGAACACTGTCCACACACGCTGATCACCAGTGTCACACAGAACACTGTCCACACACACTGATCATCACAGTGTCACACAGAACACTGTCCACACACACTGATCATCACAGTGTCACACAGAACACTGTCCACAGACACTGATCACCACAGTGTCACACAGAACACTGTCCACACACGCTGATCACCACAGTGTCACACAGACCACTGTCCACACACACTGATCACCACAGTGTCACACAGAACACTGTCCACACACGCTGATCACCACAGTGTCACACAGAACACTGTCCACACACGCTGATCACCACAGTGTCACACAGACCACTGTCCACACACACTGATCACCACAGTGTCACACAGAACACTGTCCACACACGCTGATCACCACAGTGTCACACAGAACACTGTCCACACACGCTGATCACCACAGTGTCACACAGAACACTGTCCACACACACTGATCACCACAGTGTCACACACAGTCCGATCCCCACATGTCGACAGTGCTCCGGAGGTTTTAAAGAACGCACCTAGGCACCAGAGACATACAAATGAGCCCAACGCTGCCTCCCAGACTGGCTCACAGTAGGTGCAGGAGAGAAAGAGACACACTGGGGGCTCGCCTTGGAAGAGAATAAATACTCAGCAGACGCAGGACGATGTTCCTCTGAGAAAATGTAAACAAGAGAGTGTGGGAGGAGGGTACAGACAGGAAGCTGAGGGCAGTGAGCGGCCTTCGCTGTGCTGGACTTAAGTGAGACACTGGATGCTGCCCAGCAATGGCCAGGCTGGAAAGGGAACTACACACCAACCACCGACCACTCTGGGTCCATGTGAGATGCAGCCGGGCTGCCCTCTCCACCCTTTCCCATGGGGACGGGCCTCCCTCTCCACCTGCTCTCCCGTGAAGAATGGTCTTCCTCTCTACCACTTCTCTTAACAGAAGGCACACTGCTGTCTTGCTGGAGAGTGGCTGTGCAGCCAGACAATGGGCATGGAAGGAGGCAAGAACCCAGCTGCAGGAAGTGACCCCGTGCTACAGGAAGTGACCCCAACTGCAGGAAGTGACCCCAGGGGGTGACATACAATTGGGACTATGATCTTACAGACACCCAAGCATAGCCATGCAGACACCACTGCCAATTTCTAGACTCAACATAGGGAAAAATGCCATTTCATCCAATTTAAGCTGTGTGCATCTCAAAGTAAGCTTAAGTGAGAGTGGCGCATATTTTCTACCGTCCGTACGTATGAACCCAAGACAGAGGAAGCATCGCGCTTCTAAAGAAGCTCCTGAGAGTAGGGAAGGTGGAAACCAGGCAAGTGGAGCAGGGGAGCCAGGGTGCCTGTGGAGCCACACCACAGCCAGATCGGCAAGGCAGACCGTCATTCTCTCCAGTAATTAGAAGCAGCGGAAACAGAACCATGTCCCAAGGGTTCAGTGTAGAACGATGTAGAGCCGAGGCCAGCTAGCTTTCCAAGTGGCAGAAAAACTGGCAGCATTACAAATAATTGGTGAAGGAAAAAATGGCCCAAATTTGCTGAAGGTAATTGAACTAAACCTATCAAAAAGATCTATCTTATAAAACAAAACTGTCTATTACATGTAGAACACAGGAATCTATAGGGAGTCAGGCACCTGCTTGTTGTACAGGAGTAGGAGAAGCTGGGGAGAGCACTACATAACTGCAAAGGGGCCAGGACAAGCCTAAGAACAAGAGTGCGCAAGCCTCCACAGGACACCCACACCAGCACGGAGGCAAGGGTGGTCTAACCCAACATAGCTAACCCAGCATAGAGGGGACCACGTGAGAAGGAAGATGAATTTTAATGTTAGAGATAGCCGTAAGTGATTTTACTAAAGTGTGTTTACTATTGTAGTAGTATTGTTTCCTTTAAAAAAAAAGAAACAATGGGCTTCAGGTGAGGTTTATAGGAAAGATTTCTTGCCAAGCAAGTGCAAGGGCGAGAGATTAATCACAAAAAGGAGCAAAGAAAAACGAAAACAAGGCAAAAGAAAAATAAACATGATCTGATATTGACATACATTACCAAACGAATTTCTTCAAAACAGACCTGAGCTGCACGCTTTTTCAAAAAACAGAGCATGCAGAAGATATTAGGAAAGCACGAAGGAGTAATGACAGGAGATTTTTAAACCAAAGACTACAGACGTAAGAAGACCTGTGAAGGTCTTCAAGAAGTGCATTAACGTTGGAAATGTTGACGGGTCTAGAGGAGAGGTGTGGACTGTGTGCAGTGTAGAGGAGAGGTGTGGACTGTGTGCAGTGTAGAGGAGAGGTGTGGACTGTGTGCAGTGTTGAGGAGAGGTGTGGACTGTGTGCAGTGTAGAGGAGAGGTGTGGACTGTGTGCAGTGTAGAGGAGAGGTGTGGAATGTCCTCACTGTAGAGGAGAGGTGTGGACTGTGCGCAGTGTAGAGGAGAGGTGTGGACTGTGCGCAGTGTAGAGGAGAGGTGTGGACTATGCGCAGTGTAGAGGAGAGGTGTGGACTGTCCTCAGTGTAGAGGAGAGGTGTGGACTGTGCGCAGTGTAGAGGAGAGGTGTGGACTGTGCGCAGTGTAGAGGAGAGGTGTGGACTGTGTGCAGTGTAGAGGAGAGGTGTGGACTGTGTACAGTGTAGAGGAGAGGTGTGGACTGTGTGCAGTGTAGTGGAGAGGTGTGGACTGTGTGCAGTGTAGAGGAGAGGTGTGGACTGTCCTCAGTGTAGAGGAGAGGTATGGACTGTGTGCAGTGTAGAGGAGAGGTGTGGACTGTGTGCAGTGTAGAGGAGAGGTGTGGACTGTGTGCAGTGTAGAGGAGAGGTGTGGACTGTGCACAGTGTAGAGGAGAGGTGTGGACTGTGCGCAGTGTAGAGGAGAGGTGTGGACTGTGTGCAGTGTAGAGGAGAGGTGTGGACTGTGTGCAGTGTAGAGGAGAGGTGGGGACTGTGTGCAGTGTAGAGTAGAGGTGTGGACTGTCCTCAGTGTAGAGGAGAGGTGTGGACTGTGTGCAGTGTAGAGGAGAGGTGTGGACTGTGCGCAGTGTAGAGGAGAGGTGTGGACTGTGTGCAGTGTAGAGGAGAGGTGGGGACTGTGTGCAGTGTAGAGGAGAGGTGTGGACTGTCCTCAGTGTAGAGGAGTGGTTTGGACTGTCCTCAGTGTAGAGGAGAGGTGTGGACTGTGTGCAGTGTAGAGGAGAGGTGTGGACTGTGTGCACTGTAGAGGAGAGGTGTGGACTGTGTGCAGTGTAGAGGAGAGGTGTGGACTGTGTGCAGTTTAGAGGAGAGGTGTGGACTGTGCGCAGTGTAGAGGAGAGGTGTGGACTGTGCGCAGTGTAGAGGAGAGGTGTGGACTGTGCGCAGTGTAGAGGAGAGGTGTGGACTGTCCTCAATGTAGAGGAGAGGTGTGGACTGTGCGCAGTGTAGAGGAGAGGTGTGGACTGTGCGCAGTGTAGAGGAGAGGTGTGGACTGTGTGCAGTGTAGAGGAGAGGTGGGGACTGTGTGCAGTGTAGAGGAGAGGTGTGGACTGTGTGAAGTGTAGAGGAGAGGTGTGTACTGTGTGCAGTGTAGAGGAGAGGTGTGGACTGTGTGCAGTGTAGAGGAGAGGTGTGGACTGTCTTCAGTGTAGAGGAGAGGTGTGGACTGTGTGCAGTGTTGAGGAGAGTTGTGAACTGTGTACAGTGTAGAGGAGAGGTGTGGACTGTCCTCATTGTTGAGGAGAGGTGTGGACTGTGTGCAGTGTAGAGGAGAGGTGTGGACTGTGTGCACTGTAGAGGAGAGGTGTGGACTGTGTGCAGTGTAGAGGAGAGGTGTGGACTGTGTGCAGTGCAGAGGAGAGGTGTGGACTGTGTTCAGTGTAGAGGAGAGGTGGGACTGTGTGCAGTGTAGAGGAGAGGTGTGGACTGTGTACAGTGTAGAGGAGAGGTGTGGACTGTGTGCAGTGTAGAGGAGAGGTGTGCACTGTGTGCAGTGTAGAGGAGAGGTGTGGACTGTGTTCAGTGTAGAGGAGAGGTGTGGACTGTCCTCATTGTAGAGGAGAGGTGTGCACTGTGTGCACTGTAGAGGAGAGGTGTGGACTGTGTGCAGTGTAGAGGAGAGGTGTGGACTGTGTGCAGTGTAGAGGAGAGGTGTGGACTGTGCGCAGTGTAGAGGAGAGGTGTGGACTGTGTGCAGTGTAGAGGAGAGGTGTGGACTGTCCTCATTGTTGAGGAGAGGTGTGGACTGTGTGCAGTGTAGAGGAGAGGTGTGGACTGTGCGCAGTGTAGAGGAGAGGTGTGGACTGTCCTCAGTGTAGAGGAGAGGTGTGGACTGTCCTCATTGTTGAGGAGAGGTGTGGACTGTGTGCAGTGTAGAGGAGAGGTGTGGACTGTGTGCAGTGTAGAGGAGAGGTGTGGACTGTCCTCAGTGTAGAGGAGAGGTGTGGACTGTGCGCAGTGTAGAGGAGAGGTGTGGACTGTGCGCAGTGTAGAGGAGAGGTGTGGACTGTGTGCAGTGTAGAGGAGAGGTGTGGACTGTGCGCAGTGTAGAGGAGAGGTGTGGACTGTCCTCAGTGTAGAGGAGAGGTGTGGACTGTGCGCAGTGTAGAGGAGAGGTGTGGACTGTGTGAAGTGTAGAGGAGAGGTGTGGACTGTGTGAAGTGTAGAGGAGAGGTGTGTACTGTGTGCAGTGTAGAGGAGAGGTGTGGACTGTGTGCAGTGTAGAGGAGAGGTGTGGACTGTCTTCAGTGTAGAGGAGAGGTGTGGACTGTGTGCAGTGTTGAGGAGAGGTGTGGACTGTGTACAGTGTAGAGGAGAGGTGTGGACTGTCCTCATTGTTGAGGAGAGGTGTGGACTGTGTGCAGTGTAGAGGAGAGGTGTGGACTGTGTGCACTGTAGAGGAGAGGTGTGGACTGTGTGCAGTGTAGAGGAGAGGTGTGGACTGTGTGAAGTGTAGAGGAGAGATGTGTACTGTGTGCAGTGTAGTGGAGAGGTGTGGACTGTGTGCAGTGTAGAGGAGAGGTGTGGACTGTGCACAGTGTAGAGGAGAGGTGTGGACTGTCCTCATTGTTGAGGAGAGGTGTGGACTGTGTGCAGTGTAAAGGAGAGGTGTGGACTGTCCTCAGTGTAGAGGAGAGGTGTGGACTGTGTGCAGTGTTGAGGAGAGTTGTGGACTGTGTACAGTGTAGAGGAGAGGTGTGGACTGTCCTCATTGTTGAGGACAGGTGTGGACTGTGCACAGTGTAGAGGAGAGGTGTGGACTGTGCACAGTGTAGAGGAGAGGTGTGGACTGTGTGCACTGTAGAGGAGAGGTGTGGACTGTGTGCAGTGTAGAGGAGAGGTGTGGACTGTGTGAAGTGTAGAGGAGAGGTGTGGACTGTGTGCAGTGTAGAGGAGAGGTGTGGACTGTGTGCAGTGTAGAGGAGAGGTGTGGACTGTGTGCAGTGTAGAGGAGAGGTGTGGACTGTCCTCATTGTTGAGGAGAGGTGTGGACTGTGTGCAGTGTAGAGGAGAGGTGTGGACTGTGTGCACTGTAGAGGAGAGGTGTGGACTGTGCGCAGTGTAGAGGAGAGGTGTGGACTGTCTTCAGTGTAGAGGAGAGGTGTGGACTGTGTGCAGTGTTGAGGAGAGTTGTGGACTGTGTACAGTGTAGAGGAGAGGTGTGGACTGTCCTCATTGTTGAGGAGAGGTGTGGACTGTGTGCAGTGTAGAGGAGAGGTGTGGACTGTGTGCACTGTAGAGGAGAGGTGTGGACTGTGCGCAGTGTAGAGGAGAGGTGTGGACTGTGTGCAGTGTAGAGGAGAGGTTTGGACTGTGCGCAGTGTAGAGGAGAGGTGTGGACTGTGCGCAGTGTAGAGGAGAGGTATGGACTGTGTGCAGTGTAGAGGAGAGGTGTGGCCTGCCCTCAGTGTAGAGGAGAGGTGTGGACTGTGTGCAGTGTAGAGGAGAGGTGTGGACTGTCCTCAGTGTAGAGGAGAGGTGTGGACTGTCCTCATTGTAGAGGAGAGGTGTGGACTGTGTGCAGTGTAGAGGAGAGGTGTGGACTGTGTTCAGTGTAGAGGAGAGGTGTGGACTGTGCGCAGTGTAGAGGAGAGGTGTGGACTGTGTGAAGTGTAGAGGAGAGGTGTGGACTGTGTGAAGTGTAGAGGAGAGGTGTGTACTGTGTGCAGTGTAGAGGAGAGGTGTGGACTGTGTGCAGTGTAGAGGAGAGGTGTGGACTGTCTTCAGTGTAGAGGAGAGGTGTGGACTGTGTGCAGTGTTGAGGAGAGGTGTGGACTGTGTACAGTGTAGAGGAGAGGTGTGGACTGTCCTCATTGTTGAGGAGAGGTGTGGACTGTGTGCAGTGTAGAGGAGAGGTGTGGACTGTGTGCACTGTAGAGGAGAGGTGTGGACTGTGTGCAGTGTAGAGGAGAGGTGTGGACTGTGTGAAGTGTAGAGGAGAGGTGTGGACTGTGTGCAGTGTAGTGGAGAGGTGTGGAATGTGTGCAGTGTAGAGGAGAGGTGTGGACTGTGCACAGTGTAGAGGAGAGGTGTGGACTGTCCTCATTGTTGAGGAGAGGTGTGGACTGTGTGCAGTGTAGAGGAGAGGTGTGGACTGTGTGCAGTGTAGAGGAGAGGTGTGGACTGTCCTCAGTGTAGAGGAGAGGTGTGGACTGTGTGCAGTGTTGAGGAGAGTTGTGGACTGTGTACAGTGTAGAGGAGAGGTGTGGACTGTCCTCATTGTTGAGGAGAGGTGTGGACTGTGCACAGTGTAGAGGAGAGGTGTGGACTGTGCACAGTGTAGAGGAGAGGTGTGGACTGTGTGCAGTGTAGAGGAGAGGTGTGGACTGTGTGCAGTGTAGAGGAGAGGTGTGGACTGTGTGAAGTGTAGAGGAGAGGTGTGGACTGTGTGCAGTGTAGAGGAGAGGTGTGGACTGTGTGCAGTGTAGAGGAGAGGTGTGGACTGTGTGCAGTGTAGAGGAGAGGTGTGGACTGTCCTCATTGTTGAGGAGAGGTGTGGACTGTGTGCAGTGTAGAGGAGAGGTGTGGACTGTGTGCACTGTAGAGGAGAGGTGTGGACTGTGCGCAGTGTAGAGGAGAGGTGTGGACTGTGTGCAGTGTAGAGGAGAGGTTTGGACTGTGCGCAGTGTAGAGGAGAGGTGTGGACTGTGCGCAGTGTAGAGGAGAGGTGTGGACTGTGTGCAGTGTAGAGGAGAGGTGTGGCCTGCCCTCAGTGTAGAGGAGAGGTGTGGACTGTGTGCAGTGTAGAGGAGAGGTGTGGACTGTCCTCAGTGTAGAGGAGAGGTGTGGACTGTCCTCATTGTAGAGGAGAGGTGTGGACTGTGTGCAGTGTAGAGGAGAGGTGTGGACTGTGTTCAGTGTAGAGGAGAGGTGTGGACTGTGCGCAGTGTAGAGGAGAGGTGTGGACTGTGCGAAGTGTAGAGGAGAGGTGTGGACTGTGCGCAGTGTAGAGGAGAGGTGTGGACTGTGTGCAGTGTAGAGGAGAGGTGTGGACTGTGTGCAGTGTAGAGGAGAGGTGTGGACTGTCTTCAGTGTAGAGGAGAGGTGTGGACTGTGTGCAGTGTTGAGGAGAGGTGTGGACTGTGTACAGTGTAGAGGAGAGGTGTGGACTGTCCTCATTGTTGAGGAGAGGTGTGGACTGTGTGCAGTGTAGAGGAGAGGTGTGGACTGTGTGCAGTGTAGAGGAGAGGTGTGGACTGTGTGAAGTGTAGAGGAGAGGTGTGGACTGTGTGCAGTGTAGTGGAGAGGTGTGGACTGTGTGCAGTGTAGAGGAGAGGTGTGGACTGTGTGCACTGTAGAGGAGAGGTGTGGACTGTGTGCAGTGTAGAGGAGAGGTGTGGACTGTGTGAAGTGTAGAGGAGAGGTGTGGACTGTGTGCAGTGTAGTGGAGAGGTGTGGACTGTGTGCAGTGTAGAGGAGAGGTGTGGACTGTGCACAGTGTAGAGGAGAGGTGTGGACTGTCCTCATTGTTGAGGAGAGGTGTGGACTGTGTGCAGTGTAGAGGAGAGGTGTGGACTGTGTGCAGTGTAGAGGAGAGGTGTGGACTGTCCTCAGTGTAGAGGAGAGGTGTGGACTGTGTGCAGTGTTGAGGAGAGTTGTGGACTGTGTACAGTGTAGAGGAGAGGTGTGGACTGTCCTCATTGTTGAGGAGAGGTGTGGACTGTGCACAGTGTAGAGGAGAGGTGTGGACTGTGCACAGTGTAGAGGAGAGGTGTGGACTGTGTGCACTGTAGAGGAGAGGTGTGGACTGTGTGCAATGTAGAGGAGAGGTGTGGACTGTGTGAAGTGTAGAGGAGAGGTGTGGACTGTGTGCAGTGTAGAGGAGAGGTGTGGACTGTGTGCAGTGTAGAGGAGAGGTGTGGACTGTGTGCAGTGTAGAGGAGAGGTGTGGACTGTCCTCATTGTTGAGGAGAGGTGTGGACTGTGTGCAGTGTAGAGGAGAGGTGTGGACTGTGTGCACTGTAGAGGAGAGGTGTGGACTGTGCGCAGTGTAGAGGAGAGGTGTGGACTGTGTGCAGTGTAGAGGAGAGGTTTGGACTGTGCGCAGTGTAGAGGAGAGGTGTGGACTGTGCGCAGTGTAGAGGAGAGGTGTGGACTGTGTGCAGTGTAGAGGAGAGGTGTGGCCTGCCCTCAGTGTAGAGGAGAGGTGTGGACTGTGTGCAGTGTAGAGGAGAGGTGTGGACTGTCCTCAGTGTAGAGGAGAGGTGTGGACTGTCCTCATTGTAGAGGAGAGGTGTGGACTGTGTGCAGTGTAGAGGAGAGGTGTGGACTGTGTTCAGTGTAGAGGAGAGGTGTGGACTGTGCGCAGTGTAGAGGAGAGGTGTGGACTGTGCGAAGTGTAGAGGAGAGGTGTGGACTGTGCGCAGTGTAGAGGAGAGGTGTGGACTGTGTGCAGTGTAGAGGAGAGGTGTGGACTGTGTGCAGTGTAGAGGAGAGGTGTGGACTGTCTTCAGTGTAGAGGAGAGGTGTGGACTGTGTGCAGTGTTGAGGAGAGGTGTGGACTGTGTACAGTGTAGAGGAGAGGTGTGGACTGTCCTCATTGTTGAGGAGAGGTGTGGACTGTGTGCAGTGTAGAGGAGAGGTGTGGACTGTGTGCAGTGTAGAGGAGAGGTGTGGACTGTGTGAAGTGTAGAGGAGAGGTGTGGACTGTGTGCAGTGTAGTGGAGAGGTGTGGACTGTGTGCAGTGTAGAGGAGAGGTGTGGACTGTGCACAGTGTAGAGGAGAGGTGTGGACTGTGTGCAGTGTAGAGGAGAGGTGTGGACTGTGTGCAGTGTAGAGGAGAGGTGTGGACTGTGTGCAGTGTAGAGGAGAGGTGTGGACTGTCCTCAGTGTAGAGGAGAGGTGTGGACTGTGTGCAGTGTTGAGGAGAGTTGTGGACTGTGTACAGTGTAGAGGAGAGGTGTGGACTGTCCTCATTGTTGAGGAGAGGTGTGGACTGTGCACAGTGTAGAGGAGAGGTGTGGACTGTGCACAGTGTAGAGGAGAGGTGTGGACTGTGTGCACTGTAGAGGAGAGGTGTGGACTGTGTGCAGTGTAGAGGAGAGGTGTGGACTGTGTGAAGTGTAGAGGAGAGGTGTGTACTGTGTGCAGTGTAGAGGAGAGGTGTGGACTGTGTGCAGTGTAGAGGAGAGGTGTGGACTGTCTTCAGTGTAGAGGAGAGGTGTGGACTGTGTGCAGTGTTGAGGAGAGTTGTGGACTGTGTACAGTGTAGAGGAGAGGTGTGGACTGTCCTCATTGTTGAGGAGAGGTGTGGACTGTGTGCAGTGTAGAGGAGAGGTGTGGACTGTGTGCACTGTAGAGGAGAGGTGTGGACTGTGTGCAGTGTAGAGGAGAGGTGTGGACTGTGTGCAGTGTAGAGGAGAGGTTTGGACTGTGCGCAGTGTAGAGGAGAGGTGTGGACTGTGCGCAGTGTAGAGGAGAGGTGTGGCCTGCCCTCAGTGTAGAGGAGAGGTGTGGACTGTGTGCAGTGTAGAGGAGAGGTGTGGACTGTCCTCAGTGTAGAGGAGAGGTGTGGACTGTCCTCATTGTAGAGGAGAGGTGTGGACTCTGTGCAGTGTAGAGGAGAGGTGTGGACTGTGTTCAGTGTAGAGGAGAGGTGTGGACTGTGTGCAGTGTAGAGGAGAGGTGTGGACTGTGCGCAGTGTAGAGGAGAGGTGTGGACTGTGCGCAGTGTAGAGGAGAGGTGTGGCCTGCCCTCAGTGTAGAGGAGAGGTGTGGACTGTGTGCAGTGTAGAGGAGAGGTGTGGACTGTGCGCAGTGTAGAGGAGAGGTGTGGACTGTGTGCAGTGTAGAGGAGAGGTGTGGCCTGCCCTCAGTGTAGAGGAGAGGTGTGGACTGTGTGCAGTGTAGAGGAGAGGTGTGGACTGTCCTCAGTGTAGAGGAGAGGTGTGGACTGTCCTCATTGTAGAGGAGAGGTGTGGACTGTGTGCAGTGTAGAGGAGAGGTGTGGACTGTGTTCAGTGTAGAGGAGAGGTGTGGACTGTGTGCAGTGTAGAGGAGAGGTGTGGACTGTGTGCAGTGTAGAGGAGAGGTGTGGACTGTGCGCAGTGTAGAGGAGAGGTGTGGACTGTGCGCAGTGTAGAGGAGAGGTGTGGACTGTGTGCAGTGTAGAGGAGAGGTGTGGACTGTGTGCAGTGTAGAGGAGAGGTGTGGACTGTCCTCATTGTAGAGGAGAGGTGTGGACTGTGCACAGTGTAGAGGAGAGGTGTGGACTGTGCGAAGTGTAGAGGAGAGGTGTGGACTGTGCGCAGTGTAGAGGAGAGGTGTGGATTGTGCACAGTGTAGAGGAGAGGTGTGGACTGCCCTCAGTGGCACCGCCCTTGCCTGGCCAATGGAGACCCTTCATTCAATCCTTGATGGGAAAAGAAAACCTAGGCAAGTTGGAAAGTTTTTCTCCATCATTCATCACTCCGTGTCGCTCTCTTTATGAAGAAATCACTTACGTGGCACAGAGAGATCCTGCTTGTTCCCATTTGTCTCCTGCAGGCCGGTCTGTCTGACTTCCTGGTGACTGCTGAAGGCCTTGGAGTGTCTGTACGTTAGGGAGCTCCCCGACTCAAACAGGAGGACAGGAGCATCCATCCCTGAGGGAAATTCAGTTGACTTGAAGGTAGAGAAAGAAAAGCGCGCATGCTCCACAGTGTTTCTCCTAGGACCCTGCCTCGCAGCGGTCCAGCTGCCCCTTTCCCTGCCAGGGTGCGCCCCGCCCCAGCTCCACCCACATCTGAGCTCCGATCCTCTGCCAGCCATGGCGCCATGCAGGGCCTCAGCAACATGTGCTAGGCAACACCAGGTACACCGAGCTTTGCTCAGCATCTATGGCTGGTGGGCTGCTGGGAAGCAGAATGTACCCCAGCTCTACACCCGGGTCCAGTCAGCACCCGGGTAACTAACCTCGGCTCACACAGGGACTGCCACGGGAGGCAGGTCAGAGTGTTTGCATAAATAATCAGCAGAATACATCCTATCAGATCTGCCTGTCTGGGTAACTAAAGACTGAGTTAAACACAGAGAAACAGAGGCAGGAGTCATCTCAATGTCACTTATGGGAGGGAAGGTCAGTTTGCTTTGATAGTCATTTGTGAAAATGAAATTTTCCGTCTGTCTGGGAGGTGAAGACTCCGGCTCTGCAGATCAGGGCCCAGGCTCCGGGCTCCTACGCTGGACCCCTGCCACCATCCCTGGCTGGCTGGCTCGTCCACTGCAGCGCTGTTAGGCATTTCCTGGCTCACCTGCAGTCATCCTTTGCCTTTGTAGTTCTTCGGTCATTTTCTCAAACTTCCTTTGCAGTCTTCTATCATTCTCTGGTGTTTTTGGAATGAAGTCTTTGGGTTGCATACATCTGCGCTGTGGAAGGAAGGAAGGACCATGAGTGATACAGCACCACGCTGTCCCCAGGCGGGAAGGGTCCCCGCTCACACACTGCTCCGATCTTTCACAGCATCAACAATAAAAACTCCTTAAAGAGGTATTTTCCCTCTGTATGTGTACTAACAACATTTGCTTCTTCTTGTGTCATTAATTTTTAAGGACGGACAGAGTTTGAAAGACGACAGGAAAGGCTTTGTACTCCAAAGCAGTTTTCTGGGTTGTTTTCACGGTTGTGTAGTTCCTCACCCCCTGATAACTAGCCTTTTTCCTTCCTTGCAATTCTTACATATCTTCCCTCCAAGATCACATCAGAGTGAAGGAACCCAAAAGCAACCATTTCAAAAGTACCACAGGAATTGTTACAGTGTCCCCGTAGGGCAGCCATACCCTAGAACCTCAGAGGCCAACCCCCAGGCCTGCTGTCCGCAGGGAAGTCTGTGATCACAGCAGAAAGGGCAGCGTCTCCTGGAGGGCCCAGACCACCGCTGAGCCTTGGGCTGGCTTTCCTCTTGCAAACTCACCACCTGCTGCCCCCCTGCTTCTGCATTCTTAGACAAGCACTGTGGGAGAGGGCTGGAGAGCGCCCTGCAGTCTCTCTGGGCTTCTGGATGAAGCTCCATCCCTGGCTTGCTTATCTGAGCATGGGTAGCTTTGTCACGGCCTTGCAGAGCGTCTCTCAGGTTTTGTAGGCCAGCCACCAGCTAGCCAGTGTCCCACCAGCTGATACATCCAGGCCTAGAAAGATGTGGTCACCAGCGGGCTTGTACTCTAGCAACAGGAAATGAAGTACTAAATAATGGAGGGACCCCTGGGTGTGCTGGGGATCACTCAGGCGGGTCCTCCTTGCTGACTTGAAGTGGACTAATCAGCAGTCGTTTTGGTAACCATGGCCTGTACCCAGGAGCGTGTGCCCTGGAGCACAGCCTACTCTGGGCCACGTTCACTGCCACAGAAGCTAACGGCTCTCTGGAGGGCTGGGCCAGCGCAGCGGGGAGAGGCATGGGGCTGGCAGAGGACGCAGGCTCCACTGCCACGGTGCTTGGTCATGAAGCCCTGGTATTTGGAGGCCACACTTAGAGCCAGGTTTAGGTGCCATCACTTTTGGCAGTGCTGGAAAGAAATGATCAGCACAGGTCCAATGAAAACCTGACCCGGCCGCTGCAGGTGGAGGGATAGGCCAGGGAGGGCGCTACTGAGGCGGACAGGGATGGAGGGGACAAAGGCACCAGGCAGAGGTGTCACCCCAGCCCCGCCCCTGGGGGCTTACACTAGTCACAGAACTGCTATAGCCCCAAACAGCAGGGAACATCGTCTTACTTCTCTAATCCTAGCTACTCAGGAGGCCACTGCCCCAGGAATGCTGCTCAAAGCCCAGGCAGAAAATGTGTGAGACTCTCATCTCCAGTTAGCCAGCAAAAGGCCAGAAGTGGAGCTGTGACTCAAGTGGTAGGACATCATCAACCTTGAGTGAAAAAGCTAGTGAGGTTACAAGGCCTTGTGTCTAAGTACTGTCAGGCGCAGGCAGGCACGTGCCTGTGCACCCACCCACACCCACACAGCCAAAGACACATCTGGACACTAAGCCAATGCTTCCACCGCTGCATGTGCAACCGGATATGAGCTCACACGCAGATATGAGCCCAGCCCGAACACGCAGCACCCAGGGCGTGCACATTCCTGCTGTGACACACAGGGGAGGACCAGACAGATGGAGCGATCCAAGAACATGCCATCACATGGGGAAGGAAAAGCTACCACCACACAACACCCCTGCCTGACAATGACAGGTCACCAGATGCCAGGCGCAAGTGTGAAGTGATGCACTGCCAGAGGTCAGAGGTCAGAGGAGGCCTGTCACCTGGAGTCGGAAGCAGACATGTGTGCTTATTTGTGCTAATGGTGCTTAATACTGGTAGGTTTCCATCAACCCTTTATTTCAGCATGTCAGTGGAGGTGAAAGTCTCTTTTAAGTACCTTGTCTCTGTTATCAGAGTACAGCCTGTGCCATTTCTTTAAGGCGTTTTCTTTCAGCATCAAGGACTGAATTCATGGCTTTGTACTTCGTGGGCAAATGCTTTTTCACTGAGCTAAATCCCCCAACCCCACCCCAAATGCTTCTTTATAGAACAGTTTCCACCTATCTAACTCAGGTTGGAGAAAGGCATCTGTCTTCTAAAAGAGGTTCTTCTGAGGTTTCATCACAGACTTTATTGTCAAATAAAGAAATCATCACTAAATCTTAAAAGAACAGAGCTGGAAAAGTTGTAGTTCACAAGTAAATGAGACTTTTATTTGTAAGCAGATTTGCTGCAATAAATAACTTCAGGCTTGCATGTATTTGCAGCAGACTCACAGAACAAGGCACTTTACTATAGATACGCTAGATAAGCAGCCCTGAAGTCAACATCAGAGCACCAGAAGCTTGCTAACCTTTGGGAAACTTTTCATTTTCCAGTGCCAACCAGTTGTTTCCATGTTTTATAGATTACACCAGGATGCACTAAAAAGATGACAGAGGAAGATTACAAACAATCTGTGTCACGTGCTCTTGAAAAGATCGGTAGCAGTGTTCTTTACTCCTTTTTCTTTTTCTTTTCTGCCAGTCTTGGCTTGAACTCAGAGCCTGGATACTGTCCTGGGCTTTCTCAAAGCTAGAGCTCTACCATTTGAGCCACAGCGCCACTTCTGGCTTTTTCTATGTACCTGTGGTACCAAGGAATTGAGCCTGGGTCTTTGTGCATGCTAGGTAAGCGCTCTACCACCAAGCCAGTGTTATCTTCTAGGGATGGAACACGATGTCGGGTAAGCTCACCGCTGGCCGGGCCGCCTGGAGCTGTGCTACTTACCTTCTTCCTAAGCAGAGTTGGCAAGTGCTCCTTGGCGTTCACGGCAGGGAAGAGGGATTCATCCACATGTGCGCCTGCCGTCCTGCACCTGCGATGAGGAGAGGCCGTTGGTGAGCACCTGTCCACATGTGCCGTCAGTCAGCCATCTGAGGAACACCCCACCCACCGCCCCGCACACAGCAAAGATTTGGAACCAACCCAGACGCCCCTAAGCAGATGATTGAATCAACAAGATGTGGTATTTGTACACAATGGAATTCTATGCTGCCATCAGAAAGAACGACATCGCCCCATTTGTAAGGAAACGGAAAGACTTAGAAAAATCATATTAAGTGAAGTAAGCCAGACTTAAAGGAACTTAGGCTCAATGGTTTCCCTCATTTGTCATAATCAGTAGAAACCTTGGACTCTCCTAGCAGAGGATTATAATAGCCCAAAACCTAGATACATAAGGCCATATGGGATGAGGCTAAATGAAAGGACCTCCAGGATATGGAAACAAGAGCCATATAATGAGTGATTGTTGTTCTTAATGTACTATGTTATTTCTCATCTCCCTTGTTGTCCCTCAGTTATTCTCATATTGTTACAGTATCTTACCTTGTTATCTGACATATTATGTATATGTGTTTGTTTATTTGAAATAGGATAGGGAAAGGGGGAAAACAAGATGAAGGGGTGGGGGAGTAAAATGGGGAGAAAAACATGAGAAGGGGTATGAATGTGTGTGAAGTAATGCACCTTCTATCTGGTGAATATCATGTAACCCTTCTATTAATTACAATAAAAAAACATTTTTTAAAAATAGAAAAAATGTATGAGACTTTGAAAAATAACTATAGAAAAAGGGGATGAGATATGACCCAAGTGCTAGAGCCAAGGGCAATGCCATGAGTTCAAATCCCAGGATGGCAAGAAAGACACAAAAAACAAACGAAGAGGAAGAAGAGGATGAGGAAGAGGAGGAGGAGGAGGAACACAATGCAGGGCCCTGTGGAGCACGAGGGAGGCCAGGGCAAGGAGGCCAGGGTGAGCTCGAGGGCAAGAAGGCCTCTGGGAAGGGTAGCCACACATCAGCCTGTGTGCATCTTGATCCTCAGAAATGAAAACACACAGATAAAGTAGGATGCCCAAAGCAACTCCATTCCAATAACCCAGGATGCAAAACTAGAATTTCTACTGTGTGGCAGAGGATACACAGGGGCACAATACGCAATAGAACACTACTCTGCTAGAAACAGGAAATGAAACACAAGGTGGGTAACTCAAGTCACACTGACAGAATGGAGCCTGATGTGAGACCCTAGCACTGGGTGAGGTCACCTGTGAAAGCCCCAGCGGGGGTGGGATGGGACTGGGACAGGGCACAAATTCACCAAGTCTAAAATCCGGTTCCCTGGATTTTATCGGGGAACCTGGGGGTTCTCAAACCTCAGTGATCTGTGTTCTTGGCTCTCTGGGGACAGGCTGAGGGGATGCGGACAGACCCGCTGTGAATCTGGTTCACCTGGGTGGGCTACAGGCTCCCACTCAAGGCTGGTAAGGTCAGTCCAGGCAGCAGGCAGCAGCCAGGGCATGCGTACACACCAGGACCTGAGGCTGTGACGCTGACGCCCAAGGGTCTCAAGGGAACGCTTTGAAAGCTGCATGCCAATGGGAAAACCTAGAAACAACAACCCCAAGTACTCTGGCTGCAGAGCTGGGATTCTGATGAGCTGGGGCGGGGAGGACTTAGGCTTCCCATCCCTGCTCACTGCTACAGGCAGAGGAGACCGAGAGTTCAATCCACGCAGGGACTCGTGGGGAGACAGTGTTTTCCTACCAGCTCACGGAGCCGGACTCACGGAGCTGGCAGGAGCCCGTCCACACGGGTGTCCTCAGACCCAGTTCCGATGTAAACCCAGGCCTAGAAACCTTGCATCAACCTTTAAGAAAAACACTTTTATAAAGAAACTTTTGTTAAAAACTATTATTTCCCCCCAAAACCAGCAAACAGGTGCCTGCCTGGCAAGCATACAGCTCTAAATTCTGTACCCCAATACCACACAAACAAACAGGGCCACAGATACACGACACAGACCTGGAATCTGCACCTGGCTGTGGCACCTGTCATGGCCCTGGGAAAGGTCAACTGCGACGACAAATCAGGCGTCAACAGGCAAGCGCGGAAGCTGGGAGCAGCACTGAGATCTTGTAGTGATGGTTTCAAAAACTTAACTTTTGATCAAAGATGAACCAGCTGTTTCTATTCTTTCAACATATATATTTTTCTGCTTCCCAGGACGTCAGCAGTGTATTGGGGAGCAGGGGCTGCCCTTGCAGGCTGCTCTTTTGTTCTTATGGTTATTTTCACTAGCATGTATTATCTGGAGAATTTCATGGCGACATCTCAATATGTGTGCTGGTGAAGGCTCTAGGCCTCTTATCCCACCTCCCTGCCTCCTCTCCCCTCTGCCTTCATCCCCTTCTTTCCCTCCACACAGAGGGAACACTGGTCATACAAGATGGCCCATCCCGCTTCCGGCACGTGACACAGTCCCCCCCTCCTTTCTGCTTCTCAAGCTCCACCGCACCTGAGTTCTCTATCCGCTCACCCCCTGGTAGGCGGGCGCCTGGGTAAGACCATAACTTGGTCACCGGGGATGGCACCATGTGAAGCCATAGGTGGCCTGGGAACTCTGTAGCAAGCTAATTTCAATTCTTTCAGGTACATACCCAGAACTGCTAATAGCTGGCTTGTGGCGACGTTCTAGAGGAACTATATACTGCCTTTCTTTCTTTTTTTCCTTCCTTCCTTCCTTCCTTCCTTCCTTCCTTCCTTCCTTCCTTTCTTTCTTTCTTTCTTTCTTTCTTTCTTTCTTTCTTTCTTTCTTTCTTTCTTTCGCCAGTCCTGGACTTGAGCTCAGGGCCTGAGCACTGTCCTTGGACTTTCTCAAGGCTAGAGCTCTACCACTTGAGCCTCAGCACCACTTCAGGCTTTTTTCTATGTATATGGTATGGAGGAATCGAACCTGGGTCTTCGTGCATGCTAGGCAAGCACTCTACCACTAGGCCAAAATCCCAGCTGCATTTCTTTTTTGTTAGGAGGAGGGGGTGGTCAGTTGTGGGACTTGAACTCAGGGCCTGGGAGGTGTCCCTGGGCTCTTTTGCTCAAGGCTAGCTCTGTTAGCTGGAGGTAAGAATCACACGGGGACTTTCCTGCCTGGGCTCGCTTTGAACCACAGTCCTCAGATCTCAGCCTCCTGAACAGCTAGGATTAAGGCATGAGCCACTGGTGCCTAGCTTCTAAGCTGATTTCTATGGCACGGAAGAGCCTGTTCTTAGAACACTAGAATAAACACACAGAATGGAGCTGTAGTGACACTTAGTGGCCATACAGTGTCACAGCCACTGAACCCAGGAACTAGCATGTAAAGTACAGAAACATGGTGATGGTGGCACACTCAGGAAGACACAAGCAAAAATACAGTCTTGCACTTACAAACATGGAAAGAACGGCATGGATCCTTTCAGAATGATTGAGAAAGGACATCTGGCAAATGTCATAAATTTAAATATTCAAACCCTCTGAACTCAAAGATCCAATTCTAAAACTTAAACCTATGCTAAAAGCAGTATATGCATAGACCCAAAGCCATACTATTTGATTAGAAGTGAGAAGAATCCCATAAAACACTGGACTACTAGAAAATGTACTACAAAAGATGACTTTACAGGTTAAAAACACCAACATCTCTCTGAGAACCAACCTTTAATAACATAATTAAGACTATGTACAAAGCAGCAGCGTTTATATAAATGTGGGCGTAGTTGAATGCGCAGTAAGAAGTCTGAGATTGTACACCCCACATTCTCCATGGTCTCTCCCCACGAGAAGGGAGGAAGACAAGAGCAGAGCAGATTTGGGCAGTTTCTCACCTAAAACCATTTGCACACCTAAAATACATTTAATTCCAAAGAAAGTTATGTTTTCAAGATAGTAAAGGAGATTAAAAAAAAACAGTAATGAACTATGTAATAATTAAAATGTAGTTATAATAAACAATAATAAATGAGAAAGGTTTTGTATTAAAAATGCCAGGTGGCTCGAGCCTGTAATTCACTCAGGAGGCTGAGACATGAGGATCATGGGAAGGAAAGTCCTTGAGACTTCTTCTGTCTCTAACTGACCACCAAAAAGCCCAGAAGTGGAGCTGTGGCTCACGTGGTAGCGCTAGCATTAAACTCAAAAGCTCAGGACCAGTGCCCAGGCCCTGAGTGCCAGTGTCAGGACTGGGACTCAGAAATACTCATGCCCTCCCTTGTCATTTTTATGTCTTCCTGTATACCTCTGTCCCGTCCCCCCCGTCCCCCCCCCCCCCCGTCCCCCCCCCGCTCCAACTCTTGGGTCTGCTGAACCTGAGGCTCACAGCTGTGCCCAAAGCCAGCCGAGGATGGGCCACAATGGGCTCTCCCCCTGGAGGTGGTGCCTCGTCATAAATCCCCTTCACCTGTGTGTGGGGGGGGGCTGCACCTGACACTGGGGACTCCGGGGCCAGGGCCTGAGCTCTAAAAGCCCAGCTTCATTCTAAGTCTACAAGCACAAGTTCCTAGCTGACCCCACACTACGTGCTCAAGCGGCCAAAACTCACCTGATGCTCAGGCCTAGAGACCTGAGCCACCCTATCTGGGCATGGGAGGCTCACGCCTGTGATCCTAGCCACTCAGGAGGTGAGATCTGAGGTCCACGGTTCAAAGCCAGCCAGGGTAGGGAAGTCCTTCAGACTCATCTCCAATTACCACAAAAAAAAACTACACGTGGAGCTGTGGCTCGAGCACTTCTACCTATGGCTTCAAGTGGTAGAGCGTTAGCCTTGTGCAAAAACGCTCAGGGACAGCAACCAGGCCTAGAGTTCAAGCTCCAGGACCTACAAAAACAAATCACAGCTTGCACTTCAAGAGAGTTTGCTTCTTAACTTCCAGTGGCAAGCTAGTTAGTACCTGCTGAAACACAGCATCAACACTTAACAAGAAGATAGCCCAGGATAATCCCGTAATCCAGCACACACAGGAAGGCATGGCAGGAGGAGGGGATTGAAGCAGAGTGAGGAAAGAAGCCAGATTACAGAGAGTGAAAAAAAGAAACAGATATAACCAAATACGACTCCAAATTATCTATCCTATGAAAAGCTAGGAAAGTGTGTTACACTCTGTAGAAAAAGCACCTAACTTTGAACATAGTTAATGCAACTACAGTATTTGTAAGAATATTCCTCCAGGTAGTAGAAAAACAGACTCGCCATAAAATGAAAAGCAAAGACAGGAAACCTCTTAGTTTTTATTTATTTTTAAATAAATCATATAGAAGAAGCATACAGAAGAAAGGTGGAAAGGTTAGAACTAAAACAATGACTGGAACATTCACCACGGCCTTCATGTAGGATAGAGTTCAGAGAGGAAAGATGCAAAAAGCAGGGAACTGACAATGTTAATAAATTCTTTAATAAAAAATAATAATAAAAAGGCAAAAAAAAAAAAAGCAGGGAACCGGTCTTTGTGACAAGAGGTCTACCTGCAGGCATCAGCTTTCTAACAGAGCCTCCCAATCTGACCTCTGGAGATGTGGCTTCTCTGTACTTCTCAGTTGAGACAGAACAGGAAAGGGGACAGCCAACTGCAGGCCAAGGAAAGAGGTAGAACCACAGGCTGCCAAGACCTTTGCCGGGGCCTCCTTCATACCGGGAATGGTCTGAAGTCTCAGGCTGCCTGGTGTGAGAAATGACGCTTCTCCCAGTCTTCCCATCCCAGTACATGCGTTGCACACTGCAGCCTCCCAGCCTCCAAGTTCACCCTCCCTTCTGTACAAGGAGCTACTGCATCTATTTTTCAGCTATAGACGGAGATGTTACTTGCCCAGTAAAGTCAGGAAGGTCAAGCTGTATCTCGAATACTAGGTATTACCAAGCATGGGAAGGTTCAGGGAGAAGAAAGAGGCCCACTTACTTTTCAACCCAGAGCACGGACACAAGCTTCGCCCCTCTTTTCTTGGCCCGGTCCCAGGTGCTCTGGTATCCATCTTTGAAAACCACATGAGTTACTTGCTTGTTAAAAGTTTTGGAGACCTGCAGAAAACAAAATGTACCTTACTATCTATTGACAATCCTTAAACACAATCAAAATGGGTCATTAGTAATTTGTCAACATAAAGAATGTTCTAAGCCAGATGGTGGCTCACACCCGTAATCCTAACTACTCAGGAGGCTGAGATCTGAGGATCAAAGTTCTAAGCCAGTGCCCCGCCCCCTACTAAGGTACTAAAAAATGGGAGACTCTTATCTCCAATTAACCTCTAGAAAATGGGAAGTGGGGCTGTGGCTCAGGGCTAGGGCGGTAGCCTTGAGCTGAAGAGCTCAGGGACAACACCCAGGCCCAGAGTTCAAGCCCTATGACCCCCCCCAAAAAAAAGATGTTCTAGACTCCTACCAAACATTTCATTTCTCACTGCGGGACACAAATCCTCTGATGTGATGCTCATGGTTTAACAGAGGCCCACAGGAGAGCAGGAGGACAGGGCTGGAGCCCGCTGCCCCCCATCCAGAAAAGGGAGGAGGAAACGTGGGTAAGAGGCCACAACAGGAAGACACACGAACAGCTAAAGGTAGGCAGGAAACACTCCCCATCAAAGCAGAACCGAAGGAAACCCAGGGAAGGAGTTTCAGGGGCATGGGGTGTGGTGAACCCGGTGGGTTCGGGCATCCACTGGTGGTCTTGGAGTGTGTTCTGTGTGTGGAAAAGGGGGAACGTACACACATACACACACTCATACACATACATATATCATCACATATATATATATGTATCACACACTAGAAATATAAAATCAAATACTGAAACAAACAGATGAGACGATTTGAAATCAACTACATTCAGAAAGGGAAGAGGAGCTGGGTGTAGAGGTCTGGGACTAGATCTCCAACACGAGGAACAAAACCTGGCCCAGTCTTTGGGTACTTCTTGCCTTGCCTTCCCTTCCCTCAGGACCCACCTTAGCTGTCCTTCTAAATGCTAGAGCCAGGCAAGCCCCCTTCCCAAGATCCCACCTCAGGGTCCCTCTGTGAGCAGTGCTGTGGATTCCCTAGCCTCCCTCCTGGGTAACTGAACCAAGCTCCCAGTTTCCAAAGAAAAGGTTGTTAGCCATCTTATCTTTCAAGCTCCGCCTTTGAGATACTTCCTCCCCTGGCTCACAGGTGCACTCCAAGGACATTTTCTCTCCATTGCGGGGTGGCCCCAGCAGTCTCCCATGGGAGTCGGGGGACACTCTCACCAGACCCCGAAGGCTCTGGCCGTGCTCCAGATCTGATCTCCAGATGTCCAGGGGGCATTTCTAGCATCCTCATTTACAAGGGCCCACTTAGAAACCCGCTTTCCCCACACTGAGCGGTGCACCAGGGAGCAGGCCAGGTCCAGGTCCCCACCCGGACTCCGGCAGGCTGGACCAGCTGCCTCCAGCACCACCACCTGCACTCCACCCCTTACCCTCTTCATCCCCTCCTTTGGTTCTGGGGCTTGAACACGGAGCCTGGTCTAGTGCTCCATCCCTCAGCTTTCTCTGCGTGTGATTGGAGACAAGTCTCCCGGGCTCTCCTTCCAGGGCAAGGCTGGAGGGCTGATCCTCAGACCTCAGCCTGCTGAGGAGGTGGGGTTCAGGCCTGAGCCAGGGCGGAGGGCCCCCCTCCTTGGCGGCCTCCTACCTTGGCCCCCATGTCCACGAGCTGGCTGGCGAAGGCCCTGGAGTAGTTCTCCGTCCCAGTGGAAGACCACACTTCCACGTAGGCCACCACATCTGCGGGAGACTGGAGATCAGCTGAGCAAGGCTTTCCACCCACACCTACCCCCAAGGCACATCAGAGGGTCAGGGGGTCAGAGGAATCGGGGTCAGGGGGCCATGGAGTTGGGGGTCAGGTGTCAGTGGGTGGGGGGATCAGGGGGGTCGTGGAGTCAGGGGGGTCAGGGAGTCAAGGGGGGTCAGGGGATGGGGGGTCAGGGGTTCGGGGATCAGGGGGGCCGGGGATCAGGGGGTCGGGGGGTCGTGGAGTCGGGGGTCAGGGGTCGGAGGACCGGGGGTCGGGGGGTCAGGAGGGCCAGGGGGCCGGGGGGTCGGGGGTGACGGAATCTGGGAGTCAGGGGGGTCTGGAGTCAGGGGTGAGGGGAGTCAGAGGTCGGGGTCAGGGGGGTCAGGAGGGTCAGGGGTCGGGGAGTCAGGGGGGTCTGGGGTCAGGGGAGTCAGGGGTCATGGGTCGGGGGGGTCAGGAGGGTCAGGGGTCGGGTAGTCAGGGGGGTCTGGGGTGAGGGGAGTCAGGGGTCTGGGAGTCAGGGGGGTCTGGGGTCAGGGATTAGGGGAGTCAGGGGTCGGGGGGGTCAGGAGGGTCAGGGGTCGGGTAGTCAGGGGGGTCTGGGGTGAGGGGAGTCAGGGGTCGGGGGGTCAGGAGGGTCGGGGGTCCGAGGAGTCAGGGGTCGGGGGGTCAGGAGGGTCAGGGGTCGGGGATCAGGGGTTGGGGAGTCAGGGGTCGGGGATGGGGGGTCAGGAGGTCGGGGTCAGCTCCGCTCCGCCCAGCCTTCGCCGGCCCGGCCCGCAGGTGAAGGCGGCTGTTCGCCGGGGTCAGACACGGGTGGCCGGGCCACGCGTGGGGGGCGGAGCAGGGGCGCCGCGACCCGACCGCACCGGTCCCGCCACGCCCGCGCCTCCTCCGCCCGGGACTGGGACAGGTGACAGGTGGGGGCCCCGCGGGGCGGAGGGGACCCGCGGGGCGGAGGGGCGGCGCGGGCGCCCGGGGGTCCGGGGAGGGAGGAAGGGACTGCTCCCGCCCGCGGCCTCCCGCCCTCCGCCGGCCGGGCGGCTCGGCTCCGCGGGGGGGGGGGGACGGGCAGGCCTGGGGCCCCTCACCTTTCAGGAAGCCGTCCCCGGTGGCGCACGGGGCCGCCATGGCGCTCCGGGACGCAGGCGGCCCGGCGACGGGAGTCAGCGCGGGAACGCCCCGCGCATGCGCCGCGGCTCCGCCCCGCCCTGTCCGCGGTTCCGCCTTCCGGGATTCGGAAGCCGCCTGGAGGCGGGGCGAGGGCGTGGCCTCAGGCTGGCGGGGGTGTGACCTCGGGGGCGTGGCCTCGGGCTGACAGGGGCGTGAACGATGGGCGTGGCCTCAGGCTGGTGGGGGCGTGGCCGCGGGGCGTGACCTCGGGCTGCCGGGGGCGTGGCCGCGGGGCGTGGTCTCGGGGGCGTGGCCGGGCTGGCCCCGCCCCGCCTCCCGCGCTTCGGGCTCCTCTTCCCCCTGCCAGCCCGGGGCTGCGCTCCGGACTCCACCGACCCTGTCCTCGGAAGTCAGGTTCGCGGGCCGCTGCGGGGCAGGGCCGCCCCTGGCTGTCGGGGGACCCCGGGTCCCGGCCCGTCTCCCTCCCGCCTCCCGCCCCTGAGCGCGTCCGCCAGGCCCTGCGCCAGCCCCACATCCTCAACCCGCGGGCGCCTCAGAGCGACGGGAGAGTGGCGGGAAGGGGGAGAGGACGGAGCGGGGCGGGAGCGGGCGGGAGCGGAGCGGGGCGGGGGGGGGGGGGGAGCCCGGCCCACGCTCCACGCGGACGGGGACGCCGCCCGAGGCCGGGCCCGCGGGGAGGGAAGGCTCGGCGCCGGCACCGCGCACACTGCCGCGGGGAGGCCGGGGTGGGCACGCGCCGGCGTCCAGGGCCCCCCATCACGCGCTGCCCAGGGCCACGGAGCAGCTCGGAGGCCCCACGGCGAGCCCTGAACCGGGCAGAACTCGGAAATCACCACTGGCTAGGTCACAGGGACTGCGCACTTCAACTGGCGGGTCAGGGCCATCCCGCCCTGGACAGGCCCCACCTGGGCCATCCCGCCCTGGACAGGCCCCACCTGGGCCATCCCGCCCTGGACAGGCCCCACCTGGGCCATCCTACCTGGGCAAACACCATCTGTGGGACCTCTGCCCTGGGCAAACACCCTTGAAGCTGCTGTCTCTGCTGGTTTAGAACGAGTTCAGGGTGACCTTCTGGCAGGGCCTGTTTAAAAGTAACTTTTTACTGAAGTTGATCAAACCTGATCAATTTAGGCTTCTCAATTCTGCCTTTAGCCCGTAGCCTAATGGGTTCTGAGCCTGGCCTGGGAGGGAGAGGTGAGAAGGACACATGCCTGCTGGCTTGTTGGGAGAATTAGAAATAATGAGTGCAACAGGCCTGCTTCATAAGACCTTCCAATAAAAGGTAACAGTTCTTAGACTCTAGCTCAGCTTTAGAATTTCAATGTACGGTTCTGAGAAAGTAAGTGTACCTAGATCACTAGAAGCTTAGGTGGTATCTTTTTTGTTGTTTTTTTTTTAAGGTTGATCAGCTACTTTATAATTGAGTCGGGTTATTGTCAACAGTTGTTTCTCATTCCAGGTAAATGTAATAGATAAACCATGAATGTGTTTTGTTTTAGCCAGGAAGCAAAATATATTTGTAAATTTTAGTTCTAGGTATCTCAAGGAATCCCTGGAATGGTGTAAATGCATAAATTAAATATATAACAGTGAAACAACCCCACTGATTCCGACTGTAGGGGGAAAAAACCCACTTGGACTTGATTGGAACAGTGCTTTGGTTTCTTTTTCTCTAGAGACACTGTAGAAACCATGGTGGAAATTCCTTCCTCTATGGTCTGGAATTAACAGTGATGTTCACATTCTGCTTTGTGAGGGAAATATACATATTGGATTAAAGACATAGAAGAGACTTTTGTCCACTATAGAGATTGAACAAATATATCAAGATCCATATCATAACAGAGCTGTTTGATATTTCATAAAAGTTTCTTCTGCATTTTTATAGACACCATTGAATGTCCATAAAGACTTAGGTTATCAGCGGAGGTGTTGTGAACTCTTTCTTCTCCTCTGGAGGCTGGTTTTACGGAGTCATTCACTCACGCCTTAAGCCTGCCTTCTCCTGCCAGCCTCCCAGGTTTGAGATGAGAAATCAGAGAGCCTTGCTCTGGTGCCCTGGCTCAAGCCAGGAAGACTCTGGTGACACCAGAGCAGGTTTCCCATTCTCTCTTTGGCTGTGGCACATGTCTAGCCGTGTGCCGTGTGGCTCCTCCTGAGTTGTAGACTGCTTGGGATTTGTAGAGCAGGGAGCCTGTGCAGATGAATGAATGAGGTACTTGATGGGAACAATTACGTGGAATAACAATCACGCATTCATTAATATGGATTGTGGAGAGTCTCGGGCCATGGCATTTTCCCAGCTGCTTTCTGTCTCCTCTCCCAGGCCTTCCTGGCACCTGTGTGGGGCTCAGCTGAGGGAGGGGCATCGGGGACGCAGGTATTTTTGCCGCCTTTCTTTCTTTTGTTCCTGCTGGGTGATCCCAGCTGGGTGATCCCAGCCGCCCTCCACAAGGCCCAGGACGGGATGCCAGTCCAGCTGTCCGTCCACACCTCGGCGCAGCGCCCAGCTTAGGATGCATAGATGCCCCCACACAGGCCATGCTCGTGAGACATTGTGTATTTTTAAATGTATCCCATTGCTGTCATAAAGCTGGTGTCCACAGTGGTCACAGTTACTAAGTGAGGTAAGGAGCGCATTTCTTTCTTGACAGTTTCCCCTCCTAGCCCATCCTCAGTTGTGTAGTTTGCCTTCAACGCGTCCAGTGAGCTCCATTGGGGAAGACACTGTCCCCAGAAGGTGAAATCATGTAGATATAAAATCTGAATACATCCTGCAGATTTTATTGACTCGTTAATTAATCAGGGAATCAGTGCATCAAGACCACTGCAAAACAAAGAGCTGCCTAGTTTGGGGAACTAGTAGCTAAGTGGTAGGATGACCTACTGAGGATGAGACAAAAATGCCCAATGTGCAAAGCCATCATTTTGGAGATTACTCTTTCCTCACGGCAGAAATTATTTTCATGTCTAATGGAACCAGACAAGGGGTACAAGAAATAAAAACAGCTGCAAAAGGAAGTAAACCAAAGTAAAAAGAACAAAGAATTGAAAACAGTTCAATAAAGAAAAACCTCTTTATTTCCATTTCTTGCAGTTTATTTTGATAAATATTTTATATGATCATGTGCACATAACTGTTAAACTCTAGATCCCAAGAATATCCTCCTTTGTTCTCACTGTGAATAATCCATCACGTCCAGGTGTAAATGGGGCTTGAACTTTAGGCCTGGGTGCTGTCTCTGAGCTCTTCAGCTCAAGGCTACCACCCTAGCCTTGAGCCAAGTTCCACTTCCCGTTATCTAGAGGTTAATTGGAGATAAGAGTCTCAGGTCCTTTTAGGTTAATTGGAGATAAGAGTCTCAAGTCCTTTTGAGCCCAGGCTGGCTTTGAACCTTGATTTTTAGATCTTAGCCTTCTGAGTAACTAGGATTACAGGCATGAGCCACCAGCCCCAGGCCCACTTGTTTTCTATTGATGAATTGGAGATGAGTCTCTCGTCTTGGGGCTGGGAGTTTTGCTTAGTGGTAGAGTGCTTGCCTAGCATGCACAAAGACCTTCCTCAGTTCAATTCCTCAGTACCACGTACATAGAAAAAAATCCAAAAGTGGTGCTATGGCTCAAGTGGTAGAGTGTTAGTCTTGAGAAAACCCAAGGACAGTGCTCAGGCCCTCAGCCCAAGCCCAGGACTGGCAAAAAAAAAAAAAAAAAAAAAAAGTCTTTTGTCTTTTGTGCCCTGGCTGGCTTTGAACTGGGATCCTCAGATCTCAGCCTCTTGAGTAGCTAGGATTACAGAGATGATTCATCCCACCCAGCTTTAATTGTCTTTTTACTAACCATTGGGTTTACTTGTAGATTTATAGACATTCTAATTATTACAAATAAGGGAAACTACGACGCTTGTGTTTCTTGGGGTCTGGCTCACTTCCCTTAATATATTTTTTCCAAATGCTTTTCCAGTTCTTTATAAATGGAGTATTATCATTTTTTTTTCTGATGGCAGCATAGAATTCCATTGTGTATACATATCAAGTCATCTGGATCCATTCATCTACTGAGGGCCATCTGGATTGGTTCCATATCGTAGCTATGGTTAATAATGTTGCAAAGAACGTGGTTGTGCTGGAGGTTCAGTGTGGCTTGGTTTGTGGTCATTTGGATAAATGCCCAGGAGGGGGATTACTGGGTCATAGGGGAGCTCTAGGTTTAGTCTTTTGGGAGTGATATATGTCTCTACCTATGGTTTTCTGCACTGATATAGCCATTTGTTGAGGAGGCTGTCTTTCTTCCATCCTGTGTTTTTGGCTCCCTTATTAGGTGGCTATAGTTCATTTCTAGGTCTTCTATGCTATTCCATTACTCCCCAGGCCAATTCTTGTGCCAGTGCCAAGCTGTTGTTATTTCGATGGCTTTATAGTAGAGTTTGAGGTTTGGTATTGATATCCAGATACTTTTCCTAACACTGATGACTTCAGATCATCAGAGGGTGGGATGTAGAGGGGAAAGTGTCCAGTGTGACCAGGGGACAGTACATTACAGAAATGTGCTTCCATAGGCCATGAGCACGTGTCTGTTTTCTGTATGCCCCAGACATATTTAAGAGATATTCCCAATGAATTTAATTCTAGATGACACTATTTTAAGTTATATCGCTATTCATTGCTAATCATTGAAGAAACAAGATAGAAAAAGAATTTGAAAGCACAGAAATTGTGACTAAGAATCTAAAAGAATCAGAAAAGCTGAAGGTCTTTTTGGCGAGTATTTGAACGACTCCACATGAAGACACTTAATATCTGATATAGAATTGGTCGTCTGTCATCTTTTACAATATCTGATATAGAACTGGTCATCTGTCATCTTTTACAAATTATCCAAGGAATGTAACTTAGTAAGATACCAGAATATGTCTAGCTCAAGAAAAGATTAATGGAAAATATTTTCATCATAAAGCCTATCCAGTTAAAAGTTTCTGAAAATTCATTAAGGGATTAGCAATACGAGCACAATAAATCTGGCAGCATGGTTCTCATGATGAGGTGGAAAATGATTTAAGAAGGACAGGTGAATTATGGATTAGGATCAACTCTCTAATTCTCTAATAGAAACAACCCTTTCATTACAGAAATTCATCCATCTTTAGGTACGTGTCTCAGCTTGGAAACTTAAAACTAAATTTTGTGAAGAGGTTTGAAAAGCTACTGTGAAATTTTATAAGAAGTCCTGGAGGCATACAGAAACAGGAGTTTTGAGGGTTTCCCCCCACACACATCATACAAATCATTTGTATGATGTGTGTGTCATTGTCAGAAGCAGAAACTTGATTGTAATTATTTTCTCAACTAAACCAAAGCGGGTTTGACTAGGCCTAGGATTGCATCACTGAACGTGGCCCAGAATCTCTGGATGAGGGGAAGGAGCTGGCAGTTCCAACTCGTACCACCGGATGGTGCTGCTCCCCTTTGTACATTAAGAAGCCCAAAGCCTGAACACCAGGGAGACCTGCAGGGGTACAGCCCTGGCTGCACTGGGTGGGGGACGCCAGGCAGTGCAGGGGGGCGGGTGGCATAGGAGATGTGCATGTGACAATGAAGGCGGCCCTGTGCAGAGTGCACCACCAACAGGCCTTGTCACCTCTCTGAGACAGCAAGTGCAACAAGACCTTCAAATGATACAACAAACCACAGAACATGGCCTTAAAAAATAGCACCCGCATCATCTGGTTCCATTTAGGAAAATTAGGAAATGCCAATGGTCATAATGACAACGCAATTACTTGCAATCTTGAAACACAGCTTGTTTTTAAAAAGCAAGGTTGTTTTGCTTTGCTGACAACTGAAAAATCCATAAAAAAAAAAAAAAAAAACCAACCCATTTTGTGCCCAGGTTGTCTTACCACCTCTGGCCGCTGGGCGGTGGACGTGCCTCGGCTGCCGCCGTCTTGGCAAGGAGAGACTCGCAGCAACGCTGGTTGGAAAAAAGATGGAAGCCCTCGTTTTTTAACTCCCGTGAACCAGATGGCTGTGGAGGTAGAAGCAGAAACAGGTGTGCTCCCCGACACTCCGAGGCGTGCTCAGAGACTACCAGCGTTCTCCAACTGCAAAGCAGGAATAGCAGCAAAGCCCAGAAATAAGAGCTGTGAGCTGAGTTATTCTGTGCAAAGCCTGAACCTGACACTTTCAACAGGATGAAGGGTGATTTTAGGATACACATACATGTGTGTGCTGTACATACTGTATATGTACATGTACTATATGTAACATGTACTAGGTATATATACTATATATAAAATCTGTGGATATGTTATATAATGTATATTTAATATAAGAAAGTAATATATATCTTGAATAGATCTAAAAGTATATATATATATATATGTATATCTTCAATAGATCTGAAAGAAGTTTGAGAAGAGGTGGCCTCAAGCACAAAAAGTTTGAGACAAATCAGGGTATTTTTTTGCTTACAGTTTTTAAAAAATGCATCTATTAGATCTTTGTATAATGAAGTCTAAGTGAGTTCTTTCAAGAATTATTTATGAGTAGTCTAAGAGATAATGACGACTTGGTTTAAGTGGAATGAATGTTTTCTCTTTTTATGTAATAGTGCTTCTGATGATAATGGCATTTTAAATTGGATGAATCAGAGCTATGAATGTAACATACTTATACTAACAGAATGCAGTGGGGTAGTTAAATTTCACCAGTGGATTTATTGATTAATTTGACCTCACCAAATTAAAAAAAAATCTTTAAGAGACTACAAAAAGAGATAAACTACAGTTTATCTGCATATACCAGACAAAGAACTTGTATGGAAATACTTTAAAAACGTAAATTATTTACTAAGAAGATGATCTAGTAAGAAGTAGGCAAAAGATTTGAGTAGAAAATCAGTAAATGGCCAATAAAAAGATGTTTACACTCATAGTTTTCAGGAAAATACAAGTTAGAACCCCAGTGTGACCCCATTTAGCATCCACACTCATGGCCCAATGGAAAAACCAATATCACAAAATGTTGACTGAGGGGCCGGGAGTGTGGCCTCGTGGTAGAGTACTTGCCTAGCATGCATGAAGCCCTGGGTTCCATTCCTTGGTACCAAATCCACAGAAAATGCTGGAAGTGGTGCTGTGGCTCAAGTGGCAGAAGGCTAGCCTTGAGAAAGCCCCAAGCCCAGTGCCCAGGACCTGAGTTCATGCCCCAGGACAGGCAAAAACAAACAAACAAACAAAAAATAATAGCCAATGCTGACTGAGGATGGAGAGCAATTAGGACTCTTTTATCTCTGGTAGAAATAGGAAATCATCCATCTACTTTGGAAAGGAATTTCTTACGAATTCAAGCATACATATACCACCTTACCCAGACGTTTCAGTCCAAGACCTGTTCATGGAACTTGTTAATTCACAAGAGGCCCAAACAAAACACAGCCCAGACATCCGCCGACGTGTGGACATAACACACGACACAGAAACGTATAGACACGTGACAGTGAGTCCACACAGGGCAGACCAGGGCCAGTACTCAGCAAAGGAAGAAGTGATGCACGGGGCCCGGGCGAACCTTGAAAACATGATGCGGGCGAGAGAACATGAATACAAACGAGGACGTTCTGTGGGTCTCACAGGAAAGGTAAAAGCAACTTGAGGCAAAGCCTCCCTCAGAAGAGCTGATTTCACAGAGGGGGGAAGAAGAGGGAGTTCCCATCCTCCTGAGTTCTTATCAGGCTTCTGCAGGAGCAGGTGATGGCTGCAGCTGAAACCCCCTCTGTCCCACTTTGCTTTCTCTCCTTTTGCAAGAGCCCTGCCTTGACTCTCTTTTGCGAGGCATCTGGGGGTGGCTTTGGGTACCAGATGATAAAAGTTCACTGGGCGGAAAGCCAACAGGGCTCCCTTTCTGAGTGCGGAATGCCTGGCTGTGTGAGTGGAGGAAGTAGGCTGGGACTGGGGGCTCCCTGAAGTCCCGGCGCAAAGCAGCCCTCCCTCACCTGCGGCCGTCCCCTTTGATGGCCGCGTGGCGGTTGTGCAGTGAGCAGAAACGCTGGAAATGGGCTAGTGCAGACTTCAGTTGCCTCATCTGCCATGATCCCAACTCGCTTCTCATCTTCACCGCCCTGCGATCTGAAGACCATCCGAGCGCCCCCTTCTCAAGTCTCGAGGGAGTCCCGTAAGGGCTCAGCTCTTCTCCCTGCCCTTCCCCTGGTTTATTCTTATTTTTGTTTTTATGCTTTCCTTGCTGCTTTGACTTTTGTATCTAACTCTCAACTACCTACAGTTGAAGGATAAAATTCATTATGCAAAGCTAAACGAAACTTATATTGGCGCTAAATCATCCATTTACACACACACATCCATCAGGAGATATGTGAGGTGCAGTGGCTTTGATGGTATTTCTGAACTAATTGACTTCCCAGAAGTTTCTCTTCCTTCAGATCTTCAGATGGGGAGCCAAGAGAGGGTAGACGGGGGAGGGGGGGCGGGGGGGGGGGGAGGGGGGCAGTGGTAGAGAGAAGAGGTCTGGTGGGTGAACAGGGCCAGCTCTTCTTCATCCTTGCTGGCAGTACAGTCACTCTGATTGCAGCCATGTCTGCCTATTTTTCCAATGGGAGCAGCATCCATTTAGAAGCCTGTACTTTTTCTCTTTTGAGAATGAAAGGAGAAACGGTCTGACTCTCAGTAGACACAAAGAACCCGTGTCGTCCTCTCTCTTGCCTCTCCTCCAGATTGGCGAGATCTCTAGTTGGCTGAGCTCTGCTTCCATCTCTAGCTGGTAGATTATAACCATGTCTCCCTCTCCCCCTCTCCCTCCTTCCCTCCCCTTCCCTCCCCCTCCCCCTCCCCCTCTCTTCCTCTTTAAACCTGCTGTGGGAAGGATTTGGTTCCTGCTATGCAGTCTCAACAGGTCACGTGCCCTGATTTTCCACCTTCTGTAACCATGTTGGCTGTTCCTGGTGAACCTGTGATCGACTCTGGAGCCTGGGCAAAAGGAGCCCAAGTCGTCCGTCATGTCACCTGAGTTGTAAACAGGAGTGTGTCACAGTGTTCAGCATGTGTCTCTCTCACTAGGGTTCTCGTGACTGAGGTGTTTGCAGCATGGAGAACAGGAAGTTCCCTTTACCCCTGCTCTTGCAAGGAAGGAAAAGCACTCCTTGCCACCCTGGGACCCTCAGCCACCTCCTCTCCTCCAGAGGGAAAAAGTCCTTTGGAAATTCTAGAAGGACTGGCAATTTCCATCAAAACGGCAGAGCCTTTCAGTGAGGTGGGCCAGGGGGAAGCTGGAGTGGGGGCTGGAGCCTGGTGACTGAGCCCTGGAGCACGAGTGAGGAAGGGGGAGGACAGTGGAGATGGGGCCTCCCGCGGGGACTGACTGCCTGTGGGGGAGAGGACTCTCAGGGGAGTGGCCCATGTGTGGTCTGGGGACTGGAACAGCTTCCACGCTAGAAGGATGGCGGGGTGGGGCGTCACCTTGGGGGCAGGGTCATCTTGGGTGGTCTCGCAGTCCTGGTCTACAGTTGTGCATCTGATGGCTGAAAAGTATCTCCCAGAGCTAGAAGAAAAGTTGAGTTTGCAGGTCAAGAAGACGTGGACTCCAGTGTGGAAGCAGAGCTCCAGGGGTTTGAGGCTTTTGTATGCTAGAGGTAGAAGGAAAGGCCTCGGACACATGTCTTAGTAAATGAGGGTGACGGGTGATTCTGAGGGAGCCCCAGCAGGACTTCCGCCTGGTCGCTCTGTCAGTCCTGAGTGACCTGCTCAGGTACTCTGACCTCTAGAGGTCACACAGAGGATCCACCACCCACCCACCTGCCTGCCCATCCATCCACTACCCACTCACCTGTCTGTCCATCCACCCATCTGTCTGTCCATCCATCCATCCACCCCTCCACCACCCACCCACCCACCTGCCTGCCCATCTATCCACTACCCACTCACCTGTCTGTCCATCCACCCATCTGTCTGTCCATCCATCCACCCCTCCACCACCCACCCACCCACCTGCCTGTCTGTCTACCCATCTATCCATCCAACCATCCATCTGTCCATCTAGCCATCCACCACCAACCCATCTGTCTGCCCATCCCCCATCTGTCTGTCCATCCATCCATCGCCCACCTACCCGTCCGTCCGCCCATCTGTCCATCCATCCATCCAACCATCCATCCACCGCCCACCACCCACCCATTTGTCTGTCCGTCCACCCATCTACCGCCCACCCACTCACCCATCTGTCCATCTACCCATCTGTCCATCCATCCTTCCACCACCCACCCACCCATCTATCCATCCATCCATCCAACCATCTGTCCATCACCCACCCACCCATCCATCTGTCCATCCAACCATCTGTCCATCTGTCCATCACCCACCCACCCAGCCATCTGTCCATCCACCCATCTGTCTGTCCATCCACAATGCTCCCACCTGCCCATCTGTCCATCCACCCACCTGCCTGCCCATCCATCCATCCATCCATCCATCCATCCACTACCCACCCATCCATCCATCTACTACCCACCCACCTGCCCATCTACCCGTCTATCCATCCACCCATCTGTCCATCCATCTAACCATTAACTACCCACCCACCCACCCATCTATCCATCCATCCATCCATCCATCCATCCATCCATCCATCGTATCTACCCATCTGTCTCAGACCCCAGTTCTGTAAAAAAGAAATGAAGTATTTTTTAATGCTCAGAATGCCTCCACCAAACCAGTCTTGTTATTGTTTTATATATATATATATATGTATATAAGTAATGTCTTCTTTCCACACTGCCTTATTGAATCTCACTTTCTCTTTATGCTTTTTTTATGCTAGTTACTTTTGCCAAGATCTTTCTGACCACAAAGTGGCATGGATGGGTAATGTTTTAGAGAGAAGAATCAATACATTAATAGGAGCGTTTTCCCTAGCCACATGTGCATAAAGTTCTCAAATTTGACAAAGTTCTGTGCTGCCCATTCTATCCCAGACAAGTCTTCCTGTTTGTCTGGTGCTGTGTTTGTGGAGAGTGGTAGCATGTGTGGACTCCCGTGGTCCTGCAGCACTTTTCTCAGATTCTTTCTATTACAGTGACTTTTATTTTCTTCCACCCTGACACCCCACAAACTCATTGTTTGCTTCATCTTTGTAGCCTTCCCAGGTGCCAGGCATATAATTCAGCCCCGCTGTCCTTTAGTGTCTTCCCGGTAGACATTTTCCTGGCTGACCAGCTACAAACTGTCTAATGGTGCCTTTTCCTTGGTACCAGCTCTTTGGTTTCCTGGGGCGACCTGTTCTCCAGGCCATCGGCATCAGCCTGCTCTCCTTGTCAGGACTCAGGTTTCCATCCCTGTCCCTGGGCAGGCCGCACTGGGCTAAGGCCCTGAGGCGGTAGCCTGGCTGGAGGAAGTGGTGAAGGGAGCCAGTGGCTGTCTTAACGCTGAGCTGCAGGCAAGCAGAGTGCTGTGACTCAGGTTGCTTGGTGCAGATCAATGTAAACAGCCTGAGATGATTTTCTTCATGCAATAAAAGTAGAAACAATTTTAACTAGCCTCTTACAAAGCACGGTTGTTATGTTCTGGTTTGACTTGTGATGACTTTTGGAGGAGGATGGAGGGATTTGTTCCCCAAAGCTGTGTTGGGAAGAGAAGGGAGACTCTAGGGAAAGCATGTGGGCACACAGATCTGAGCTCTGTCATCTGAAGATGACTATGGGGGGGGGGATTGCAATGTGTGTGTGTGTGTGTGTGTGTGTGTGTGTGTGTGTGTGTGTGTGTGTGTACCTGTGAGTGCCTGCTAGTGTCCACTGGCCCCCAGGTGAATTTAGTACCAGCTGCAGAGAAAATAACGTATTTGTGCTCTGCAAAATCTTCTCCTGCCCCTAACAAAGCACATAGTTTGAATTCATTGATTCTGAAGTGAGCCCGAGGCTTTGGCCAGTGCAGTGGGTCTGTGGCCTGGTTTGTAAATGGGTGAAGCGCTGTGCTAGGGGTTTGGCAAGGACCAGGCCAAGCTGGCTTGACCCTGGCAAGACCCTTGCCATGGGTTCAGTTGTTCCATTGCACACACACTCTGGTCTTAATGTGGCCATTGCCTATTACCTAAATTCCTTAAACGATAAGGAGAATCAGCAACAAGCGGCTGGGTATGCAGTGCAAAGACTCGGTCAGCTTCCTGTGGAGATATCTGTGTACCCAAGTTGATTACCCAAGTTGTGTAATCAGCCTAGTTTCCCCTCAATGGGTGAACTAATTATAAATGCAGTCTGCATGTGCATGGAAATTCTATTCAGCCATTAAGGAGAATGAGAATTTATGTTGTTGGTTGGGACATGGACAGAACTGGAGATCCATCATGTGAAGTGACATTAGCCCAGCCCACAAAGACGTGTTTTCTTCCATTTGTGGACTCTAGTGGAAAATAAAATCACACACACACACACACACACACACACACACACACACACACACACACACGATGCCACAACAGTTAAACAGAGACTAAAGTGGAGGACAGAAGGGAAGAAAAAAGGATGGAGGGAAGAGTAATAACTATGATCAAAGCTTCAAAGCTTCAATGGGCACATGGGAAAACATCATGCTGACACATAAACTGTGTACAATTTAATATATACATAAATAAACACCATGATGACACCTTTACTATGTACGACTTAGCATGTAAATAAGTAGGGGACCACTGGCACTGGTGTGGTCCTTGGGGGCCTGTCTGCCCGCTGTGAGAATGCATCCACGTGTGGTGAGGGGAGGCTGTGAAGGGCAGCTGTCGTGTGTGCTTCTGCCTTCACTGCCCAGTCATTCGGTCACGCACCCCTGCGAGCTGGGTGTGGTCCGGGACACGCTCTGGATGGCCAAGATGTAGGTTTTGTTCCCAGGGACCCCGCAGAGCAGTGGAGGGACAGAGCTGTCCCCCGTGGAGGTAGAGAAGCTGGGGAAGGGGAGGCGTGTTGGAGTCCCATGGGCTGAGTTCAGACTCCACACGGAGGGGAGGATGTGGCGCGTTCTCAGGGAAGCCCTGCAGGAGCGCAGCTGCCCGCCTACCCTCCCCAGGCTCCTGCCAGGCAGCCCCCACCGTTGTCTATGGCCTCTTGCATAACTGAGGCACGAGGGGCGCTGGGCTGCCTGGTGAGGCGTCTGCAGTTGCAGGCTGGGGATGCGAATCTGGTCGACCTGGCCACTGAGGCCGGGCACCTGCTCTGCTGCCTGGAGAAGCAGAGGGATGTGTGCAGAACATGTCATCTCCTGCCACTCTGCAGACAAGACACAGGCCAGGGCGGCATGGTGGGTGACGATGGAGAGCAGAGACTGAGCTGCACAGAGCAATCACCTCACTCGAGGAGGGTGGAGGACTTTGCCTCTCATCCAGTTTCCCCAAGGCCGCCTTCTTCCTTCCCACACAGTGCCCAGGGAGGGACCTGTGGCTGTCTGGGGTGGTAGGGAGAGGAAGGCCCAGGTCTCGGGGTTGTATAGTGACAAAATACCCTAACAAAGAAGATCTGAGTCAGGAGCTTATGAAAAGGAGCTACAGTCATCGATGGTGATGCCGAGGGGGATTCGAGAATATTTGTCTTATTTTCTTGAGTGTTTGCCTGGATTTAGCACTGGCTTCTATTTCAATGACAACTTTTTCAGTGGTGGATTAGAAGTTGGTTACATTTCATGCCCAAGTTATTATTTGATGTGCTTAAAAAAGACATCGGCAATCTAAGGAATTGGCCATCCCTTCTTTCCACTCGTACAGCATACAGGCTGGCAAGTATAGCTGCTGCTGTTGTTTTAGCTGATATGGCATTGATTCTTGTCAGTCGTGGCCACTTCAGAATGAAGCTCTGTAGGTTAAAAGTAGATTAAAAATGTTAAAAATATAAAGATGAATCTGTACTGGAATTAAGACGATTTCCAAGGTTACATAGAAATGAAACATTAGTGGTGGGAAATGCTTATTTTGGCAGAGCTACTCCTTAAAATAACACGTTGGTTTGCAAATTGAGGAACATCAACAGGATAATTCATAAATGGGCTCATTTCCTCCGAGCTGGTTGTTAGCCAGGAATGAAGCTCAGCATGGGCTTCATTATTCCAGGAGTGGGAGAGAGATGCGGGACCCTTTCTCACACAGTGCCCAGCGCTCCCACCTTCTGGGAACTGGGGGTGCCGAGTTTGGGTGGCTTTGCTGGGAAACCAAGGGCAGGGTGGAAGGTGGCGGCTTCATCACAGCCACAGGTGGGAGGTGGCACAGCCTAAGCGTCAGCCCTGCATCTGTGAAGGCCCACGCTGGCTCTGGTCATCATGTCACCACTCCTCCTGTTACTCAGGTGACCCCTGACATTGTACCCAGACACACAGGAGACTCTGGAACATGGAAGACAGAGGTGGAGCTGGGACACTGAGCCCCGCAGGCCTCGTGCTGGCCAGTCTGCTGGACTGAGGGGCCTTCCTGCTGTGGATCCACAGCCACTCAGGGCATCTCCCTGCCCTCTGTATCAAAAGCAGACTCTAGCCTAAAGGAATAGGCTCCAGAAGTGCAATGTTTTCCCACTACTCAAAACAAAAAAAAACAAAAGAAAAACTGTGAAGAGTAATTTGTACACAACACCTAACAACATTGATTCCTCTGTGTTTCCTTATTTATGCACGCTGGTCCTGGTGCTTGAAATTCGTGTCTCGGGCTCTCAGGTGCCTTTTTCACTCAAGCCTGGTGTTCTACTATGTGAGCCACACCTTCACTTCTGGCTTTTTGCTGGTTAACTGGAGGTTATTGTCTTGTAGACTTTCTGTCCTGGCCTGGCTTTGAACCTCCATCTTCAAATCTCAGTCTCCTGAGTAGCTAGGATTGCAGCTAGAGCCAGCAGTGCATATGTTGTTTGCCATGTGGCCTTTCGAAAGAAAACCTTTTGAGCCTCCAGAGGAGCTCAGGGCTGGGGGACATGGGTGGGCGTCAGGGAGAAGAAGTGACATCACGTCCAGACATCAGAAAGCCGGGCGGGGGGAGGAAACTCATCCTGGGGCAATCTGCACATCTACTCAATGAAAAACTAAACTCACAAGCAGGGTAGTGAATCTGGTTGGAAAGATTGATTTTGGCTTTCTCCTGTTCTCTTCATTACACCTGAATAATCTTTACCATCCTGTCTACAAATGACCCAAATCCCCAAGTCAGGTGAGAACTGACTCTCCATTTTGTGAACTCTGAATTAATTCCAGAAGACATCTTGGTGCCATGCAAAGATATCGATGTACTGAATTCCATCTGGTCTTTCCATCAGCCATAGGGTTTCTTCCTCCCTTCCTTTTTTTTTTTTCCTGTTTCTAGAGATACATGCAATTAAAAACACCCAGATTGTCTCATACATCATTGGGAGTTTCTGAAGGGCCGCAGTCTCACAGTGGCTCACGCAGAGCTGGGTAACTTTACATCTGCCTACTGCTAGCCACTGCAAACCCTCTCAAGCTCTCCTCACATGGCTCCTTGGCCTGAAATGCCCAGACTCTCCAGTTTTCTTCAAGGCTCTGAGCTATGTCCCCAAGTTCCTCAACTGAAAGTTCCTCTCTTGTCTGCCTGTATAGTAAACCTACCTATGCTATGAGACAAGGCAAGCAAGGTTTTATATCAGTTTTCTTCTTGTCAGTACTGAACTTGAATTCAAGGCCTCATGTTTGCTTAGCCTGCTTGTATAAGCCTGGGTGCACTGAGCCTGACCTTTTGCTGGTAAATAACACTAGAGTCTTTTTCTGCCTGGCCTAGCTTTGAAACTTGATTCTCCAAGTTTGAGTCTCTTGAGTAGCTGGAATTAAAGGTGGGAGCTATATGAAATCCCACACAGAGCCATTAAATACCCTGCCTTTAATGTGTGCACAACGCCTGCTCTGTGAGAGCTTGAATGTGCGAGCCATCCTCTTGGGATGCAGCCCCCATCTGCAGCCTTTCTGTTTCTTTTTTTTTTGCCAGTCCTGGGCTTGAGCTCAGGGCCTGAGCCCTGTCCTTGGACTTTCTCAAGGCTAGAACTCTACCACTTGAGCCTCAGCACCACTTCCGGCTTTTTTCTATGTATGTGGTACCAAGGAATCGAACCCGGGTCTTTGTGCATGCTAGGCAAGCACTTTAACCACTAGGCCAAACTCCGGGCCCCTGTTTCTTTTTTTTGCATATACTTATTTTTGTAATTAATAGAAGGGTTACATTATATCCACTAGATAGAAGGTGCATTACTTCACAAACATTGATACCCTTTCTCATGTCTTGGTCCCCATTTCCATCCCCCCACTCCCACCCCTCATCTTGTTTTCCCCCCTTCCCTATCCTATTTCAAATAAGCATATATACAATATATCAGATAATAAGGTGAAATACTGTAACAATATGAGATAACCAAGGGACAGCAAAAGAGATGAGAGATAACATGGTACATTAAGGATAACAATCACTCATTATATGGCTTTTGTTTCTATATCCTGGAGGTCTTTTCATTTAGTGTCATATTATATGGCCTTCTGTATCTAGGTTTTGCTCTATTGTAAATTTCTGCTAGGAGAACCCAAGGTTTCTACTGATTATGACAAATGAGGGAAACCATTGAGCCTATGTTCCTTTGAGTCTGGCTTCACTTAATATGATTTTTACTAAGTCTTTCCATTTCCTTACAAATGGGGCAATGTCATTCTTTCTGACAGCAGCATAGAATTCCATTGTGTATAAATACCATATCTTGTTGATCCACTCATCAACTGAGGGGCATCTGGATTGGTTCCATATCTTTGCTATGATACATAGTGCTGCAATGAACATTGTTGTGCTAGTAGATTTAGTATATCCTTATTTCTGGATGATTGGGTAAATGCCAAGTAGTGGAATTGCTGGGTCATAGGGGAGCTCTATGTTTAGTCTTTTGAGGCACTGCCACACTGCTTTCCATAGTGGTTGAACGAGTTTGCACTCCCACCAACTATGTAGTAGTGATCCCTCCTGGTCACATCCCCTCCAGCATCTGTTGTTATTAGATTTCTTGATCCTGGCCATTCTAGCTGGAGTGAGGTGGAATCTTAGAGTTGTTTTGATTTGCATTTCTTTTATGACCAGAGATGTTGAGCATTTCTTCATGTGTCTATAGGCCATTTTTGTTTCTTCTTCAGAGAAGACTCTCTTTAAGTCTTTGACCCATCTTTTAATGGGATGGTTGTTACTTTGGAGATTAGTTTTGGAGTGATTCAATTTTTTGAGTTGTTGATATATTTTAGATATGAGGCCTTTGTCTGTTGTATGGTTAGTGAAGATCTTCTCCCACTCTGTAGGCTTTCTAGTTAATTTGCTACCTATGTCCTTTGTCATACAGAAGCTCTGCAGCTTAATGCAGTCCCACTTATCCAGACTTACTCTGACTTGTTGTGCTTCTTGGTCCTTATTAAGAAAGTCTTTTTGTTTCTTAAAGTGGGGTGATGGGCTTAGTTTACATTTTGGTGGATAATTGTGTTGGTCAGCTTTTAGCCACTGTGACATAATATTGGAGAAAATCAACTTAAGTGGACGACTTAGGTTGCCTCATGGGTTCAGAGATTTGGGTCCCGTGGTCACTTAGCTCCATTGATTCTGGGCCTGTAGTAAGGCAGAGTCATAAGACAGAGTAGAAGAGTTCACCTTATGACAGCTGGCAGAGACGCAGGGAGGAAGGGGGAGAGAGAGAAAGAGAAAGAGGAAGGGGGAGGGGGAGAAGGAGGGGAGGAAAAAAGGAGAGAGGGAGGGACAGAGGGAGGAAGAGGAAGGAAGAGGGAAGAGGAGGGAGAGAGAAGAATAAGAGGAGACAGTGTGGGGAGAGAGAGGGAGAGGGAAAGAGGTGAGGGGGTGGGGAAGGTGAGGGGAGAGAAGGAGAGAGAACACAAACACCCTCTTGGCTGGCCTGCCTCCCAGGACCAGCTAGCCCCCTGGGGTCCTGGGGTCCTCACCCTAGAGGTGCCACACCCCAACAATGTCCCCAAATCCCCATCGGGACCCTGAGATCCAAACCCTAACAGTCGTCTTCTTTCTTTGCCTCTCCACACGATTCTTCACTGTGTGGAAGGTGGGTGGTTTTGGCACTTCCACAGCCATCCATCACACTGACCACACTGAAGGCATCTCAGGAGTCCCATGAAAGCGCAGGAAGATGAAGTATATGTGAGCTAAGCTTTTAGCTGCCATGGCCTCACCAACATAGTAAACGACTCATTCCATATCTTTCTTTTCTTCCACATTTTTGAAAGAAGAGAAAAGACTGGTAATTATTGATGGTCCTCTGAAATATCACTGATTAATATAAAATTTGAGCAACATCCAAGGGTTGACTCATTTGCTAAAACCAGTCTGTGACAAGCAGTGTTCACCAGAACGAGTTTTGCACCCAAGCTTCAAACACAGAAAAAAAAAATAACCTCCAAGGAGAAATTACTGAAGTCCCAACATGGTTGCAGTTCCAGGAGACCTGGTTGTGATCTCAAAGGTCCCGGACTCCACGGCTCTGAGGCTGCTCAGAGTTGTCCCTTGGTCTCTGGAAAAGAATAACAATAACGCAGTATGAACAAGAAGAAAGGCCACCATCCAAAGGCCATCTTTCTTCCATCCTGACAGTGAGCTCGCCAAAGCCAACTAGGGAAAGCCTAGAAACATTTTCTGACACAAGAAAGTGTTGTGGGAAACACTTTCTTTTGAGAGAAAGATTTAGGTACAATAGTGATGTATAGTCTTATTTAGAGGAATATTTATTTTTCAATTATATCACAATATATTGAAAAAGTAATACTTAGTGGGGAGAAAGAGAGAGAGAGGAGAAGAGAAAGAACACAGAGAAACTTCACCAAAAATCTATAGCAAAGTAGCCTGAAATCTTTCCCAGTTTGATATTTTACATGTGATTTGAGTGTTGTTACTTGACTTCTAATTCCAAATGACCGATGATAATAACCCTATTCAGAAAAGCATTCAGCATAAATAGACTTCCATGCTGGTTTATGTTCTATGCACCACATGTCTTATAAGCCGTATTAATGCTGAATGTTGTTCATCATTATCCAGAATTCCCTTTCTTCCCAACCACCTTCACATTCCTTTTGGGCAAGAGTTCATCTCACGTTACACATTCACTGGGGAAGACTGTAGTGTGGGTGTCTTCTTTTTTTCAATTAAATATTTTCCTTTTCTTTAAGTAGTTGTACAGAGGAGCCGTTTATGAATACAGTGTGCCTTGACCATTTGTCACCCTCTCACCATTCTCACCACCCCTCCTAAGGCAACCCTTCCCTCTTTCCTCGATTTCACAGGACATGCATTCATTCGTTTTGCCACTTCCCAAAGCAGTTTATGCATACAGGGCATCTTGATTCATGTCATCCCCTCAACACCCCCCCAACCCGCCCCTTCCCTCTTTTACCTAATTTTGTGGTACATACAATGAATACTTGGCTGCATTCTCCCTCTCTTTCCTCCCTTCCTCCATTCTTCTACCCCTTTCTCCTTGGCTTCTACTGTCTCCCCTCTTGTAAGTACCCATTTCCTAGTACTGATTTTGTTGGACTTAATCTTTGTAAAGAAATCATACAATTGGCATTTTCTATAGTAGGGGCTGTTATACTTCAGTTAATTCCTTTGAAACCTCTTGCATTACCACCTAGTGTGCTTACTTGTAGATTTATAGGCACATTCCAGCCACCATGAATGAGGGAAACCATACAACCCATGTTTTTCAGGGTCTGGCTTGCTTCACTTAATGTGATTCCCTCCCACCCCCCAAGTGTTGGGGGCCAAGTGTGGGGTCAGACTGACCTTGGACCTGCATTACTGATTAGAACTAAGTACACAAGGAAATAAGCTGTTATCATGATGACTTCGGGCTCTGTCTTCAGAAAAATATTTAAGATTGGAACTAAAAAAATAAACAGGGCTACAGTCTT